>NW_006294870.1:2316-14451 GCF_000327345.1 Myotis davidii | reverse complement strand
AAAATCGCATAACAGCCGAGCATACACCCAGCAGCGCTGCTGATGCCTGAACGGTATGTGGAATGAAGTGGGCGGGCATCCGGAGGCCACTATGGCACGGGGCAAGCACTATGGGCAGTCTATCTGAAGTGTACCTGGCGTATAAGACGACCCCCCACTTGGAGGCATATTTTTCAGGGCCAAAAAATCGTCTTATACGCCGGCAAATACGGTATACTAGAGGTCCAGTGCACAACATTCGTGCACTCAGGGGCTGGGGGCGGTCCCTCACTCCTGCATGCACCCTCTCGCAGCCTGGGAGCCCTTGAGGGATGTCCAATTGATGGCTTAGCCTTCAGTCAGACATCTTCAGCACCGCTGAGGAGGCAGAAGAGGCTCACCAGCTGTGAGCCCTGCTTCTGGCTGAGTGGCATTCTCCCTGTGGAAGCACACTGATCACCAGGGGGAAGCTCCTGCATTGAGCATATGCCCCTTGGTGGTCAGTGCACATCATAGCCACTGGTCATTCTAGCGTTCGGTCGATTTGCATATTACCCTTTTATTATATAGGATCTGTTACATATGTATAGTAATTTAAGGATTATGAACCTCTGTCCCAATGGTAATGCTGGGTAGGGGGCTTTATCAATGAATGTGCAGTGCCTATCTATAATTATTTTTTCCTTTAACCTTACAGGCTCCACTTATTTTGAAATTTTCTCAAGTTATTGCTTTATTTGGCATTATTTTAAGTGAAGTAGTTTCATACACTTTTAATATACTGTACATAGATTATTTTTCTCATTTACATTACATCCTGAAATCCCTTGGCTTCCTAAATTATATTTTTTATTTGTTTGCATGCTTAACATTTACTGACTGAGATATAAAATTCTGTCAATTTTGATATATGTTTAATGCTTTGTATTTTCTATTTAGTACTGTACAGAATATGTCACAACCCTAAAGTATACAATCTGTCTGCAACCACTGATCTGTTTACCATCTCTATAGTTTATAATTTTCTATAATATCATATAAGAGTAATCATCACAGTGTGTAGACTTTTTAGACTGGCTTCTTTCAGATAAAGATATAAGTACTTTTAAGATTCATACTTGTATTTTTGCTACTTGAAACATATTATTTTGCTGAATAATACTCTATTGTATGCATATAAAAATTTGTTTATTCACCTTTTGAAAAATAATTTCATTTTGTTTGGTTGATACTAAATAAAACTTCTATTTTCTATAAATATTTATGTTCAGGTGTTTCAGTGGATATGTTTTAAAATCTAGCTAGGAGTAAAATTACTGGGTCATATGGGAAAATTATGCTTAATTTTGAAAAAAAAAAAAAGATAAATTATCTTACAAAGTTGCTGTACCTTTTTGTGTTACCATCTGCAAAGAATAATAATCCTTATTGCTCTGGATCCTCACAACTAGTTGGTATTGTCAGGTTTGGGTTTTGAACATAGTAATGGATGCATAGTACCTTCTCATTTTAATTTTAAGTCTGCTAAGTATATTGAACATTTATATAATTGTTTTCTGTATATGTCTTCATGGTGAAGTACCAGCTCAGATTTCTTGCCCATTTCTAAATGGATGAGTTTTAGGTGTTCTTTGCATATTTTGAACTACTTTCCTCTATCATATGTATATTTTTCCCAGTTTGAAGTTTTTTGTGTTTTTTTTTTATTCTATTCACAGTGTATTTCATAGAAGGTTATAATTTTAATAAAGTAAAATTATAATTTTTTTCATTAATGAATAATGTTTTTGTTGTTATAAATGTATCACCAAACTGAAGAGCTTATAGATTTTGCTCTACATTTTCTTCTTACAGTATTTTAGTTTTGCATTTTCATTAGATCTAAATTTTTTGAGTTAATTTTTGTGTATGATATAGGGCTCTATCTAAAGTCTCTTTGGGGTATATAAGGTGTTCATTTTCCCAGTATGATTTCTTGAAAAGATTTTCCTTTACCTGTTGAATTGCCTTTGTTTATTATAATATGATAACAAATATAATATTGCTTATTTGTAACCTCTACATTCCATTTCTTTGATCAACATGTCTGTTCTTCAACCAATACTAGTCTGTCCTGATTTATATCACCCTAGAGTAAGCCTTGAAACAGATAGGATCAGTCCTCCACTACTGCACTTCTTCAGTATTGTTTTGGTTATTCTGATGTGCTGTTAAATGGAAATGGTGAGAAACAACACCTTTATCTTTTTCTAAATCTTAGTGTAAAAGTGTCCATTTTCTCACAATTAAGCAGGAGTTAGCTCTAAGTGTTTTTGTAGATTTTTTTTTTTAGCAAGATGAAGACGGTCCCCTATATGCTTAGTTTGCTGAAAGTTCTTTTTAAATAGAAATAGTATATTTTATCAAGTGTTTTTTCTGAATCAATTTATAAGATCACATGAGTTTTCTCGTTTGGTTTTTTGTTGTTGTTGTTTTTTTGATGTGGATGACAATGGTTGATTTTTAAAAGTTGAACCAGTCTTGCAACCTGGAACAAATCCTACCTGTTCAGGACATACCATTATTTCTATACATTCTTGGATTTGAGTTGCTGATATTAGGTTTGTCCTTTTTATATTTACACCCAGGAGAGATATTGTTTTATAATTTTTCTGTAAATTCTCTAATGGATTTTTGGTTTTGGCATCACTAACAGAGAACAAAGTTTCAGTAATTCTTTGGTAGCCTACTTACAGAAAATCTAGGGATTGTTAGAATCATGGGAAGAGTAGTTTGAAGTAAGAATGAGTTATTGTTGTTTTCCAGGCAAGGTTTTGCTATTCAATAAGGATTTGATTTTGGATATTTGCCTAATATCTCTGTCATATTTTATTGGTAGTAATAAAACATACCTTAATATTTTCCTATTTGGAATAAATATCTTTTGATATGTAAAATATCTAGCATAATGTCTAATCAAGAGTAAACACACTGAGGAATCATCATTTTGTTCTCCTTTTATATGGAAAAATTGGAGGCATGGCAACTACTAAAATGTAACTTGAATAGATTTAATTAAATCTTTATATGATGCTAGACTAAACACTTCTTAATAGTAGTAGAAGATTCTGATCTCAGTTAAAATTGTACTTATTTATAGAACAATTAATGCTACATAGTAAAATAATAGAATACCTATAGTTTGTACATGTGTATACCTATGTTTATAAGTTTCTGACATAAATTTCTTAGTGATAATGAAACTAAAATTCAATTATTCAAAAGAATCATTAAGGTATTGGATATGAATATATTGTTGTCAAAACTTTCCAATTATTTGAGGTGACAGAAAAGCTTAATAGAAGATGTGTCATAATCCGTTAATCCACCAAAGGTAATTTCTATAAGGAGATCATCTTTTAAAAAGTCATGTATTAGGTAATATGTAGAAGAGTTCAAATAAACTAAGTGTGCTTAGATTTTATTTAATTCTTATTTAGTTATAAGAAATATAGACATGTAATTTTAAATGATAAAATAAAACAATTTTTAAGTAAATAAACGCTATATATGATAATAAATCATACTTAGTTTTCTAAATGTAATAGTTCTCCTAAAGAATATAGAAGTACTGCTATTTAGAATCATCATATGAAATTTGACTCCATAAGCATTTTTTATGTGCAAGCAGCTTCCAATGTTTTCTGAGATAAATGGTTGTAGACCAAATTGTGATGACAGAAGACTAATGCTTACTTACAAGACTTAGGAAGACTGAATTTGATTTAGTGTCTTCAGGGAACTATCAGAATACATTCTTCTTATCATGTCACTGAGAACTCGGTGTTGACAACAGAACTAGTTGTTTATTTACAAGGATACTAAGATGTTAAGAAAAATGAAAGTTTATTCAATTACAACAATTCAGTATTTAAAAAAAGTTAATGCTAGAGTCAAAAACAAATTTGGCAAAGTCAAGTAGGTTATAATGAAGTATTATAATTATAATAGTAATACAAAGTGAGGCAAATGTACAGTCACTTGTATGGAAAATAATATAATAATAAATAACAATACAAGAATAAACTGTGTATTGTGTACTCATAATTGTAAACCTAATTTGCTCCACCATGTAAACCCATTTAGAAAGATGGAATAAAATAATAACCTTTTGAATTATTATCAGTTACCACTGGTATAGTAGTACAAGTCAGCATGTGGTATGTGTGTGTGTATGTGTGATATATATATATATCACAAACCTTACACACTGGAGCCCCCTTCCTTAGCTTTCAGCAAAGTTACAGATGTAGATAGTTTCTTATGCATAGCCATTTGCTTCTTCCTGGGTGGACAGAGAATTCAGTTTCAGAATACATTTGGTCCTTGGTTTCTCAGCTCAGTCTCTCAGAAAGGATATCAATTAGATACAAACGTCGTGGTCATCTTTTAATGTGGCCATCTGTCCACTTAAAACTTGAAACTGATGAAAAACCTAGTTCACAAAGGCTGGCGCACAGCTGCCAGATGGCACCAACGTGTGATCACCAGGGCTCAATCTATATTTAAACAATAGAACCAATAATAAAAATTGGCTTGTTGACATTTACAAATTTCACTTCAGAGCGAAGTGCGAGGATTATAGGCTTCTGACCAAAAGTCAATAGTTGAAGTTAAATTCTGAGTTACACAGTGAGACAAGTGATGATGAAGCATGATCATCTCTTTGTGTCCTAAATTCTAACTTTAAAAATGAAAGAACTTCATCTTCAGCAGTTGCACATTCTTAACTTTTAATGTGTATAATATTTATCTGATAATTTAGCTATTATATATTTTAAGATATTTGCCTTCTATATACAAGAACAAAGACTATAAAGCATAAAGACTATAGAAATACTACAGAAACAATAAAACACTTTCTATGTTCTTGATATAAAACATGTAATACTAATAAACTTTGGGAAAATTATGATAGACATTTTTATTCATATTGCATAACAGAGGAAATGGGTTTTAGAGTAGTTAATAAACTTGTCCTAAAATATCATTTACTAAAACAAGTGCTAGACTAGGGACATTAAACCAGCTATCTCTCAAATCTCACTATAATTTTAAATAAACCACCTTTCTCTTAAGATAAAACTAAAACCAATAATGATAATAATAAGCTGGTTTGTTCACTTTATTGGAAATAAATTATTTCCTAATTGATGATGATGATGATTCATGCTTACTGAGTTACTAAGTTGAAAGCTATATTTATCTTTTATATATAAGTGTTTAAAACACTCCTTGATATAAAAACTGTTATTAACATCTACAATTTCCCATTAATTATTAAAAGATAATTAAAATGCTATCTGTTGATACTAAACAACTTACAAATCTTTGTGTTGAGGACTTCGTTTTATTTAACTTGAGTATAGGTTTCATTGGTTCACGGCTGATGTCAACTCTAGAGTGAGCTTGGTTCCCCAATAGCTCTTTTTAAAGCTACTCATCAAGAAAAGCAATCACTGAAAAAGCCCATGACCTAAATCAAAATACAAAAATAAAGAGATAAGCCTGGCCGGTTTAGTTCAGTGGTTAGAATGTAGGCCCCCGTACTGAGGGGTCCTGGCTTGGACTCCCGGTCAAGGCCACAGGCACGTACCTAAGTTGCAGGTTCCATTCCCAACTCTGGTCAGGGCACCAGTGGGAAGCAACCAATTGATGTGTCTCTCTCCTGTGAACGTTTCTCACTCTCTCTCATTCTCTCCCTCCCTCCCTCCCTCCATCTCCCCTTCCACTGTCAACTATAATCCTGTAAAAAATACCTTTGGGTGAGGATAAAAAAACAAAACCGGGATGGCAGATTTAACCTTTCTTGGGTTATGGGCTTCCTCCCACCCAGCCATGAGCACCAATTATGACAGAAGAAAAATGTGCATTTACATTTGCAAGCACCCTGTTTACTGTGGGTTCTTATCTGACTGATTAGAAATGTCTCCCATATTATTTTTTTCCAGCAATTATAGGTTGATTATAGCTCCTTTTGCTTATAATAACTAAATTCAAGCCTCACCTTATCTTATTATTTGGGAAACAATGAAACACTTGTTTCATTTTATTATTTGGAAAATATGAAAGAAACTGCTCTTATGATATTCGCCAAATTATTGATATTCTCCAGCATCATCATTGCCCTTTTGAAGGCACCATAAAGTGCAAATGGTAATGACGATGTTGTACTTGTCTCTCGGTGTTTTCATGAGTAAAAGGACAACTCTAACTTGGCTTATCTCACTTCTGCAGACACAAACATATAAACATCAATTCACCATCACCGATTTATCTAAGTAGGTATTTCTCCAAATGTGTCTCCTAAATCACATTTAGTCCACAGTATTTGCACTACATATTATGATATAATTGTGGTTTTCTAATAGAGCATATTTGTCTTCTAATCAATACAGCCTAGTATTTAGTTCCCTATGTCCAACCTGTTAACAGAGTTTCTTGCTAATATTATGGAATCGGTTTATATCAAAATCATGTTATTGACTGTTTACCATACTCCAGATGCAGAGGGAAAAACACTGTATGTACACTTTCTAAACTCAGAAATGTGGTGTGTATTAAGACAGAAATATTGACAGATAATTGTATCAATACCCTATTAATATAGAGAAATACATGGGTATGCGGTGATACCAAGAAGAGCATTTAGTCAAGATTTTCAAGAAACAGTGAAGCCTAAATTTAATCATGAATGTATAGTAAGGGAAGAAGAATATTTGGCGGGAATTGACGCAGGAAAAATGCATAATTAAAGGCATAGAGATACAGCATAGTATGTTGTATTCCAGTATCAGCAAGTATTGTGTTGTAGGGATGGGCATCTGTGAGTCAATAGAAGAAGGAGATCTTAAAAGGTAGTTTGGTAAATATCTTAAGTTGTACATTATAACTTTAAGAATTTTACAAACAATGGTAAAACCAATGAAGTGTCTTTAGCAAAGGACATAAAGTCAAAGTGTTTGACTACAAGTACAAAGGAGCTATTAAAGAAGAGAAAAAATGAAGCTTATAAAAAAGTTTGATTTTCTTTCTAACTTTACTTTTGAACAAGATAAATCCTTGGTTGAAAGCTTGGTGAGAAGAGGGATATCCTATACAAATAATAAAAGCCTAATATGCTTAAAGTCTGGTCAACCAGTCGGCTGTTCAACCAACCAAAGTGTAATCTATTTATCTATTTATCTATCTATCTATCTATCATCTATCTATCTATCTATCTATCTATCTATCTATCTATCTATCTATCCAGCAACCAGAATTCCATAATGCCCAGAATGACCAGTTGTTATGACGCCCACTGCAGCCAGTGAACCAGACTGATCTGGGGTGGGGCCATCTGGCCAACCTCCCACGCCTCCCTCCCCAGCCAGCTCCACCACTGATAGGCCTCCCCAGCTCTGATCAAACACCCATGGAACCTCCCTCAGGCTGCTGGCCTCTGATCGGCCCCCCAACCCATGAAGGGGTGGGGCCAGATGTCCCACTGCACACAGTTTCTCCCCATGGCCAGCCTCACCCCCCAATCAGCTTCCACCACCCAATCAGCCTACGGCCCCTCCCCTCATCCAGCTCTGTCCCTAATTACCCCCCAATTTGGGGGCGGGAACATCCAGACCACTGCCCACAGTTCTCCCCCAACTCCAAATGGGGGCGGGGCCTGCCAGCCAATCTCCCGCAGCTCCTCTCCCCAGATGGCCTGGCCCTGATTGGGACCCAATCAGGGCGTGCTGGTTGGCCAACCTCCCCTTGTCTCCTCTTCCCAACAGGCTCAGCTCCAATCTGCCCAGACCAAGGGACCCCACTGGTACATGAATTCGTGCACTGGGCATCTGGTATATTATAAATGTTTAGAAGATTATAAAATACCAAAATATATATAAGATTATATAAAATATGTTTGTTGTTGCTATTGTTTAGAAAAAAACTTTTTCTTTTGCAGACTGAATTTAATGACATTTATTTATTTATTTATTTATTTATTTATTTATTTATTATTTATTTTTTATTTTTTATTCATTATTTATTTTTGGTTACTTCTCACCTGAGGATATTTTTTTTCATTGACTTTTAGAGAGAGTGAAAGGAGGGGGAAGAGACAGAGAGAGAGAGACATTGATATGATTGGTTGCTACTCACACTCACCCTGAGGGATGCAGGATGCCAGGGATCAATTTAATGATTTTTAATCCCATATCTCTTCAGTACTTTCTTCTCTTGTGCAGCCTTGAACTTAACTGACTATGCCTTAAATTCCACTCCTTGTATGCCTATTGTCCTTACATGTTAAGGTCTTTTTTGAGATCTCCTATCTCAAAATATCTGAAGAATATGATATTTTCCTCTTCCCCTCTTTCAAATAACCCCAAAATGACAAATAGTAAAAAATTCCAAACTTCAACTGTAAAACTGACAGATATGTAATCCTGAAGGGCGATTTATGAGGATGGGCTTCCTCAGTGTGTATTGAGAAGCAGATCTAAAATAAAGCACAAAGATCAAAGTGACCCAAAGTAAAAAAGCAACAACAACATCCACACACATGCATACTTCCATAATGCATTTTTTTTCTGATTTTGAAATTTAGAATGACCTTCATAGATTGTGGATACGAGTCCTTTATTGGGTTTACGGTTTGTGTATATTTTCTCTCTGTGTGTGACCTATATTTTCATTCTCTTAACAGTGTCTTTCAAACACAGAAACTTTAAATTTGACAATGTTAAATTTATGAATATTTTTCCTTTATAGGCTATCCTGTTGTAATCATATGTAAGATTTTTTTTTAACATACTTTAAGGCAAGAGTCCTCAAACTATGGCCCACGGGCCACATGCAAATACAAATATTGTATTTGTTCCCGTTTTGTTTTTTTACTTCAAAATAAGATATGTGCAGTGTGCATAGGAATTTGTTCAAAGTTTTTTTTTTTTAAAACTATAGTCCGGCCCTCCAACGGTCTGAGGGACAGTGAACTGGCCCCCTGTTTAAAAAGTTTGAGGACCCCTGCTTTAAGGTTATGCAGATTTTACCCTATATTTTCCCTAGAAGTGAGATAGTTTTAGATGTTACATTTAGGTTTATGATTCATTTGAGTTAACTTCTTAAAAGCATTATGCCTTGTGTGGGCAGGACAGTTTCCCATAATAAGACTGCCAAATAATTATTGTCTACGGTCAGATCTGAAAAATCACATATAGAATTTTGCTATGGAGTCACAATCTTCATTGGTAATAAAATCAGTTTATATATGTTTAAAAAGCCTTTATTTCATATTTATTTTTGAAATATATGTTGTTGTATACAGAATTTTAAGTTCACTATTTTTTTATCACTTGTTATTGCTCTTTTCTCATATGCATAATTTTCCCATGAAAAAATAGGTCACACACAGAGAAAATATCCACCTTCATCTTTGTTTCTTAGTATGTAATATATATTTTTCTCTGGCTACTTTTAAGATTTTTTCATCATCACTGGTTTTTAAACAATTTAATTATGATGTACTGAAGGGTTTTTATTCATATATTAGAGGCCCAGTGCAAGGGATTCGTGCACTGGAGGGGGGTGTGGCCTGTGAGGAACGGCCGGCTGTGGGAGTGCTGCTCATCCTGGTCAGTCGAGCAGCGCTCCCACTGTGGGAGTGCACTGACCACCAGGGTGCAGCTCCTGCATTGAGCATCTGGCCCCCGGTGGTCAGTGTGCATCATAGCGACTGGTCGACTGGTCATTCTGGTCATTTCACCCTTTTGTCCCTGGGCTTTTATTATATAGGATTCTGTGATTAGGTTTTATTGACCTCCTTGGATCTCTGGATTTATAGTTTTCTATGAATTTGAAAAATGTCACCTATCATTTCTTCAAATATTTAATGTATATAAATATATTTTGTCCTTCTCTTTGGAAATTGAATGCAAAAAAATCACTTGAATATGTGCTGTAAATCATTAAGGATCTACTCATTTTTTAAATTCTTTTTGTGTTTCATTTTGCATACTTCCTGTTGCAATTTATTTTTATTGACTAATCTTCTTTTCTGTAATGGCTAACGTACTATTTTTTCTCATTTATTAAAATTTTATCTCATATATTAATAGTTTTAATTTCTAGTAACAGTATGGTAATTTTTATAAGTTTCATGTCTCTACTTAATTTTAAATATATGGAATACAGTTATAAAACTTGCTTGAATTTTAGCTGCTAATTTTAATGTGTGTCAGTTCTGGTTTGGTTAGAATTGATTTTCTTTTTCTCTTCATTATGGCTCTTAGTTTTTGGCTTTTTTATATGATGGTAATTTTTATTGTATACAAAATATTATATATTTTACCTTGTTGGATTCTGATTATTTTTATATTTCTACATGCCCGTTGATGTGCAGAGGCATGGTTAATTGACTAGGGAATAGTGTTATTTTTTTAGTTCACTTTAAAATTTGATTGGTAGGATTTGAGTCTCCATGCTGTAGATGCTACCCACACTTAGTACACTTTGTAGCCATCTCAGTAACCAGATAGACTGTCACAGTATCATAGTACTTATGTTAAAATAAACCTTATTTTACTAATAATATCCCCAAAGTGCAAGAGTAGTGATGTTGATGATGCAAATATGCCAAAGAGAAACTGTACAGTGCTCCCTTAAAAGTGAGTACAGTATAATAATATATTTTGAGAGAGGGAGAGGTCACATTTACATAACTTCTATTTTAGTGTATTGCTAAAATTGTTCTATTTTATTATTACTTACCAGAGGCCCGGTGCATGGATTCATGCACTGGCAGGGTCCCTTAGCCTGGCCAGTGCCCTCTCCCAATCCAGGACCCCTTGGGGGATGTAGTAGTACAGGAAGTAGCAGGTGGCCAGGGAGGAGCCCTAGCCTGGGCTGGGCACTGCACTGCTCCTGCTCATCCCAGCCCCATGGCATCTGCCTCTGCCACTGCTTGATAGCGCTGCTGTGGAGGCAGAAGAGGCTCCCACCACTGCAGCTGTGCTGGCCAGTCGTGAACCTGTCATCATATGGCGCCCTTCGGTCGGCTGAGTACCACTCTTGCTGTGGGAGCGCACTGACCACCAGGGGGCAATTCCTGCATTATGTGTCTGCCCCCTGGTGGTCAGTGTGCATCATAGTGACCGGTAAAATGGTTGACCGGTTGAGTGGTCGATGGGTTGCTTAGGTTTTTATATATATTCACTAGAGGCCCAGTGCACAAAAAATGGGTGCGCTCGGGGGGAGGGGGGTGCCTCAGCCTGGCCTGTACCCTCTTGCAGTCTGGGACCCATAAGGGGTGACCACCTGTTGTCTTAGGGGGATTGGGCCTAAGATGGCAATCAGACATCCCTCTGGCTGCCCGGCAGCCCTCGAGGGATGTCCACTTGCCAGTGGGGAGCAGGCCTAAACTGCAGTCGGACATCCTTAGCGCTGCTGAGGAGGCAGGAGAGGCTCCCACCACCACCGCTGTACTGGCAGCCATCAGCCTGTCTTGTGGATGAGCAAAGCTCCTCCCATGTGAGAGCAACCTGACCACCAAAGGGTAGCTCCTGCATCGGGAGTCTGCCCCCTGGTGGTCAGTGTGTGTCATAGAGACCAGTCATTCCAGTCTTTCTGCTGTTAGGGTCAGTTTTCATATTACCCCTTTACTATATAGGATAGAGGCCTGGTGCACTGGTGGGGGCCAGCTGGTTTGCTCTGAAGGGTGTCCCTGATCAAGGGGGGTCCTGCTTGGGTGCCTGGCCAGCCTGGGTGAGAGGCTGATGGCTGTTTGCAGCTGGTCACACCCCCTTCAGGGTGGGGGTCCCCACTGGGTTGCCTGGCCAGCCTGGCTGAGGGGATGATGGCTGTTTGCAGCTGGTCACACACCCTTCAGGGTGGGGGTACCCACCGGGGTGCCTGGCCAGTCTGCGTGAGGGGCTGAGGGCTGTTTTCAGGCTGGAGGGTGACTGAATGCTCCCAACTGCTCCTTTTTTTCTTTTTTTTTTTTAATTGTGGACCAGCTTTAGCCTGGCTCCAGCTCTGAGGCCTCTGCTGCTGAACGCAGGTATCTGGTGTGTTTGGGTTCTATTATCGAAACACTGTATCAACTCCAGCTCTGAGATCCCAGCGGGCTGAAAGCAAAGC
>NW_006294870.1:0-1165 GCF_000327345.1 Myotis davidii | reverse complement strand
AATGAAAAGACTAAGGAACAAGCTTCTCGTAATCGAGCTGCCCAGATTAATATTTCTTATGAAATGCTGGTAGGTGAAGGAGTCTATGCTCTTAACCAAAATCAAATTCAATACCCCCAGGAAGCTTATGGACAGATTAATGGAGCTGGGATCAGAGCCTGGAAAAAGTTACCCACCTCTGGTCAGAAAACAGAGGAGCTCTCAAAAATTATTCAAGGGCCAGATGAAAAGTATCAGGATTTTGTCTCTCGGCTATTATAGGCTGTTGGCCGAGTAGTGATGGATGGAGAGGCTGGTATGTTAATAGTTAAACAGTTGGCATACGAAAACCCCAACACTGCCTGTCAAGCTGCACTGCGGCCCTATCAAAGAAAGGGGACTCTCTCAGATTATATCCGCATTTGCGCAGATATTGGTCCCTCATATATACAAGGAGCTGCCATTGCGGCTGCATTAAAGGGAACCACCATTGAAGGAATTCTTCAGCAACAATTTAGCACAGGGAAAAGTCAAACATACAAGTGTTACACTTGTGGAGGAACAAGACACATGGCAAAACAGTGTCCTTCCAATAAAGGGGTTAATAAAGGAAATGGCAGAGGTCCCAAACAACCTGGACTATGCCCTAAATGTAAAAAAGGAAAACACTGGGCAAATGAGTGTAAATCTAAGACAGATATCCAAGGATATTCTTTGCCTCAACACCAGTCGGGAAACTGCCAAAAGGGGCCAGTCCAGCCACAGCAATAACAGGGGGCATTGTCTATTTACCCTCCTGTCCCTGTGATGTCTCAAGGCCAGCAGGCTGCACAGCACCCAGCCCGCCCCAGAGAGCAAAATAGATACAAGAGCTATTCCGAGCAACCCCCGGAAGTGCCGGGCTGGACCTTGGATCCATAGGAATAAGACATTCTGTCTGCCCTGGGCGCTGCCCTTACCTACTGAAATAAACAGAATATCATTAGATTTAAAACCTCCCACATAGAAAAGAAATGATGATTTCCTTCCATTTCTGATACAGCTACAGCAAATGCCATCAGATCTGAAATTTAAAAATACGTCTGGGATTTCTGTACACGTGTAAAGAGAAAACTAGCTTGAAACTAATGCGTGCAACTTCCGATTTTGGACCTTTAGATAAAGTTTTAAGCTAAAATCTCTTTAC
>NW_006294869.1:155139-156197 GCF_000327345.1 Myotis davidii | reverse complement strand
TTTCTTTGCTGATTTTTTGTCTACAGGATTTATTCAGTGATGTCAGTGGTGTATTAGAGTCCCTACTATGATTGTATTGTTGTCGATCTCTCCCTTGATACCTTCCAGGAGTTTTTTATGTATTTGGGCGCTTCTGCATTGGGTGCATGTATGTTTATCAGGGTCTGGTTGTGGGAAACAAACTCCCTGGGTCTGCACCCCCAGGCCCAAATTTAGCGCTGTCTCCCCTGTGGGCACAGAACTCAGTCGCAGAAAACAGTCTCCCCAACAATGCGCACCCAGGCCCAAACTCAGCACAGCCTCTCCACTTGGGCACAGAGCCCAGTCTCAGGAAAGAAATTCCCAGAGTTCGCATTTCCAGACTCAAACTCAGCGCTGTCTCCCTACCCTGTGTGGATGCGGGATCTGGTCCCAGGAAACAGTCTCACCAAGGATGCGCACCCAGGCTCAAATTCAGCACAATCTCCTTGTCTGGGTGTGGAGTCTAGTTGCGGGAAACAAGCTTCCCATGTCTGACACCAAGGCTCAAAGTCAGGCAGAGATGCTGCTGCTGAGTGTGTGCAGACAGCCCTATTATGCAGCCGGGGTCTGGCAGTTCCTATGTCGCTGCCCGAGGCAGTGTGGGAAGGGGATTAGCTTTGTGACTCACAGAAATATGTGGCTGGGGTGCCTGGAGTCTTGGTGTCCCTGGGTCTGCAGCTGTGGTCGCAGGTCTTCTACCAGAGGGGCTGTGGGGCTCTGGTTTGCTACCAAGACCAGACTGGGTGGTGGAGAGGCTAGGATCCTAGTCTCAACCAGTTCTGTTCTTCAAGATGGCGTGGTCTCTACGCCTCTGGTGTCCTCCCAGGAGTGTTTGCGGCAGCAGTGGGGTTTTGCTGTCTAAGACTGCCCGGATTGGCAGCCCCTTGAAAAACCTGCAGGATCTAACTGTCCCTATTTCACTCACACACACACCCACACACGTCCACACACTCCTCTATAGCTCCCTCACTCTCTCACACACTTTCCCTCCCTGCCTTCCTGCTGGTAGCTTGTCATCTTTCCAGATCAATGTCCCG
>NW_006294869.1:133998-154544 GCF_000327345.1 Myotis davidii | reverse complement strand
TGCCTTTTCAAATGCCCTAGGAGCAGTATCAGTGAAGAAATTCCTTTGGCATATGTCTGCGATTTCACTGCCTGTGGATTCCTTTAGTATTTTTATGGTTTCCCATCTTATGTTTAAGTCCTTTATCCATTCTGAGTTTATTTTGTGTATGGTATAAGTTGGTGGTCTAGTTTCATTTTTTTGCATGTACCCATCCAATTTTTCCAACACCATTTATTGAAGAAATTGCCATGATTCCATTGTATGCTCTTGCCTCCTTTTCAAATATCAATTGAGCATAGTACTTTTGGTCGATTTCTGGATTCTCTATTCTATTCCATTGGTCTATATGTCTGTTGTTGTGCCAGTACAAGGCAGTTTTGACAACAGGGCTTTGTACATCTTGATGTACAGCTTGGTATCTAGTATTGAGATCCCTCCTACTTTGTTCTTCTTTCTCAGGATCCCTATAGCTATTAGGGGTCTTTTTTTAAATTCCAGATATATTTTTGGAGAGTTCGTTCTAGTTCTGTGAAATATGCCATTGGTGTTTTAATGGGGAGTGCATTGAATCTATAGATTGCTTTGGGTATAATGGACATTTTAATGATGTTGTTCTGCCAATCCATGAATATGGTATGTTCTGCCATCTGTTTATGTTTTTCTCTATCTCTTTTTTCAGTGTCCTGTAGTTTTCTGAGTAAAGGTCTGTTACTTCCTTAGTTAAGTTTCTTTCTAGGTATCTTAATTTTTTTTGGTGCGATGGTAAATGGGATTGTTTTTTAGTCTCTCTTTCTGTAAGTTCACTATTGGTGTATGAAAAAACATAGATTTCTGGGTGTTAATTTTGTATCCTGATACTTTGTCAAATTCATTTATTAAGTCTAATAATTTTTTGATGGAGTCATTAGGGTTTTCTATGTACAGTATCATTTCATCATGTGAATAATGACAGTTTTACATCTTCTTTTCCAATTTGGATGCCTTTTATTTCTTCTTCTTATCTGATTGATATAGCTAGTACTTCCAGAACTATAGCAAACAGGAGTGGTGAAACTGGGCATCCTGTCTTGCTTCTGTTCTTGGATGAAATGGTTTTAGTTTTTGCCCATTGAGTATGATGTTAGCTGTAGGTTTGTCATATAAGGATTTTGTTATGTTGAGGTATGATCCCTCCATTCCCATTTTGCTGAGGTTTTTTTTTAATCAATAAATGGTGTTGGATTTTGTCAAATTCTTTTTCTGCATCAGTTGATGTGACTACAGTATGTGATTTTTATCTCTCTTAGCCTCTTATTATGTAGTATGTTCTATTTGGCAGTTGAAGCTTGTATGCCATTCTAGACAAAGGAGAAGGAGGCAGGGGTCTGGGACTTCAAAGGGAAAGTAGGCTATTCATAGATGAGAAAGAGCAAACATGTGTTAAACAAATTCTTGTTGGACCACCCAGATACAAGGAGACACAGAGGAGAGTCTAACAAACAGAATTTGCTAGATGCCTCCCTGTCTGTCAGACTGAATTTATGTTATGCTCGCTTCCTTTAAGCAGGTTTTTCTATCTGAATTCTTTTTTAGGCAAGTATGGTGGAGGTAAAGGGCTCTTACTGAGTCTTTTGTTTCTTAAAAAATAACCAGCTGTAAATAATTGATATCCCCAAAAGGCATATTTTGCGGTGGCAAACTCTGCTCCCCCTCACCTTATCTCAGTTCTTCAACTACCTAGATTTCTGTTTGGGGACCATAATTTGGTCTAAGCTATAATCTCTTTCCAAGAGGGAACATTGAGATTTAACTTTTTTCTTAAATTTCTATTTAAACTCAAATCCATTAAATAATTTCAACTAATTTTTCAACTTTATGCTGTGCAGATATAGCTTAATGTAAATTTCTTAAATTGGAAAATACAATTAAAATAAGAAAATTAAATATCAGGCAGACACATCCTTCTTTTTTTAAAAATGTTGTATGTACTACTCCCTAAGGTTCAGTTGAAGATTTCTGAGGAGCCGAAATTAGTTTCCTTAATGAAACAAGATGTCCTATTAAAGAAAATAATTTCTTCAATTCTCCTATTCAAAGAAACATATTTAGTTAAAGAATGATAGGGAGTGATGAAATTATTTTAGGTGCAAAACAAACCTAGCCATATTAACAGATGCTACTTCAGGAATAATATATATATACACTGAGTGGCCAGATTATTATGATCGGCCAAATTATTATGACCACCTCATCAGTACTTCGTTGGGCCACCTTTTGCCTTCAATACTGCGGCAATTCTCCTTGGCATTGACTCCAACTTGTTGGAAGAAGCCATCTGCATTGGGATATGCCATCAACATGACAGGATGAACTTGATCAGCAATGATACTTAGGTATGCTGTGCTATTCAGACGTTTATAATGGTCTGGCCCTCTAGCAACTTCAGCGCGAAATTATAGCTAATTTGCCTACAAACGTCAGGTGGTCATAATAATCTGGCCACTCAGTATGTGTATATATATATATATTCTTTATTATTCTGTTGATAGATAGTTATGACAATATATAAACATTGTTTTTGAGTTGATAACAGTATTCTATCAGTCCTAAAATGCATAAATTCTATTGTGTAGCTTCTTGATTCAATGCACACAAATATAAAAAACAGATCAAAGCAAAACTCATTTTTCATATGGAAATGGAAAGAAATGAAGAAATAGAGGTAAGTAAACATGCTTTGCTCAACCCCAAGGTATGTTTACATGGAAAACATGTCTATTAGATTTTAAACCTGTTGATTGGTGAGCTATTTTTGCTATTGTTTCCCTTGGAAATGCACCAGGTATGCACACACATAATCTAGTTCATTTCTCATGGGCAGAAACACTTAAAATTGACTAAAAACAAACAGCTTTCTAATCTCAAAATATTTGGAAAACAGCATACACGAAAGAAATTGCAGTATGGATTTGGCAGTAAAATAAAATGACAGAAGTGGATTCCTTCTTCTATTCTCAATCTTGAGGGAGCTCTAAATTAAGAAGATGGTAAAGAAGGTAATATGAGCCAACCATAAACATAGCAACCTATTTCGAAAGCATTTCATCCTTAAATGTGCCAGTGAATCATTTGCCTATCTATTCTTTCAGCATTTTTCCATAACTTGTAAATTCTGAAAGTTTGCTTTTTAGATAAGTTACTGGCAATGAGTTCAATCTCTTTTAATTTAGTAAAATCAAGTCTATTCAAAGTGACCTGTACTTAAAACTTTGCATTTTGAAAGGTAGTAAGCCATTATAAAAAGGGAAATCTCACCTCTGTGGTAATGGAGTTAGAAGCCTCCAGTGCAACGGTGCTAATAATAAGTTTTTGAAAGCAATTTTAACCCACAAAGTCAAGCAGTGACCTGTAGGATTGATTTTACTTCACTAAGGATGTATCAATGTGTCATTTCTTTGGGTTGTAGTAATAACAGATTTATTTCACTATAAAAATAAAACAGTGAAGCCAACTCTAGTTTTAAAGTACTAAATTATTGCATGCCTATGTATTTTACTATATATTGTTTAGGATTAGATACATGAGCACTACTTTAATGTATCAGGTTAATTTTATGTATCTCCTAAGAGTATAACTTCTATTGGCCAAGTGCATTACTTTAATCGATTATTATACAAGAATGTTCCTTGTGATAATAGGATACATGTGTAAATTCCACTTTCTAAGTTGACATTAAAACATTATTTAGCCTTCTCACAATAAGAACAGAAGTTAAATATGTTGCTTTCCATGGCAAAAAAGAAATAGTTTCTATATTCATGAATATTAATTGCAAAAGAGAAATAAACATAACATACATGAATTTATATCTTTAGAAGGTAGATATATTCTACCAATTCTCAAGGAAACACTATTTTCTCATTAAGTGTTGTGAATGTTTACATTTAAAATGGAATGATTTTAATGTAGACATTCAAAACAATGATTCTAATGAAACAATCAAGCTAACAGCCAGATTTAGGGCCTGCTGGGGGCTATATTTTGAAATAATTTATTTTTACCCCTCTCTCTCCTTCTCCATCATTCACTACCTTATTCTAAAACCGACTACTGTCATAAAATTTTCTACAAATTAGCCTTAGTCCTATCTTTTCTGCTTTTATCATATAAATTTTGAAATTATATAGTGTAGGATTCATATTTTTCATAGTTGTTGCCATCTAATATGTGATGTTCTAATCTGTGATGAACAGGCTTAATTTATTAAATAATTTATTAATATCATGACCTCTTGCCCAGCCAGCATGGTTCAGTGGTTGAATATCAACTTATGAACCAGAAGGTCACAGTTCAATTCCTGGTCAGGCCACATGCCCAGTTGTGAGCTCAATCTCTAGGGTGGGGCATGCAAGAGGCAGCCAATCAATGATTCTCTCTCATCATTGATGTTTCTCTCTCTCTCTCTCCCTCTCTTTTCCTCTCTGAAAAAAATATCATGCCTCTTGTAAAATTAATTGATTTCCTATACCATATAAATTGTGTAAGTTTGAAATGATGAGATAAAAGGGACTGGGGTGAAGTGAATTACTCAACCTACTAGGGAGCCTAAAATTGTTGGGTTTTAGACTGTTAGCAGCTTTAATGACAGTTTTAAGCTTGTTGTCTTAATATGGTGGAGGAAACATTAAGGATAAATGTCTAACTTATCTCCATATGATAAAACATGGGGCTGGGGCCTTACGGTATGACTGGAAGAGTGGGACTAGACTACACAACAATAATGCCTTTAGGATCATTTTTCACTTACAATTTTATATTAAATAACATTCATTTTCAAATCAGCTAAGTTTATATGCAAATACAAAAAGGCATATATATTTTGTGCAGTTGTTCCTTGTTAGGCATCAGGAAGTAAAATTCCAATTGAGCTAGGTCGAAAAAATATTCCTCTGCACTCTGTAATAGTAGAGTCAGTTTCTTTACCACAGCATAAAAGAGAATTTATATTCTGAAAAAGATATAGGTATATCTTGGATAATGTCATTTAACATAGGTGTCAATACATTAACCACTGGACAGAAAAAAACTACTAAAACCTACATAGCATTTTCATTGTGTTGCAGAATTAAAAGGGAGGACCTATGTTCTACACTTGATGTATTTCTTCTTTTCTAATGTCATTGAAGTGTATTAGAATAACTATTGTTGGGCTATTTTCTGTCTGTAATATAATCTTTCATTTATAGGCATGCTGAATCATGCATTAGCCTTATTTCGCAGTATACACACAGGAGTCATTTCAACCAGAACTGAAGGGCTATAGCCAGGATAGAATACAGCAGCTGTTTAACATCACACAATATAACTGTGCATATGAAAGAGCAGCAATGATTTCACTTTATTGATTTAATTTGAGAACATTTGCACATTACAATGGCAATCATACTAAGACACTTTCGTTGTTAAGGGAATGCCACTGGCCCAAGTTTAATGAGATTCTATCCTCAGTATAATTAAAGGGTATACAATTAGAAGTTAGGTAATTCTCTGGAGAATCTATTCCCCTCCTCTTCAATTTATATATTAAGAAACCAAGGCCTAAAAGACATTAAATTATTTGAGCATGGCTATTAAATAGCTCTGACTAAAGCCCAAGTCTGAGCCCTTGATCTTTTTACATAGCACAATTATTAAAGAGAAAAACAGTATATAATTCAGTTCTTCCTATGTTCCACACAAAATCTAATGTTTAAAATGTATTAGGAACCAATGCACAAGCCGTGCCTCCTGGCCTGCCAACATTCAGCGGTAGGCTTTGCTGAACTCCTGGAGTACCCAACACCTGTTCTCAGTTGTCTTCTTGAGTTGGGTGTACTCTTTTACCAGCTTGTCAAACTCCTCCCCAAGGACCTCATAGGTGTTTAGGACCTGTTGGGACTTCTCCATGTCCTGTTCTTGTAGCTGAATGGCCCCTTTCAAACGATCCCTAATGAGATGATGAACTTCTACTTTCTCAGCAGTGTAAGTGTCAGACAAAATCTTTAGCTCTTCCATCCTCAGCTTAAGGATCATGGCACTACACTTGATCTCCAGGTACCGGGCATTGATGTGGTCTAGCTCAGACTGAGTCTTCAGCCGGTGCTCCTGAAGCAAACTGTGCAGTAAGGCAAGGCAGCAGAGAAGCACCTGGGTGTAGGTGGAACTCTTCTCCAGCAGGACTGCCTCCTCCTTCTGCTGGCTCTTGGCATCCTGGCACTGCTGTTTCTCACTCACCAGGATCTCTGCCAGTTTCCATATCTTTGCTGCCTTCAGGGCTTCATGTTCTGAATTGGAATTAGGATTATGGTAGCAAAGCAGAGTGAAACATTTCTTTTTGAGTTGCTCCTCCATTTCCAGTGGGAGCCAAGCTCTCATCCACACAAAATCCTCTGAGGGTGGCATGAGCTCCAGAAGGTCTGCTTTCTCCAGTCCTAGCAGTGGAGGCATCACCCTCTCCTGGCTAGGACCCAAGAGCTGTGTTAGTTGAGTCACAAGTAGCTGCTGTTCAAGGGTCTCATGAAACTTTCTGTCCTCAGAAATTAAATTTATGTCTTGTATCTTCACATAGCAGTCCACAAGCAGCTCTTGGCTTGTGCATTGGCACTGCTTCCTCTTCCTGCTAAAAGGACCACCTCCACCTGGGACCATCTTAACTCAAGGGAGTGTGGGGACACTTGCTCGAAACATTGCAGTCATTTAGGCACCCTCCTTGTTTACAACAACTGAACCTCTTCTGGACATTATAGCCAATTTATATAAATTTATGTACAGGTATTTTTCAGTGTTGGCCCTGTATTGATTATCTCCTAAATAAAGTGATAATACTGAAAAAATATATTAGGAACCAGTTGTTCTTAGCAATTTTGTTGAATAAAATAGAATGAATGGGAATAAAGGGTATTTGTCTCACTGAGAAGTCCTATAGATTTTCTAGGTTTGAATAATTTACCACATCAAGGAATTTAATATAGTAAAAGTGGATTCAAGGAGGGACACAGGGAACATATGTTCTCGGTAGAATTTCTTTTAAGTAATTTTCTCAGTTTCCTGGGTTCTTATTTCTCGGGTATTCTAATCTCAAATAATCTTAGTTAGGCTCACCAAATTCCTAAAATCTGATGAAGAATAAGAAAGAAATAATTTTTAATAGGTAAAAAGTAGTTGAAAAAGATTGTAACAGAATAGAACATTAGCCAAGTACTCCTATTCTCCCAAAGCATTCCATAATGAATGACATAACTGATAGTAGCTAAGATGAGTGAAAGGGATTGATTTTATTTTGTCTTAGTTGTTTCTGTTACACTATCAATTACCAGGTTTGACATTAACACTAGGGACACTGAGCACATACCACTTTTAGGTGCTAGAGATTGAAAAATGCTGGTTGCCTAGATACAAGCTAGTGGCACTATAAGCACCTGGCAAGTCAAGGGATACCAAAACACAAAGAAGAAGTTATATGACAGAATATTAGCAACAAATAATTCCAAAATATGTGTAATCCTGAAACATAACTTTTAAACCCTGCTATGATTGGTAGATTACTGATCTAAGGGATTATAAAATCTACTCAGAAGCCAATTGAAAAGTAGTGGTGGGGTCAGAAAGTGAAAGAAGAAAGAACAGCTTGATCAGGGAGAATAGGAGAGGCATCCCCAGTATAACAACATTTTAAATATAAAAAACACTTGTTGCTTGAATATGCCCATATAAAATGTTAATCATTAAAGCATTGTTTATAACACATTGAAAACTGCATGCATATGCATCAGTGGATAAGGGACTAAATTGATAACTTCATGTTGATGCTTAAATACCACACTTATATTGAATATGGTAGATTCAGATATATTGATTTGAAGGGATGTCCCTGAGAGAGAGTTGAATTGTTTTAAAAGCTGCATAATAATATGTATTTTCATCATACTAATTTCATAAAATCTGTTTTTTAACCCCCAACCATATAACAGTATATTTGTTTTATACATGTACATAAATTTTAAAAAGGTGAAAAGAAAACATGAGATTCCAAACAACAGTTATGTTGCAGGAATGGAATTGGAGTGTGATAAAGGAGGATACCATTGATTTCATGTTAGACCCTCTGATAATATAATGAGCATATATAATTTAATCTGTTAAGTTACTGGATTTTAAAAACTTAGATTCAAAATAATACATTTCTAGAAACACACACTATTTGCTTATAAGGACCTAAATAAAACACTTGGCAGCTCCTGTATAGACTACCATAATGCAAATACTTAAAGATATATACATGAACATATGGCCAAGGATAAGGAACAATAAAGTAAAAGTCAGTGGAGTTCTTTTAGAAGTTAATAATCATAAACTTTGGTACTCTCTGTAAACCTCAGGACAAAAATTGAGCAAAAGGAGTTACACATCTCTTTTGAGATCTCTTTGAACTGAAAGCAAAGATATTTGATAAAACAAGTGATGGATGCAAAACTGTGATATTATTGCATACAGGGGCCTTAGTAAGTCTATGTAAGGGGTCAGTATGAACTGGCCTGACTGAGAAATTATTAAGTAAGGAAACTTAGACTTTGAATGATACACCTCCAGACTTCACAGGGAAAAATCCAAGACACTGGATTTCATACTATCAAATCCAATAGCTATCTTGCTGGAATTTGATGCTATTCTATATTTGGCACCAATTATCACATTTCTTTGGTTAAAACATCAACTACCTTCAATTTCACAGTATCATTCTCTTTATCTCCTGCTGCTCATTCTAACTCTGACTCTGCCTTTTTGCAGTTTATAATTGACTTCTCTTTTCTTTTCTCCTGCCTTATATTTTATAGCCCAAGGGTTCTATCCAGATCATTGTTCTGTTCATTCTACATTCTGTGCCTCACTTATTTCATCCACCCCTTTCTTCCTTTTAACTACAGTTTAAATACCAATGACCCTTTGTTCTAATTTGACCACAGATATTCAGATTTACTTGTCCAACAATTTGTTGCATACATCCACTTTGATGTTCCATAAAACAGTGAAATGCAGCATGTCATTTTCCTTCTCTCTTTCCTTCCTTCTTTCCTTTCCTTTTGTGTAGCCCTAAGACCTGCACCTCTTCCTGTATTCCATTTTATTGTTAATAACACTGCCATTTATAAGGTTAGCCAAGCCAGAAATATATTCTTCCTAGATTTTCTTCTTCTACACCTTAAAAATATTCAAAATACATCCCCAATTCATTTACTTCCCTATTTCTTCTCTGAAATCACCCTAAGGATCACTGAAGCATTCATGTGTTATGATTCAATGATTCTAAGACTGACTCATAATACTCTTACAAAAGTAAATACTGGAATTATCAATAGCAGTGCTTTTCAACTAAGGATGATTTTCCTCCCCAGGGGACATTTGAAAATGTCTGGTTGTCATAACTAAGGAAGGGAGTGCTACTGTCATTTAGTGGGTAGAGTCATGTAGTCAGGCATACTTGAAAACATCCTACAATACATAGGATAGACCCTTACAACAAAAAACCCTCCCAACAAAATGTTAGTAATGTTAGTAATGCCCAGTCTGAGAAACCATGATCTATAGCTTTGCATCCTAATTGAAGAGCTCTTAACAAATATTTACAGACTGGAGGCCCGATGCATGAAATTCATGCACTTGGGGAGTCCCTAAGTCCTGCCTGTGCCCTCTCACAGCCTGGGATCCCTTGGGGATGTCCAACTGATGGCTTAGGCCCATGGGGAGTGGGCCTAAGCTGGCAGTTGGACATCCTTAGCGCTTCCGCAGAGGCTAGAGAGGCTCCCGCCACCACTGCTGCACTCACAGCCATGAGCCTGGCTTCTGGCTGAGTGGTGCTCACCCTGTCGGAGCACACTTACCACCATGGGGCAGCTCCTGCATTGAGTGTCTGCCCCTGGTGGTCAGTGCATGTTGCATCATAGCAACCAGTCAATTTGCATATTAGCCTTTTTTATATAGGATTGGATTATAGAACCAATGTATAGCCACTCTCTAAGAGCATACCCCAATATTATTCTAATTGACTAATATTTGGTTCACACAGATAATGTATTTTAGATCAGTATTAGTATTACTGTAGTGGACATGCTCTAAGGTAACCTTAAATGAGTTATGCCTCTATGTAATCCTCTCCTCTTGAGGTCAGCTGGAACCTGGGATTTGCTCCTAGCCAAGAGAATATATTAGAGGTGATGTGATAGTCACTCCCTTAATTATGTTGCACTACATAAGACTCCCTCTTAGCTCACTGGAGCAAGAGAGAGTCTCCTGCTGGCCTTAAAGAAGTAAGCTGTTATGTTTTGAGAGAACCATTTAGCAAAGCACTGTGGGGGCCTCTAGGAACTCCAAAGAAAACCTGCAAGAAAGTAGAAACTTCAGTCCTACAGTCTCAAGGAACCACAAGGAATTGAATTCTGCCAACAACCATGTGCATTTGGAAGAGAATGCTGAGTTCCAGATGAGAACACAGGCCAGCCGGCACTTTAATTACATGAGATTAGGAGCAGAGATCCCAGAAAAGCTGGTGCCCTAACACTTCTGACCCATGTATGTTGTTTTAAGCTGTATATAAATATGACAATTTATTATGCAGCAACAGCTAATTAATACAAGTGCCACTCAGGGAAAAAAGAAGGAAAGAAACACATGAAGAGTGAGCACGTGCCTTAAATTAATACAGTATGACAATTTATAAATTGCACATTTTCTTGATTTCTTTTCTAGCCACCGATTTCTTTCGAGCCTTTTCTATTTTGTATTTGGGGAGCTAGATTAATATTCATATTAATTTAATATGCAAACCTTAAGATTCTCCCAATGTTTGTTTGTACTTTACACTAAAATATAATAAATAAATAAATAAATAAAATAAATAAAACTCCAGCATTGAGATAGTTATGGTGAAGAGAACTTGGCTGTCAGTCGGTAATTAAATAGAATACGTACACAAATGGAAAGTCAGGTGTGCTGACATGTATATAGTAAGAACACTGTGAATTTCTTTGTTTTTAGTTTTACTTAGTAATCTAGCTTTAGCTTTGATTGTTGTTTGTTGCAGTTCTTTTCAATATTTATTAAGTTTCAAATGGAGGTGATGTCTCTCTGGTACAAAATAGTTAAAAAAACAGAATTGCTGGTAATTTGCAAAGGATGAGAAGCATGCTGTATAACAAATTACAGAAGAAACGTATAAGATACAGAGCTAACTTGAGATTATTTTAGCATTTTAAAATAGCTGCATCCTTTAAGATAAGTGAATTATACTAAGCATTAGGAGGTTTTCTCAAATCTAAAATACTGTCAAATTTTAGATGTCATAAAATTTCATTTTATCTCACAGAACTTGACCCTCTAAAACAGGGATCAGCAAACAATAACCTGTGGGCCAAATCCAACTCACCACTTACTTTTGTAGTCACCAATCTAAAAATGGCTTTAAACTTGTTAAACAGTTGAACAAAATTAAAAGAATAATAATATCTAGTGACATGAAAATTGTGATATTCAAATGTCAGTGTTAATAAATAGTTATTGGAACCCAGCCACATGCATTCATTTACATATTGTTTATGGCTCCTTTCCAGCTACACTAATAGAGATGAAGAGACAGAGACTAGAAATAGCCTGCAAACCTTAAAATATATGCTATCTGTCCCTTTTTAGAAAAACTTAGCTGTTCCTTTCTATAAAATATGCTGTGCTTTGAAAATCACCCAAAGGAGAATCTTTGCATAAATTATATTTAGTATGTGAAATGTATGTGTGCATATAGTGTGTGTATCTATGATCTTATTTTTCTTTAATATACCTATTTGATATATTATTTATTCCATTCCAATTAAACATCACATTCTAAAAATATAGGATAAGTTTCTTTTGCACAGCTTTACTCTTTTTTTAAAAATTTAAAAAATATATTTTATTGATTTTTTACAGAGAGGAAGGGAGAGAGATGGAGAGAGATAGAGTTAGAAACATTGATGAGAGAGAAACATCAATCAGCTGCCTCCTGCACATCTCCTACTGGGGATGTGCCCGCAACCCAGGTACATGCCCTTGACCGGAATCGAACCTGGGACCTTTCAGTCCGCAAGCCGACGCTCTATCCACTGAGCCAAACCGGTTTCAGCCACAGCTTTACTCTTGAAAATTCTAAGGTACAGGCTTCAAGTTTGGTTTCCATTATTTTTTTTTCCTTTATCCCCATTTTTTTATGTATGTTTCACACCTTGTCCTAAGTGCACAAAGCCTGTAAGACATTCCTGAGATCCATAGCCCTGCATCTTGAATTGCACTGTTCAAGAGTGTTTCAAACCATCTGGGTGACTCCTTTACAAATGCCCTACGGGGTGGAGACTTGTAAATCATTGCTTGGCATTTCCAAAAGGTTAACAAAAAATGTATTAAGATTCTGTTAGCATTGCTAGAGAAGGACAAGTCAGCCCCCATCTTCCCTGTCTGGAGATTTTGATAGCATGATGATGTCTCTAAAAAATGGAAACATGCCAAGAGGAAGATAAAGATACCAATGGTAAAGGTTAGAAAACTCCAATAAAATTACTCTAAGAAACATGCAGGCATTTTGGCTGCTTTTTACCTGGGAAAAGGGAATGATGGAAAAATCACAGGAAGGAAACAAATTAATGTATTGTTTACTGCTGTGAACACTAGGTAGTTATTCTTTTGGCAACATGATGTTGAAACATACTTTAAATTTGTCTGATAATTATTTTCTCTGACTTCCTTGACACATAGGATTCACTGGTAATTTGGTTTGTAAACATTGAGATAACAAAATACATTCTAAAATATATGTGTTTACAGATAAGCATTTAAATTTTATTCCTTCCTCCATTTCACAATCTTAATTTTACTAATATCTGTGTTATGTTAAGATAATACAAAAAGTAATTCTTATATAAATAGGATACTCTGTAGAAACTTCATACAAGGCCCCCACTCTAGCCTCTATGGACCAATAGAAGATAATCCTCATCAATATTCCTGTCAATACTTATTGGGAAACAGAAATGACTTGGTTCTTGTTAGAAATGGTATTACAGTGCTGGGTCAGGGACCCAGAATTACTTCAATCCTACCTAGCTCAGCAAGATTTTCCCTCTCACCTTTCCAAGGAAGGTACCTAAAAGGCACAGAAATAAAGAAATCCTTTATTATTCAACTAAAGGCCCAGTGGACAAAATTCATGCATGGTGAGGGAGTCCCTCAGCCCGGCCTGCACCCTCTCCAATCCAGGACCCCTTGGGGATGTCTGACTGCCTCTCACAATCTGGGACCTCTGGCTCCTAACTGCTCGCCTGCCTGCCTGCCTGACTGATCACCCCTAACCACCTCTGCTCACCCCGCACCTGGGACCCAGGATTCCCTCCTCTGGCAGGTCAAAGGCACCCTGGACCCAGGGTTCCCTCCCTCTGGCCAGCCACAGGCACCCAGGATCCAAACCGGCTTCACTCGGGCCAGCTGCAGCCACAGTGGACTGTGTTTTCAGGCAGCTTCACCTGGGCCACAGCTGCAGATGCCCGGGACTGCAGGGACCATGGGGCATTCGAATTGTCTCTCTCCTGGGCCACAGCCTGGCTGGTCCCCATTCCTCTCTCACAAGCTCATTTGTGCCTGGCTGGCCCCCATTCCTCTCTCCCCAGTGTTGAGTGTCTGAGCCATTACAGCATGATGGTGTGAGGGCGTGACGGCATGAAGGCATGACAACCATTTGCATATTAGCTCTTTATTATTTAGGATGGGGCTTTGGCCCTGAACTTCAAAGTAGAGCACTACTACTAGATGATCTAGATCAGTGGTTGGCAAACTGCTGCTCGCAAGTCACATGTGGCTCTTTGGCCCTTCCACAAAATATCGACTTCTGCGCATGGGCCATGAAGTTTCAATCGCACTGTACGTGTGCACCCGCATGTGGTATTTTGTGGAAGAGCCACACTCAAGGGGCCACAGAGCTGCATGTGGCTCGTGAGCCGCAGTTTGCCGACCACTGATCTAGACTACCGGGAAGGCTCTGTGATCCTTTGATCCATAGGAGAAATACTCAGCA
This sequence comes from Myotis davidii, assembly GCF_000327345.1. NCBI lineage: Eukaryota > Metazoa > Chordata > Mammalia > Chiroptera > Vespertilionidae > Myotis > Myotis davidii. The sequence goes on along the minus strand of NW_006294869.1, from coordinate 140,458 downwards.
AAAGTTTTGTTTACTATTTCAACTATACAAAAGTCTGCACCAAATTTTCATGTTAAATCCTGGCCCGTTGACCCCACTTCTATGACCAAGAAAAGACACATGAATGTAGAAAAAATACATAGAGCTTCTCAGATGAAACCAAACCATTTGAGTGAAGAGTGAGGACATGGGGAATGGAAGAATCAAGTTCATTTGAGAAGGGTCAAATAAACTCTAAACACAATCAAGTATCGACCCACAAGATGAAGATCATACACTTTATTGAAGAAACACTAATGAGGAACACAAATCCTGAGATAAGGTGAGCAATAGTGATTTACTAATAGGATAATTACCTATTTCATTTAACATTTGAAAATGTCTCCTTTTAATAACCTAAATTATATCTATCTCTTTTTTGTAACTTCCTCTCAATGATTTCTTCTAGCTCTGCCCTCTGAGTGTAAACAGTTAATGCCAATGCAATCGTTATTCATGAAATGGCTGGAATTTCAGGATTTACTCCCTCTATTACCTCAGGTGGAATAATTGATCACTACTACCTTCTCACACAGATATATACAGAGGTAACAAAAGGTAACATTTGAATTCATAAGGAACCCTGACTCCAGAAAAACATATTTTTTAAAGGGGGGCTGCTAGTGAATCATCCCAGACTCTGAGGGAGACTATCTTTTTTATTCTGGACAGCAAAAACCGTCGGTCCTCTGCCTCCTATCCCGAAGGAAGAAACTATTTCTATCTCCCAAAGCTGTTAGCCATAAAAACACCCTTGGAAGATAGCCCCAAACAAAAGCTGATATAAGATTGCAAAATGTGAAAGCTCCATGCTCCATGGGTACATGACTGCCATATACAGACAGGGTGGAGCAAAAGTAGGTTTATAGTTGTGAGTCTGTAAAATAGTTTATTCTTGTATGATTATTTATAAATTATTGTATTATTTTCCATACAAACAACTGTAAATCTACTTTTTCCCCACCTTGCATATACACAAACACATATAAAATATGTGCACTCTTCACTCTCATAAAAGTTGATTTTTGCATACACTGGGTCAATATTTTGTAGCAGGTTTTCTTCATGGGCATCATTATTTCTCAGTATACCTCTTTCTTTTTAGAAACTACATAGCCCTAGCCAGTTTGGCTCAGTGAATAGAGCATCAGCCTGCAGACTGAAGGGTCCTGGGTTCAATTCCGATTGAGGGCACATACTTCAGTTGCAGGCTAGATCCCTGGCCCTGGTTGGAGCATGTGGAGGAGGCAGCCAGTGGATGTACCTAACCAATGGACACGGACAATAGGGGGGGTGAGGACATGAGAGGGGGGGTAGGGGGTAACGTGGGTATAAGGACACATATGTATCTCTTAAATAAATAAAAATATATTTTAAAAAAGTAAAGAAACTACATAGTATTCCATAGTATTACTATACCATGATTTATTAAAAGTTCTGAGACATTTCCCAATGAATGAATCTTTAGATATTTCCCAATGTTTTACCACTACAAAAAAATGTTAGAAAAAATGATTAAATGATTATACATATATCTTTATGTATATGTCTTGAATATTTCTATAGGTAAAACCAAATGAAATGAAATTTCTTGATCAAAATCATGCATTGAAAAATTTTAAGGATATGTACAAGTTGCCTATGGCCATTTATATTCCTCCAACAGTATATGAGAGTGTAAAAATCCTGTTTTCCTATGTGTACTAAAATATTTGCATGTGTCTACTAAGCATAAACCTATAGAAAGACATAATTTAAAATTATTATTGGATAGTATATTGGATTTTAATGCAATTATTTCCACTCTATCAAACTGATCCCTATACAAACACTGGAAGCTGGCTATTATTAGTTCCAATATTAGATGAACAAAGTGAGGCATTTGATATAATCAGAATTTCTGATGGTAATCCTATCTAATAAAGAGGTAATATGCTAATTGACCCTCATGCTGTTGCAAAGATGGCCACGCCCACAGCCAATAAGGAGGGGATATGCTAATTGACTTCCCCACCCTCAAAGATGGCGGTGTCCACAGCCACAAGATGGCAGCACCTAGACCCCTCCGCCCCGCCAGGGCGGCAGGCACACAGCAAGGCCAGGCCCACCCTCAGGCAGGCCCAGCTGCTCTGCACGCCTGCCTCTGGAATCTCCCAGTCCCTTCAGCCCCCTAGCCACATAGGGCCAGCCCAAGGCACAGGCAAGCCTTGGATGGCAGCTGCCCAGCTGCCCAGGGCTGCCCGAGGCTCAGGTAACCAGGGCTGGCCAAAGCTTGCACTGCCAGCAGTGGCAGCAGCAGAGGTGTGATGGGGCATCTCCTTCCCCTGATCACTGGGTCACCTCCCACCCCTGAGGGCTCCCAGACTGTGAAAAGGGGCAGGCCAAGCTGAGGGTCCCCCCACTCCAGTGCATGAATTTTCATGCACCTGGCCTCTAGTCTATAATAATAAAAGAGTAATATTCTAATTAGACTGGACATCCTTCCAGACAACCTTCTGGATGAAGCTGGGTCTGCTAGGGATGCCCAGGTCCCAGGTGCCAGAAGAAAGCCAGTGTCAGCAGCCGAGGGCAGGAAGGCCTACTCTTGCATGACTTTCATGCATCAGGCCTCTAGTTCCTTATATTTTTGTATACAGTCCTGCTGGTTTCCCCTGACACAAATAAAGTATGTGCAATCCAGGAGGTCATACATTTAAAAAAATCCAAGAACATCCTACTGTATCATTATAGAATGTATTTCATCCCCCAAAGATACCTTTACTATATTAGCTTCATCACAGCTTCCAAAGTTGAGTTTCATGGCAGTGGACTTACAACTAGGGACCCATATTGAACTTGAAGTCAACTAAAACTTCAGGTTTCTTTTGTGCTACAGTTGTCATTATTGTTGTGCTTGCTTTAACATAATCTACCAATTATTAAGGTTTCCCCAATTTGATTATATAGGCAAGTGATTGTTTTTATCCTGACTGAAGAACTTTATATGTATCCCTCAAGATATAAATGCATCATCTTGCTAATTTTAGCTCATATTTCCAAATTGTCAGGATCTTTTGGACACATGACTCTATCATCTATTATATTAGCTGACTCTTCCATTTCTGCATTATCCATACAATTAACAGATCTACATCCTTTCTATAAATTCACTGAACTCATTTGTTAAAATTTTGAACAGGACACTTCCAAACCTACGTACATGTCTCTGCCACAAGCATCTTGTCAGAAGGTGAGTTCATTTTGTTTATATCTCTGCCCTGCCTTTCATCAGGATAACCATGGCCTTGAAATGAAATGAGTCTGATGTCACTAGCCAAGGTGTGGGGTATATGAGACGGTTGTGGCAGGAAGAAATGCTAATGGAAGGGAGAAAGCTGCTATTTTTCACACAGATCTATAGTTAAACAGACCTCATGGGAAATGTAGTAGAGAATGACAACAAATAGAGTGAATTAAATTCTCATAAAATGAGATGATTTTAATCTGTTTTTCCTGAACATCAATATATTAAATAATTAAAAATGCCCTTTTCTTCTTAGATTTGCAGAAAGCAGTGAATTTCTCGTATCCAACTGGTAGCTTTATTAGTTACTATTGTTACTTTTTACCAAAGAGGTCATCCACCTGCTGAATTGCTTTCTTAATATCATTTTGGTAATTATGTTTTCATGCTTATGTTTGCATGATTATATTCAAGGCTCTCATGTGTAATAAATTCTTTGAATTCAGAAGAAAAAGCAGAATGATAATATGGGGTATGAATAAAAGGAATGCTTCAATGTCCACATGTAATTGTGGTCTTAATTAAAGACCAGTCCAGAAGAACTTTAGGTATAAAATCATTTTCTCTCATTTTTAATTTGAGGTTTCCTATTTTAAAGGTAAAAAAGGGACTTATTTATTTTACTCAATTAAGCTGCCATTGGGAAATTTTCTCTGGTGTCAGTGAGAGGAACTAAGTTATTTTAAAAATATTATAATTAGGTTAATCCCCTGATGGTCATAGAAAAGCAGTAATAGAATTTGGAACACACCCAATATTGAGAGTATAAATCCATGCCAATTGCATTTCCAAGGCACTGAAGAAAATTGTGCTAAGCAATATCAAGAAAATAAGGCAATCCCAAACCTTTTGATGAAAGAGGAAGAAGCACAAGAGAGAGGTCTGTAAAGCTCAAATACAGGGTTGGCAAAAGTAGGTTTACAGTAGTAATACAAATAAATAATACAAAAATTAATAAATAATAATACAAGAATAAACTGTTTTGCATACTCACAACTGCAAACCTACTTCTGCCCACCCCTGTAAATTACTCACATGGCTATCTTCAATGCCAGGACCTGCTCAAGAGGACAACTCTTCTTGGTCAGTTGCTGCTCTTTGGGGACATCACTGCATGGTCCTATTGTTCTCCTAAAATCTTGCTCAAAATAGGAAACCCAGTTCCTGGTTATCCTACCAAATTCATTCATATTTCGCGGTGTAACAACAATGTTGTAATCTAACCTAACAGGTAGCCTAGCATAGACTAACTTTTATGTACAGTTCATAATTTTATATTTAGGCCACCCTAGATTTTATAGGGTTTATGTAGCCATATTCTATAAGTTGCTAAATGTTTAACAGAAAGGCAGAGACTTTATTAGTTAAACTTTCTTTTATATCTGTACCATACCTAACATTGATAGTTGCCAGAGCTGTTTTTCAGGAACAAGCCCAGGATGTTTTGTAGAACCAGAGGTTTGATAAAGCTGAAACCAGCTGAGGCCATTCAAAGCTTAGAGAACCCTCTAGTGACATCCTCATGAACTTTTCTCATTATACCTTCATTATAATACTGAAATCTCCTCTCCGGACGAAGTTTACCTTGATGTTTATACATGACTTCCCTGAATAAAGACGAATCTTATCCTTTATTCAGGGACATGCAGCTTTGGGAAGTTACCTTGAGTGTGTCTTTGCTTGCTGGCTCACAATAAAGTTCCTTCTCATAATATCACCTTGGAGTTGTCTTTTGGCTGACAACTACTAGTCCAGTCCAATAACAATGTGACCAAGTTTCTTGTCCATCGTGATCAAGCCTAGTATTGAAAAGAAGTGGGGCACAGACCAGCGGTGCCATTTTTCTGACGTGCAAAAAATAAATAAGAAATATTATTTTTCTTTACTTTATTTTCTTTGATACAATTTTCTTTCTCCCTCTCTTTCCTGTTTGAAACACTAAGTCTATGCAATAACTACCTACTTTAATAATATGATTATGAAAAAATATTTTGAGAGTAGGAGGGATGTTTTGTGTATGTAATTTTTGTGTGTAAAGGTAATTTTTTATGTGTAGTAAATGACACAAATAACAGCAACCTTCATGACATTCACTACTTATGGATTTATAAACATCTATCACAAACACTAATACTACAGGGCTGAAAGGGACTTTAGGTATTTTTCTCCTTGAATATAATAATATTTAAACTTTTCTAACATATATGACCTTATTAGTGTTAAAGAAAAAACCAAAGGCCCAAAATGGCATCATTTGTGCTAAAGCCCATGATACCAAACCTAAATTTAATACCTGACCAAACTGCTGTTCTAACCTCTCCCAGAAACATATCAACTGGTATGGAATTTTCTGGTCAACATCAGTGAGGTAATGTGTCACTTGGGAACTCTCCATGCCTCATTGAATAGAAGAGGCAGGATCTGCATGAGAAAAACTCCTACCATTCCTTTCCCCTCATAAGGTTCCTGGTCTAAAAATAATTCTTTCTTTTCCTAATAGCTTCCTTGACCCATCCTTCTTCCTATAAAAGTTTTCCATTTTGGAAAGAGGTGAATTAACAACCAACCACACAAACATACAAAGGATTGTAAAAATATATTACAAACAACTCTACTCTAATAAACTGGACAACCTAGAAAAAAATACATATTCCTAGAAAAATACAAGTTTCCAAAACTCAATCAGAAAGAATAAAAACACCTGTATAGGCTTTTAACTACTGATAAAATTGAAGCAGTAATCAAAAATCTTCCAGCAGCCAAGAGCCCCTTATATGGGGAGTTTTACCAAACATTCAAAGAACTAAAACCTATCCTCTTCAAACTATTCAAAAAAATTGAAGAGGAAAGCACACTTCCAAGCTCTTTCTACAAAGCCAGCATTACCCTAATTCCAAACCCAGATAAAGACACCACAAAAAAAGGAATTACAGGTCAATATCCTTGATGAACATAGATGCTGAAATCCTCGACAAAAGTCTAGCAAATAAGATCCAGCATTACATTAGAAAGATCATACACCATGACCGAGTGGGGTTCATTCCAGGTATGCAAGGCTATTACAATATCTGCAAATCAATAAACATAATACTTCACATAAACAAACTGAGAGACAAAAATCACATAATCATATCAAGTGATGCAGAAAAAACATTTGAC
>NW_006294869.1:132775-133874 GCF_000327345.1 Myotis davidii | reverse complement strand
TAAATGAATTTAATAATGTAGCAGGATATAAAATCAACACCCCCAAATTGATTGCTTTTTCATACACCAATAATGAATTCTCAGATAGAGAAACTAAACAGATAATCCCATTTACCATTGCAACAAAAAATTAACATACTTATAAATAAATTTAACCAAGGAAGTAAGGACCTGTATTCACAAAGTACAGAACCTGAAAAAAGAGGTAGAGGAAGACATACACAAATGGAAGAATATACTGTGTTCATGAATTGTTAGAATCAACATCATTAAAATGTCCATACTACCCAAAGCAATTTATAGATTCAATGAGCTCCCCATTAAAATACCAACAGCATATTTCACTGACCTAGAATGAACTCTCCAAAAATTCATCTGGAATAAAAAGAAGACCATGAATAGCTGCAACAATCTGGTGAAAGATGAACAATGTTGGAGAGATCACAATACCAGATACCAAGCTATATCACAAAGCCACTGTTCTCAAAACTGCCTGGTACGGGCAAAAGAACAGACATATAGACCAATGGAACAGAACAGAGAACCCTGAGTTTGACCCAAGACATTTTGCTCAATTAATATTTGACAAAGAAGGCAAGAGCATACAATAGAGTCAAGACAGTCTCTTCAATAAATGGTGTTGGGAAAATTGGACAGATACTTGCAAAAAAATGAAACTAGATCACCAGCTTACATCTTACATAAAAATAAACTCAAAATGGATAAAGAACTTAAATGTAAGGCAGGAAACCATAAAAAGTTTAGAAGAAGCCAGCAAGCAGCAAAATAGCGGACATACGTTGTAGCAATATCTTTACTGATACAGTTCCTAGGGCAATGGGGACTAAGGAGAAAATAAACAAATGGGACTACATCAAAATAAAAAGCTTCTGCACAGCAAAAGAAACCATCAACAAAACAACAAGAAAGCCCACTGCATGGGAGAACATCTTTGCCAATGTTATCTCCGATAAGGATTTAATCTCCAAAATTTATAGGGAATTCATACAACTTAACAAAAGGAAGATAAACATTCCAATCAAAAAATGGGCAAAGGACCTAAATAGACACTTTTCAAAAGAGGATATTCAGAATTGAA
>NW_006294869.1:131874-132403 GCF_000327345.1 Myotis davidii | reverse complement strand
CAGCATGTATGGAACTGGAGAGCCTTATGTTAAGTGAAATAAGCCAGGCAATGAAAGAAAAATACCACATGATCTCACTCATTTATGGAAAATAAAGACCATTATAAACTGATGAACAAAAATAGATACAGAGGCAGAGCAACATCGAACAGACTATCAAACTACAGCGGGAAGGCTAGGGAGCTTTGGGGGGCAGAAGGGGGAGGTAAGAGATCAACCAAAGGACTTGTATGCATGCATATAAGCATAACCAATGGACATAAGACACTGGGGGATAGGGAAGGCCGTGGGAATGGCAAGGGCAGGGGGGAAAATGGACACATATGTAATACCCTTTGTAATAAAAAATTAAAAAAAAAAGAATAAGAACTGGAGTGAGACTTTCAAGGAAATTTTTTAAAAGAGCTTGCTTTGTTTTGCCTTCTCCCCCCTTCCTCTATCTTCCTTGCTTAGAATGCAGACATGATGGCTGGAAATCCAATAATCATCCTGGTTCATAAAATGCCTTGGAGCATGAAAACAACACAGG
>NW_006294869.1:123227-131557 GCF_000327345.1 Myotis davidii | reverse complement strand
ACCAGGGCAGCACTGGGGATGTGCCCTTGACCGGAATCGAACCTGGGCCCCCCCCAGTCCACAGGCCGATGCTCTATCCACTGAGCCAAACCGGTTTCGGCCATAAATAATTTAAATTAATTTAAAAAGTCTTTCATTTTATATAACCCCTAGGAATGCCCTTCTAGAAGCTGGATAGGATGCTGCCTGTTTCATGAATCACTTAATAAAGCCAATTAGATCTTAAAATTTACTCAGTTAAATTTTTTAACATTAGTTATAGAAATTTCTCCCTTCTCTTCTAGATTTTAATTCTATTAAGTTGATTTCTGTTTAATTGATCATTCACTCCCCAATAGTTTTGATAATGCCTGGCTAATAAAAGGTCCTCAATAAATATTTGTTAAATCTTCTCTATGTGAGGTAGAGGAAATAAGACACTGAAAGACTGATAGGGCACCCCTAGGGGTTATATAAAATGAAAGACTTTTTAAATTAATTTAAATTATTTACGGCTTAAAGTATGAGTCTCCTTCCTCCCCCCCCATTGACCTCTTCCCGGCCACTGCCCAAAAAATTCCTCACCCCCCTACTGTCTGTGTCCATTGGTTATGCTCATATGCATGCATACAAGTCCTTTGGTTGATCTCTTACCCCCACCCCCATCCCCTGATTTATAGTGGCTCACACAGTTACTGAGTAGGGAAACCTAGGTAAACCCTGGATCTCCCAGTAAAATTCTTGTGTCATTTATTAACTATTTGGATTCGAATCTTGCCTTGCTACTTTGACTTGCTCTTGAACACAAGCCACGTATTGAACATCTAGAACATTGTCTTTGTTCCTCCACATGCCTCATTCCAGTCCAAATGCCTGGCACAGAGATCGCTCCAAAAGAGGTCTTCAATAAAAATATATTTACTACTTTATTCTAAAAGTTGTGTTATTAAAAATACTTTATTGAAAAAAATGATTTATGGTCAAACTTAACTGCTCTATTGTCAATTGTCCATCCCTGATTATTTTCCGGCAAAACAATACCCAGATCCCTATAAATATCAGGGTAACATAGAAACTACAGGGTACAATTTCTGTGTGCTGTTTGAGAATTGATTCAAAATGCTGTTAATTGCCCACTTTAGATGGTTTTTAGTTCTTGAAAATTTGGGAAGATAAAAAACCTTTGTAGTAAACCCACCCCCTTCAGAAAAGTACAAAGGTAAACCACATGAGCCTAAGGAACAAAGTAAACCACACAGATGTGCTAGCTTTGATATAATCAGGAGGAAAATCATCCATTTTCTTTATTGTGCATAACATCTCTGAGAATATTATCATTTTAAAATGCTAAACCTTACGCAGTGCTCTCAGGCCTTGCCCTGATCCCTTATGGGAGCAATTCTCTCTCACTGTGGGCAGTAGTTCGGTCCCCAGTAGGCAAGGGCATAAAACTGATAAACATCAGTCCCTCAGCCCTTAGCCAGGGAAACAATAAATAACTTCAACAGATATGTAATTAACAGTCTGCTCAGCAAGTATTCAAGCTCCCCAAGCAGGGATTTCAGCCCAAAGATACACCAGTGTGTCCTCAGCAAATGAAAAGCCCAGACATAAGAGACAACCAAGGTAACACCTACAGACCCTCCCCCATTCAACAAGAGGTTTAGTACACGGTAATCATACCAATCTGTTTACCTCAGACTTTCATATTTCTGCTTAGAAGACTGCTTATGTCCAGCCAACAACTGTACACACTTGGTTAAAAAAGGAAGTCTTAATGCAGGGGGTAGAGAGACAGTACAGAGAGAAAAGACAAACACTTTATGACCAACACTCTATGTTTTGTTTTGTAGGATGTAAAATTTACTTCTTGCTTCTGAAAATTGTTTTTCAGCCATAAAACTTTCAAAAATATAGTGTAGCTAACTCAAAGCTTTTAAATTTTATGTTATAAAATTTATTACAGTGCCTTATAAATCAGCACTTGGTAGTAACAAATTATCAGAATGTGCCATATATTAAAAAGATAAATCAGGATTAAATAGTAAAGAGAGAAGGTGTTTTCAAATCAGGCAGCCAAAGCACTAACTAATGGGAACATTTGCAAACATGACAGTGATTTATAGGAGTGCTCTTGGTTAAATGCATAAATCCAGCAGAAGATTTTGCGTTTATCAACTGGGACTTTTGGTCGATTGTTTATAAATCAAGAAGTTAATGAAGTCAGAGATCTGTAAATCCAGGCACTGAATTAGAAATTTGTAGCTTTTGATTTGTAAATGTTATCTCAAGAATTACATATATAAATAAGCAGAAAAAGAAACTGCATTTAAACTCAGGTAAAGGTTAGCATTTATAAATCATAGTTGTAAATAAAAAGTTTAGCATTACCAACTCAAGCAATTCTAGAATTCTGTATTTCATAAGACCACAACAGGGATGTATAGAGCAGAATGCCAACACTTAGCAACTTCAGTGTAATTAGCCCATTATTATTCTGTTAATTTTAATAGGTTACAATTTTTTTAATATGGTATTGAGCCCTGGCCTGTGTGACTCAGTTGGTTGGGCATTGTCTCATGCACCAAGGGGTTGCTGGTTCAATTCCTGGTCAGGGCACATGCCCTGGTTGTGGGCTCAATCCCTGAGTGGGTGCAAGAAGCAGCCAATCAATGTTCCATTTCACTCCCTGTCCCCCTCGTCGAGTGAGTTCCGGAGGCGACTAGCCGATATGCCTCTCTCACATCTCTCTCTCTCTCTCTCTCCATCCCTCCCTTCCTCTCCCCAAAAATCAATTTAAAAAAATCTTTTTAAAAATATGGTATTGACATTACAATACTTTTTTGCTCTAACAAAAAAAGAATTTAAAAAATTGGTTATACATAATATCTGCCTCTCCTTCCCAATTGTTGTGTCCCTGCCTGTGTCCTTTTCTCTCCACAGCACATCAGGTAGCATCTCACTAATCACTACCCTTCATGCTCCAGATCTGAACATTTGCTAATCTGTGACCCCCCCATGTGGCCTAGCAACTATCCATGTTAATAGGGACCTTCAGGGCTCTTCCTTAAGGGAGGTAATAATATGGGACTTTATAGAGGTAGAGGGGAGGGAGAATAAGAGGTGGGAGTAGATGGGGAGAGTTGTATGTTGAAGGTGTTTGGGAAGAGGGACATCTATCCTAGAATCACCCAGATAATACCTCATAGGCCACCACTTCCTACTGTGACTAGAGTGGGATTAAATCAGATCTCAGCAGCCACTGCATCATGAGCACTAAAGATCTGAGTAGAAAGTAGCTGCCTTTTCCCTTTGCTGTTTTCACTGACTAGTGATTCACAGATGTGCATACCATGGACTCTCTCACATACTTCTTGCTCAAGGTCCAAAATCGTAGCTTTGCAAGGCAGACACAGTCTCTTGTGAGGAGTGGGGAACAGAACAGGGGACCTGAGGCTTATCCATCCAACCCCATTCTCCACCATGACTTCATGACAAGTCCCTTGCTACACATCTTCTTCAAATTCACGTTTATGGACTGCACGTTGATGGAGGGATAAAAGATGTGGGATGAGTAAATAAGCTTGGGGTATATGTCCCATGTGTCCCTAGACCCACTGAAAGTCATTCTGCTCTGTGTTCTGGGAGGCTGAGCCCTGCTGTGTGCATCACCCGGGCGCCTCTGTACTCTGGCTTTTCTTGGGTTTGGCCAGTGGGAGGTGTTAGTGGGAGCTTGGAGGACAGGAAGGGAGCAAGGTCATGGAGTTTATTCCTCTCACCTCTTCCTGACTGGGGCAGTTATGGCAGTGGCTGTCCCCTCCACAGGTACAGCTCCTGCCGGTGGCCCTTCCTGCAGGGCTCCCTCTCATCCAGCTGTCAGAACGCCTTTCCCCTTCAGGTGTGGTACAGGCCTCTGTTATTGCAGGTCCCTGGGTGCCTCAACATCCTTCCCTAATCCTGTCCACATCTCTGTAAACAGTCCTACACTAAAAGGAGTCACCTCAGAGATCATCTTGTCAACCACTCTCCTTCTTTTAATGGATAAAACAGTCAACTGCTATACAGCTATTGCAAATTAGGGTTAGATTTTTAAGGCTCCTGCCTCCCAGTCTAGGCAGTGCCCCACATAACCTCTGCCTTGTTCTGTATTGAAAGAGGCCTGGGGACCGGGCTGTTGTAGTCAGAGGAAAGGCCATGGCACATCCATAATGAAAAAGGGCAGGAAGAGGGAGGCATGGTCCATGCAGTTGCATTGGCATCAACAGCACTGTGTTTGGGGCAACACCCCTTAGATGTAGAGAGAGGCAATCTTCTCACTACAAAGCACATTTCATGCCTCCTCCCACAAGGGTCAACTCGAATTCCACCTTCTGTTTGAAGCCTTCCTGGAACTGAAACCACCAAGTAAAATTAAATCCCCATAGAATTTATTGCTGGTGATGTTGCTCTGAAGATCAAGTGAGATAATGCAGATTGAAACGCTATAGGAAGGGATAGATTTACTTACAGTGTCTGTTTTGACATGAAAGGAAACATGAAGAAGATGCTACTATCTTAACCTGTAATTAATCTTAACTTTCTTCATAGGGTTCAAATGAAAGGGCTCAGTGAACAATGAGTAAATAAATTTAAATTGGCTTAGCTTGTTATCAGAATTTGGGATTCAATGCCATGCCTGTTTTTGCCTTGGCTTATACATCTGGACCACTGTCTGCAGTAGCCAATTTTCCTTTTCAAAGGAATCACTTGACTCAGAACTGGTAATCAGCTCTAAGAGAGAAAGAAAATATCTCTCCCTGAACTATACTTCATATAAAGCAGCCAGAGAATACTTTGAAACCCAGCTTCACCAAGAGCACGTATCTTCCAAAGCCTGATAGAGATGCCAGAATCTCTCAAAAAAATAAAACCCTAGCAGTCACCAACAGGCGGGCTTCCACATTTCCCTCTGAGCTATGGAGACTGAGACAATTTGAAGAAACTGCCTGAATGGTAAAAGAATGAAGCTTCAGGTTCAATGAAGTTCAATTTCTGCTTTGGAGCCTCAAGAAGAAATACAGGCTGCAGAGGCAGCAAACTGGTTATCCCCATTTCACCCTGAGGAAATTCTGCCAGTCGGTATTCATTGAGCAGTGAGTGGAAACAGAACCATCTGCAAGGTGCTCTCAGGAAACAGAAATGTGAAAGACAAATTTCTTTCCCTCAAGTACCTGCCACTATCAACAGAAACACCCCAGTGCTGTTCTACAGAGAGAACTCTGTTAGAGAGTTCATAGAGAGAATACTGGAGTGGTAGTTACTCTGGGCAGTCTAAAGTGGGCACCATGTATGCACAGCTGCTACAAGCAACTGGACAAACAGACACACTCCCCATGACCCATGTGGACAACCCTGTTTTTATTTCATATACATAAATCTGCACCAGTGTCAGCATGTTTGGAAGAAAGCTGATAGATGCAGGAAGATACTTCTGATTTAGAAGAGACAGAAAGAATAATTTACTATTACTTAAAAGACCACCAAAATCAATACTGATTCCGACTTAAATAGGAAGTGGAACAGTTTAGTTCAAAGGCGAACTTTAAGGATAGTCCATCTTGGTTTAACTTATGTTGCTGGTACAATCAAAAGCTGCCTAAGAGTTCTCTGAAGTTGGGAAACAGGCTCTAATCATTAGAATGCAGACCTTAGGTTGCAAGTTAAGAAAATATTTGTCTTTTAATCAACAAAGATCAATTGAATTTTACAAGCTGTTAGAGGAAGCCTATCAGAGACCATTTGGCCATTTGCCTGTTGACCTTATGGTAACCTTTTGTCATTTTTAGAAGACCTGGGTCATGAACCTGAGCAGCCGACCACCAGGACTAATTCTTCCCAGGAGCTTGACACCATCAGGGTATAGCTGACCTCAAGGCCTAAATTGACATCACCAGGTCTCAAGATATATTTCATAAAGAGCTCACCCTGCAGGACTTCAATCAGGAAGTGCTGTTGTCAACTGCATCCCTTGTGTGGCACCTTTAGTTTTTCACTGGCCATAAAACTCTGAAAGGGCTGTGTGGACTCTGGCTGCATCTTTCCTGAGCTTACCTTGTGGATGAGTGCCCTCCTGTACACATGACTGTTATTGCAACTGGTGTAAATGACACCAGGACTTTTTTTTATGAGTTCATCTTCCCAGTGAGAATTATCATTCTTTAGGGGAATGTGTGTATAACCTTTATTGAGATGAAGTATTCTCAACACCAGACTTCCACATTAAAAATAAAAATACTTATTTTTTTTAAATATATTTTTTATTGATTTTCCACAGAGAGGAAAGGAGAGAGATAGAGAGTTAGAAACATCGATCAGCTGCCTCCTGCACATCCCCTACTAGGGAGGTGCCCGCAACCCAGTACATGCCCTTGACCGGAATTGAACCTGGGACCTTTCAGTCCGCAGACCGACGCTCTATCCACTGAGCCAAGCCGGTTTCGGCAAAAATACTTATTGAAAGAAGGATGAAAAAGAGGGAGGGAAAGAAAGAGGTAAGAAAAAAATACAGAATTATAACTAATAACAATTTTTACCATTTATTTTTAAATATATTTTTATTGATTTCAAAGAGGAAGGGAGAGGGAGAGAGATAGAAACATCAATGATGAAAGAGAATCATTGATCAGCTGCCTCCTGCACAACCCCTGTTGGAGATTGAGCCCACAACCCGGGCATGTGCCCAGACCAGGAATTGAACCATGACCTCCTGGTTCATAGGTAGACACTCAACCACTGAGCCATGCCAGCCAGACTGTCACCATTTATTGAATCCCTGCTATACAATAGGAATGTTCTTATTTTAGAAATATTTTTCTCATGCAAGTCTCAGAGAAACTGTAAGATATTTTTATCTTTGTCTTGCAGTGGAGAAAATTGAGCTCAAAAGAGTTAAACTTTCCTCAACTCACAGAAATGAAAAGTGGTAAAATCCACATCTGAAGTCACTTTTGACTAACTTCAAATCCTGTGTTCTTATCTACCAAGCTCAGAAAACACCAGGGCCTAGAGAATTTAATAATCTTACCTAATCCTGTAACTAGTTAGTAGGAGGGTAATGGAAGACTGGATCTAGCACTTAGAAGCTCTTTGAAGGCAAGTGACAGAACTGCTTCTAGGTACTTGGCCATAAGCATTTTGCTGTATATATCTTTGCCAAAAGCATTTTTGCTGCATAACTAATTGGCCATAAGGCAAGTTTGCTATAAAAAAAGATAAAATCACAACATATAAAAGATGTATATTTAAAAGGACATAATGAGCCGAAACCGGTTTGGCTCAGTGGATAGAGCGTCGGCCTGTGGACTGAAAGGTCCCAGGTTCGATTCCAGTCAAGGGCATGTACCTGGGTTGTGGGCACACCCCCAGTGGGGAGTGTGCAGGAGGCAGCTGGTCGATGTTTCTCTCTCATCGATGTTTCTAACTCTCTATCTCTCTCCCTTCCTCTCTGTAAAAAATCAATAAAATATATTTTAAAAAAATAAAAGGACATAATGAAACATGAAAAAATAAATAAACAAAATTAAGAAGGCTTTATCGTGAAACACAAAATTTCTGAATATATATAAGATGTGTGTAGATTCATTGCAATACTGAAAAAATAACTGATTTGATTTTGTGGATTATATCTAAGAACTTTTCTTCATTCTATGGGAAAAGTGAATTCAACTCTGCACACTCAAAGAAGTCCCTTTGCCTCTCTTTATCCTCCCGATGTTGTATGTTCCAAAATAAAAAAAAAACAACTCTTGGGGCCAATCATAGTCACCAGGAAGAAATGCTGACTATTTTAAGACCACACCACATCTACTCATTACTGTATAGAGCATTATTATTAATTTTTTTGGTTTTCACTGTATAGACCATTATGAGAGCTAGCTTGCTAAGATTTAAGATTTATATATAATATGATATATGATATGATTAATATAACATAATTGCAAGAACTTCATAATTGGAAAAAACTAAAGTGACAACTAGCTTTAGTATATTAAGTCTGCTGAAGACAATTGATTTGTAAATGGAGAAATGAAGCCAGATAAGCAAGCAAAATAAACAGTCAACCAGTTATTTTATCTTCTGTAAGGTGGTTGATTGATTTGTCAATGAAGAGATGAAGCCAAACAAACAAAAAATGTTAACCAATTTTTTATCTTTTTTTAATTGAATGTATTGGTGTGACATTGATTAATTAAATTCATAGGTCTCAGGTATACAATTCTATAATACGTCATATGTATGCATATTTTATTGTGTGTTCACCAATTCAAGTTAAGTTTCCTTCCATCACCATTTGTCACCTCTTTCCCCTCTTA
>NW_006294869.1:108384-123192 GCF_000327345.1 Myotis davidii | reverse complement strand
TAAGGGAAAGAAACATACTGTTGTCTGTTGTCTTTTTAAAGGCAAAATTGCCTTGCAGCCAATTAGTTATGCTGCAAAAATGTTGCAGCAAAAATGCTTGCAGCAAAGATGCTATAGCAAAAAATGAAAATACAGATGCAGACAGAAACCGTATCAACTTCAGTTTGAATGTTTTACTGATCACAAGAAAAAGACTGTGCCTGGGCCTCAGGAACCATTGGAATCTGCAGACTAAAACCAGAGCTAAGAAAGTAACTGGGAGCGTTCATCTCACTTCTTGGTTCCTCTGAACATCAGCTTCATACCTCCTGGCAGATCAGCATTTTCTGCTTCTCAGTTAAATGATGAAAAAATAGCTGCCTCATAGTCCCTGAACATCATGACTCAAACACACCCACACAAGGAGCCTTAGCTCAGTCCCAATCCAGAGCTAACCTGTTCTATGATTCTATTAAAGGACATCATACTGGAAAAGGCAAACTATAAGAACAGAAATAAAATCAGTTCTGGTAATTGGGGGAGGGGATTGACTACAAAGAATCATAAACAATTTTTTTGGAAATGCTTTATATTATGATTACTAGGGTCCCAGTGCATGAATTTGTGCACCTTGAAAGGAACTGTGGGCTGTGAGGTTGCGGTGGGCACAGGGGCAGGTCTCGGCCCATCCTCCATTCCCCTGCTTGGTCCCTCCTGCCACGGCCCCTGGTCCCCTGTCTGGTGGCAGCACTGCTCCCACTGCCACCACTCCCAGTGCACTGACGGCACTGGCCCCACTCGCACCTGCTGACAGCACAGAGCGATTGGAGCTGGCACCAGCAGCGGGTGCGAGTGGGGCTGGTGCCATCAGCAGGTGTGAGCAGCGGCTGCTGCTCTGATCACCCCTCAGGAGCAGGGGGAGGTGCAGAAGCCCTGAGGGGTGATTAGGGTGGGCAGCTGCCGCTTACACCCACTGACAGCATCGAGTGATCGGGCCGACACCAGGTGCCAGCAGTGGGTGTGAGCAGGGCCGGCACTGGCAGCAGGTGTGAGCACTGGGCAGGACCGCGCCTCATGGGAACAGAGAATTTTCAGTAACCACCAGAGGCTTGCCCCAATGACAGAGACCAACACCTCGCCTTGGTCTGGTGCCCCCACTCACCTGCTCCACCATCCCACTGTGGCCGATGCCCATGTTCCGTGTGCGCCCCTGGTGGTCAATGCATGTCATAGCAACCGGTTGTTCAGTTGTTCAGTTTTTCAGTTATTCCACCGTTCGATCTATTTATATATTAGGGTTTTATATACATATAGATGGTTGTGGGTGCATGACTTTATGTTTGCCAAAATCCATCAAACTATGTAACCTATAATGATGAATTATACTGTATCTAAATTATATCTCAAACTTGACTTTAAAAAAATAACAGGAATATATACTCAGGTACATCATAAATACAGCACACAAATGTGCTACTCTTTAAGCCAGTAAATGAAGGAAAAATACCACATGATCTCACTCACTCATGGATAATAAAGACCATTATAAACTTATGAACAATAATAGATACAGAGGCAGGCCAGGGGATTGTCAAGGGTAGGGGGGAAAAAAGGACACATATGTAATACCGTTTGTAATACTTTAAGCAATAAAAAAAGTCACAAAAATAGGTTTGACTTATAGAGTAATACTAGAGGCCCGGTGCACAAAAATTTGTGCACTCGGGGGGGGAGAGGAGGTCCCTCAGCCCGGCCTGTGCCCTCCTGCAGTCTGGGACCTCTTGGGAGATAACGACCTGCTGGCTTAGGCCTGCTCCGGTGTGGCAGAGGGCAGGCCCAATCCCTAGGTGCAGCCCCTGGTCACGCACAGGGCAGGGCCAATCAGGGGGTTGGGGTGCTGCCCACTATCATGCACAGAGCAGGGCCCATCAGAGGGGTTAGGGCTCCATACCCTGTCACACACAGAGCCTCAGGGCGATAAGGGGTTTGGTCGCTGCCCCCTGTCACGCTGATCCCAGTGCTGGGAGGCCTCGCGGCTCCGCTGATCCGGGGGCCAGGAGGCTTCTCGGCACTGCTGATCCCGGGCCAGGAGGCCTCTCCCCTCTGCTGATCCCCGGTCGGGACACCTCTCGGCTCCGGCTCCACTGATCCTGGGGTCCTGAGGCCTCTCGGCTCCCCTGATCCTGGGGCTGGGACACCTCTCACCTCTGCTAATCCCAGGGTCCTAGGCCTCGCGGCTCCACTGATCCCCGGCCGGGAGGCCTCTAGGCTCCGCTGATCCCAGGGTCCTGAGGCTTCGTGGCTCCGCTCATCCAGGGGCCGGGAGGCCTGGTGGCTCCGATGATCCCGGGGTCGTGAGGCTTCACGGCTCCGCTGATCCTGGCCAGGATCAGCGGAGCCGTGAGGCCTCCCGGCCCCGGGATCAGCAGAGCCGAGAGGGATCCTGGCCAGGATCAGCGGAGCCGTGAGGCCTCCCGGCCCCGGGATCAGCAGAGCCGAGAGGGATCCTGGCCAGGATCAGCGGAGCCGTGAGGCCTCCCGGCCCCGGGATCAGCAGAGCCGAGAGGGATCCTGGCCAGGATCCCTCTCGGCTCTGCTGATCCCGGGGCCGGGAGGCCTGGTGGCTCCGATGATCCCGGGGTCGTGAGGCTTCACGGCTCCGCTGATCCCGGCCAGTACGCCTCTCAGCTCCGCTGATCCCGGGACCGGGAGGCCTCTCAGCTCTGCTGATTCTGGGGCTGGGAGGCCTCTGGGCTTCATTGATCCCGGGCTGGGAGGCCTGTCGGCTCTGCTGATCCGAGGGCCCTGAGGCCTCTCTGCCCTGCTACCATGTTTCTCTTTTATTAGTGTAGATACCTAAATAATGGATGAAAACATTGCAGTTTTGTCCTTTTCTATGAAAATCCAGCATGCATATAGTCCCCCCGCACACACACACACACACACACACACACACAAACACACAAGCCCAGGGAGCATCCCGGGAAATTCTAGAAAGCTCTGGTTTCATATGACATTTAGAGATCTAGTTTATCACAGGTTCCCAACACTAAATGCATTGCCATTTAATCGATGTGAGGTTATTGAAATCTTGTAAAATGAAAATATTCATTTCAAACATTGATTAAGTCATTCTAATCTTTCCTTTATAGAACATTTCTTCATTTACAATTTTCAAAGGAATAGGATTCTAAGGTTCTCCAGATGGTAAGTTTAAAACTTGACCTAGACTTGTCAAAAGAGCAAAGTGAAGGCAATGAACAAAGTGAAGGGATCCAAAGATGAAGTAAAGGAATTCATAGGGAACTCCAATATAGGAGATGAAAATCTTATTCCATGAATAGAGAAGTCTCTTAGATTCATGGATTGCAGGCATTCACAGTTAATCTAAGATCTTACTGGGTTCCTCACATCCTAGGATCCAGCAGCTGTAGTTACAAAGGAGAGCTGCCCAGGTATACTGTGAAGAAGTACACGTTCTCAGTTGAATGACCCTCCAGGATCAATGCTTACCAACAGAAGTGCATTGCATGTATGCATATGTGATTGATTTTCCTTGGTAGGTCAGGGAATATAGGATTCCTTATGAGCAGAGCTGTAGTTTTCTATAGCCTTGGGATCACCTCAAAGGTTGGTTTTTCTAGGAAGTACTTGTCATCAGAATGAGGCACTGAAGGAAGTCCTCTGGCATAAGAAGAAAGAAGCTGACATTGGTTTCTGCATGATTTATTGGGGCTACAGTCTTCCTCATTGTCAAGAGCCCATCCAGTGAGAAGATATCCAAACAAGAAATGAGCATCAGGTCTTCTTGCCCTGGCACCCTGGGGCCCAGCTCCATGCCAGTCTTCCCAAGAGAGCCAGGCTGGAAACTGAGCATAGAAAAAGGGGAACGAATTGGACACTTGCAACACACATGTTATAATTGTGTTTGTTCTCCCTCCAAAATAAACTGTTATGGTCTTAATTAGCACATATGACTTTTTTTAATCCTCACCCAAGGATATTTTTCCATTGATTTATAGAAAGAGTGGAAGGAAGGGAGAAGAGGAGAGAGAGAGAGAGAGAGAGAGAGAGAGAGAGAGAGAGAGAGAGAGATCGACGTGAGAGAGACATATTGATTGGTTGCTTACCACACGTACCCCAATGGGGGCTGGGGAACTTCCAACTGAGGTACATTGAATCTGAGACCCTTTAGTCCTCAGGATCTGATTTATGGATTCTAGGCATTCAGAGTTCATCTAAGACCTTACTGGGTTCCTCACATTGAACCAAACTTGTCAGAGCAGTGCATACAACTTTTTGTAAAGATCCTCTTATTGGAAAAATATAGAGAATTTTTTGAGTAATATGCAGGAGGTACAGGTGGTTTGAATTGGACCTGAGAGGGGAACAGCATACTAATCCAAGGCAGTTCTTGAGACCAATCACTGTTTCCTTTCACATGGGAAATGTGTTTTTGCACAAGTTAGCCTTGTTCCCTTTGGCTCATTCCATTCTATTTTCTGTTCCCAAAGAATTGGTGTTCTCTATTTGTTCATGGGTTTTCTTCCCTCTTAACTTTAACATGACCTTTACTAATTCACTCTCATCTATAGTCAGTGACATGCAGTGATTAATAGAAGAGGCTCTGGAATCACATAGACCTCAGTTTGAATCATTGCCCCACCAGTTATTACATAGTCAAGTAACTTGCCTTCCCTGGGCCTGCACATTAAGAACAGTGTCTGGGTCATGGAGCTATTAAGGGGATTTAAAAGGTAGTCCATATAGTGTGCTAGATAATGTCAGGCACAAGGTAAGGACTCAATAAATATTTCCTTTTATAGCCTCACCACATCCCTTTAGCTTCTGTCTCCAGTTCTAATTTATAAATTCTCTGTGGCTCTCTGTTCAAATTCTTAAGAAAGAAAATCAGATGGGCATAACTTGCCTACCAAAACACATAGCTACATGGATTTTACTCAGTCAGATGTCCTCTTCTCAGTACCCTGCCATAGCCTGCACATGAGTTTAGGTTACAAAACCTGTCTGTCAAAGTAGCAGAGACTATGGGGAGGCAGTTTCCTGAAGGAGAGGAAGGGCTGGTTGGTACTGCTCAGAATCTTAGAAAGTGTTTATAAGTACAGGTTTTTACAATATTGAACCAATATTTCTTTTTATCAGAAATGACAGTGGTAAATACTTATTATTGCTTTTTATGAGTTTAGCTGATAGTGTACATCTGTGTTTTTCTTAAGCCTATTTACTTTGAGAATTTCTGTTGTAGTTTGATTACAATCATCAACATAAGATAATAATTAAAAGGCAATTCTATAAATACAAAATAAAATTGTTTCCATGAAACTGTCTTCTTAGCAATCATCCTCTGACATGGCAGTGGGTAGAGTGAACCGAACTGTATATGCCATTGCCTGTGTGGTGTGCTCTTCCTGAAGGTGAATTAGCTTCACACTGTACAAAAAAAATCCACACAAACCTCCCAGAAATGGGTATGACGATCTCAAATTCAAGTGAAACCAACTGTGAAGAGAGGTCTGTGGACCTAATGAGTATGTTATTTGAAAGCCAATTCCATGAAGTTTGTGGGCTGAATAATTAAAGCAATAGCTACTCTGGCCCTTTGCCCCCTGATTCCTCCCCAATCTATAGATTTATAAATGAGCATCATCATTGATAGAAGATGAGATAGGGTTCTATGGCATATTTATGTCTATGTGTGTATATGATTTTGCCATATACACAAACTCATCATAGTTACTAAGACAGCAGAACATGTTCTACTTTCCAAGAATCAGAAGAATCAGTCATAGTCTGTCAGAAAACAACCATTTTCCAATAAACTCTTCCAGAAGCCTAACCTTTGTTTAATATGTTATTGATTTTCTAAACTGTTAGTATGCTTTATAATGGCAATAACCTATATGATACCACTCATTACATCAGTTAATGCCTAGTTTACTAGAACATTAACTTTTGCCACAGGTAATTAACTGACAAACTGATTATGGAGAGAGAGAGAGAGAGAGATAGAGAGAGAGAGAGGGAGAGAGAGAGAGAGAGAGAGAGAGACAAAGACTTATAATGAGAGATTTTCAAGAGAATATTAGTCATCTGTCTTTAAATGGCTTGTGGGAGCTCAGCAATGAAGCCCAAACTGTTCTTATTCTTACTTTCTCCTATTAGAAGAAATGGGCAAGTACTAGTCAAATGTGTGTGTGTGTGTGGATGTGCACACACACACACACAGATGTAGATCTTGGGACTAGGATAGAATTCTAAGCCAATGTAAGAACATTGTGTTGCTCCATCATTGGTGCAAGGTAAGATTCATGTTTATTCCTTTACATGAAGGTAGCATGACATATGAGAAGTTCTGTGTATTTTATATTCTCAACTTAATATATTTTAATGAGATAATATTACTTAACCTATCTGTCCTCATATATATGAAGAAGATGCCTTGCTATCTTCATTTTTTTAAAAAGTTTCAAAACTGGTATTTGGAAGAAACAAGACTTCCAGATTGGTGGAGTGAAGAGATTGGCAAATCCTTTACCTAACACACAATGATACAACTGGATGTAATGGTCAAAAAAGTCATTTCAATATTATTTGAAAAATCAACCAAAAGCATACAACTGTCAGAGAACCATTTGTTTATGTTCAAAACACTGCTGAAATTTATGCTTCAGGTACAAACAGTGTAAGTCTATAGCATTTTCATCTGTACCTGCTCCCTTTCTTCCCCTGTCTCCCGCTGAGCTCATTTTGGATAAGAATTCTAAGGTGGGCAAGTCATAATCATCAGGAACTTCATTACCAGTGCAGGCTGACCTGATCTTGTAACCCACATGCAGGAACTTTGTCTGAAACAGTAGCTATCTTGGTGGCAAACCATCTAGGAAGGCCACTATCATAGCTGTCTGAATTGTGATACCGGACAGAGCAATTTACCATACAACTGAGCAGTTTCATTTCTAAGTATCTACCCCAAAGAGGTGAACACACAGACTTGTACACAAATGTTCATAGCAACATTATATATGTATAATAGTAAAAAAAGAAAATAACCCATATGTCTATCAATTGAAGAATAGATAGAAAAATGTGATATATACATAAAATCAAATATTATTCAGCAATGAAAAAGAATGAACTACTGCTACATGCTACAACATGAATGAATCTTCAAGAAAATAGCTAAGTGAAAGACGCCAATACCAAAGATCACATATTGTATGATTTCACTTACATAGAATGTCCAGAAAAGGCAAATCTATACAGACAGATAACAGGTTAGTAATTGCCAAGGACTCGGGGTAAGGCTTTGGAGTGAACTGTAATGGGCAAGTGGGATCATTTCAGATTGTGGTTATGGTTACACAACTCTATAATTTACTGAAAGACCTTTAATTGTATACTTAAAATGGGCGAATTGTATGGTATATAAATGTCCCCGAATAAAGCTGTTAAAATCAGTATATAAGAGAGTATGAAGATATGAGTAAGAATACTAGCACTAACACAGAATAAGTATTAGCTCTATTATAATACCCTAACTTCTATTAACATATGAAACATTTTGAAATAGCATTGAAAGTAATTTCTACAAAGCACATCTCTTATTGCTTCATAATATATTAAAATAGAAAATTCTAAGAGCCCTATTACTTTCCCTAGTGTATCTTAAAAATTTTCCCATTTGGAAATTGTTTCGTATATCATGATAATAATTTCAGATAATTATAGGAGAATCTGTTCTGAAATTACATGTGTTCTAATAAACTACATACAAGAAAAACATAAGAATTACCTCATGTTCCAGCAATTGAAAGAGAGAAAAATTATTGTTTGTAATTTGTTCTGGCATTAGCATGGCTTCAGATAATGCAATGCACTGAATAAAAGAGTGAAGACCATTACAGATACCAAGATCTTCTGAGGTTGATGTAATTGTCAATTTTTAAACTAATTAAAAAACCTAAGACCATTGTCCTTATGTTCCCTTACAGAGTTTCTTTGCTAGAGATTGATCAGAAGCTCAGTTTTATATTTTGTCAGAAAAACAGCAACTTAAGAAAAATAGTCATTTTGTGCTGAAAAGATTTTTCCTAAAAAGTAAAAGATAAAGTTATCGACAATATGCTTTCTCCATCCTTAAATTTAAAATGTTAGAAGGGCCATTTCCACATATGAAATTTATATAATACATGTACACATACATGTGTATGCCTACAGATGCATATGTAACATATATGCATATATTTAAGTAAATTATATTACGTAATGTTAATGAGGATGTGGGAAATTTGATAATACCATATGTTGCTAGTGACATTGCCAAATGGAAAATAATGTGTCTATTTTTATCTTGAAACATAAAAATCTTCATGCCCATGGCTAGTAATTCTTTTTGAGAGCCTGTCCAAATATCCTTTGACTTGGGTATCACTTCAATAGGTGCAGCCTCTTTAGGGTCAGGATACGTGTGGGTATGAGAAAGAACAATCTGACTCAAAGAATGTTAAATATTTGCTAATTTCAGAGTATCTGTCTGCATGATGACAAAAAATTAACAAAGACTAATGTAAATTAAATCTCTTGTCCTATGACATTTCCTACAAAGCCCTCCTAATTCAACTTTATTGCCACATCAAACCGTAGCCAATGTAAATTATTAGAGATATTACCAAAAGATCTTGGCAGACTGAATCTGGAATTGTGACCTTCGAGGCTAATGTAGAAACAATTGTCACTTCAGGTCCCATTTGGTAAGATTTTATTGTTTTTAATGTTTTTGGTACCTTGTGGCCTACAGTATCTGCCAATGAGCATGTGCAGAGTCCTCATTTAAATCCCTGAAATTCTTATAGCTTTATACCAAACATATCATTTATGTAGCAGGTTGGTAGATGAAACTCTTCCTGTAGAGTCAGAATGAGGTCACAAAGGCTGAAAAGAGAACAGCAGTTGCCTGGTAACCATACCAAGTGAAGGGGCTGGCTCATCTATGCAGGATTTGTAAAGGGGTCACCCAAAGCTGGGCCTTATAGCATTGACAAATCACCAGTCTCCAGCTCAGATAAGAGGGTGAGATTAAAAGTCAATATAGTTAATCTCATTTTTGCTGGTTTGCTTTTATTTTCTTTTATTTTGTTTTACAATTCCTACTGAAATATTATATCCAAAAGAGAAGGGCACATATTAATAAGTGTGTAGCTCAATAAAATTGTATGAACTAATTTGCCCAAAACACTAGCACCAAGTCAGGAACCAGAACATTACCAGAACCATAGATTCCTCCTTCACGCTTTTTCTATCCAGTCACTCCACTATTCTTGACCTCCAATATAACAGAATAACTTGACCTAGGTTAAGGATTTTATATAAATGGTGTCAACTGTATATCCTCTTATGCCTGGCTTAATCTACTCAATATTGTGTTTTTGATAGTTTAGTGTGTGCAGATGTAGAATGATCATCTTCAATGCTGTATAGCATACCATTGTGTGAATATACCACCATTTATCCTTTCTATTATTGATGAGCAATTGGACAATTTTTAATTTGGGTATATTACAAATACGGCTTCTACAAACATATATTTGTTGAACATATGTGTGAATGTCTTTTAGATATACTCCTAAAGAGTGCAGTTGCTACATCATAGAGAATAGATACATTCCACTGAAGTATATAATGCCTAGGCATTTTCCAGTGACTATACCAATTTATACTCCTACCAGTAGTATATGAGAATTCCAGTTGCTCCACTTCCTTCACTAACACTTAGTATTTTTGTTTTAATTTTAGCCACACTGGTGGGTGTATGGGGTGGGTATACAGTAGTGAGATGATTTTTTTTCAAGAAAGGTTTAATTGTGCTGTGCTTCACTTCCTCTAAACTCAAGTGAGAGGAGCTTTGGGACCTACAAGAAAACCTTAAAATGTGTTTGTAAGAGCTTGAGGAACAATAGGACATCTGACTCCTGCCTATGAATTCTATGAATATGCTAGGTATGGGAAGAATTCCCCCGCCTACCCTCCTTTTGTTCTTATGGCCAGGCCAATAATTAATAAAATTGAAACAAGACTGTATTAACAGGAGAAAAACAATTTAATACTTGAGCATGAGAGATCACAATATGATGTTCAGATCATAAAATGAGGCTCAAAAAAATGATGGAATCATAAACATTTTTATATATAACACCAAAAAAAACAACACAAGAAATTTGTGAGAAATTGATAGGACAAAGAAAGTTAGTGCTCATTAGGAAGGAATCAAAACAAGGTTTGGGCTTAGGTAGTAAATTAGTAAAGGCATAACAATGTTTGTTTATATAGGCTTTTTTGACTCTATATTTTATAACTCTTGTAATAAGGTTGTCTCTCAGCCCTTCAGGAGTAGGGAGCACACCTATCATGGAGACTTATCTTCTGCTTTTAGGGGGGCAAAGGAAAGTTATAGAGACCTTCCTCCTTGTATTGCTTCTCAGTTAATTTTAGTTCAAAATAATAATATGCCATTGTGTGGTATCTTGAGGCCAGTGTACTCTTGGCTCTGACAGCTGATACTACTGCCCATTGCGATTGGCAGAATGGAGAAGGCTGCCCTGGGAGCAAGCTCCTCTTTCAACAAAGGTGGGGCAGAGGTGCAGATTTCCTGATATGACTTTGAAAAAGAGAGCTAATCTGGGTTTTTCTCCAAATTTATTCCAATCTAGAGGATTGATTAGAGATACACAGGGACCCCAATTATAAACAGCTAAAAGTCCAGAGGCCAAGGCTGAAGTCCTGTACAGCTAGCCAGACAAAAGGCATTCACCTCACCAAGGAGTCGAAGTGGGAGACATCCAACAGGAAAATTTCTAAGGATTTCATAAATACACCCCATGGGAAGGAAAGAGGCATCATTGAACAAATATTATCGCTAGAGTGTCCCAACACCAGATTTGAACTAACACAGCCACTTTAGGGCAACTAAACTCTTACCCTTTTCACCATTGCCTGGGGTCAGCCAGGTAATAATTAGCAGTGGTTAAGAAAAGAAACTAGCTCCTGTCCTTTTCCTTCTGTAGGCTTCTAGTACTCAAGGAGGGGATGTGCTTAAGGAAGAGAAAATTTTAACTCTGAATAAGATTGGCATTTGAAATAACACTAGAGTAGACTGGAGCTAAGTCATTATGAGATGAGATTGAACTTGTCAATGCTTTAAAGATATTAATTGTTTTATTGTTTAAGAAGGACTAGAAAAACTGGAGAGCATATCAAGGATTTCATACAAGGGCAGAGAAAGAACTGATCTCCAGTAAGAATTATAAGGAGGAGGATGAGAAAGCATAAGGAAGAATTCTATACAATACAGGTGATTGACTTAATGTTTAAAAAAATTCTGATAACCCCAAAGTTGATTTCCCTATGATAATCAGTCTCTGACCAATACAGTTTATAGGCAAGTAGTAAGTGGCAAGGTGTGTGAAGTTAATGTGAAAATTGCTACAGTGCATGTAAAAACAAATCAGCTTCAACTACTACCTAATCATGTGCTTCAGAAAAGGCTAAATCATTTGCTAGAAAGTGCCAGACTGATACCTCTAAGTGTAGGTAGCCTCTACATACCAATGAACCGTGATAACTGCATGCCTCTGACGTAACCTACTAGAGCTTTGAACACTGTTCTGACAGCCCCTGGCACAGAAACAATCGTGCTCCAATTGCAATAGTAACATGGGTGATCAACATATAGACTACTGAAGTTGTTTTTTTTTGCCACAAGTAAATTCCAGTGAAAGTTCAGAGCATACAATAAGTGTAAGCATTCCTCCATCTACCACCACCAAAGCCTACAGTCCATTCTTCAACATGTCTAATAAATCAACCACCTAGACCTTCCGGTACTGTATCAACAACAAGACCTAATCCTATAATAGAAATCAAGAGAACATCCTCACCTTATAGAGAAAAAATATTCCAAGAAAACCAAGGCAGAAGAGAAAAAAAAAAAAACACATGAAGATGCTAATGGTCTTGTTTTGAGTGGGCATGAGAAAACAAACTTTATATAAAGAAAAATATGACTCATCTAAAACCTAAAAAGCTTCACTGTCTCTCAGAAAACATCTGGTACAGATCTTTCCAATATCCACGGTCTCCCTGAAAATCCTACTCCTGAAATCAAGGATGCAATAAAACTGAGACCTAACTGTTCAAAACATCAGGGGCCATAATTAATATCTGCCAACTCAATCTCTTATCTTCAAATGCTATCAAAAGGAAAATACGGAGTGCAAGATTAGACATGACTAAATTTTATTTTTTATTTGGTGACTTCCCTAACTGGTGAAGGAAAGCAGAGTTTTTCAATCCCAAATATGACTTTGTAGGATATTATTTATTTTAAGCTGGTTATTTTTAAGAAACAAAAGATTCAGGAAAAGCCTGACCTTCCTCCTAACTGCCTAAAATATTTTAGATGGAGAACCTGTTCCAGGAAGGGAGCTGTCATTATAGATAACTATGGTTTACATCAACCAATGTGTGACAGAGATGAACCTAGCAAGGCCCATTTGATCAGAGTTCTTTTTGTGTCTCATTGTTAGAGATGGCCCAGCAATAATTTATTTATTAAAATATTTGCTTTTCCATCTTCGTGTGAACTACCTTTTACACTTTGAAGTCCAAACCACTACCCCCTTTTCCTTAGCTCCGGAATGGCATATAAACCTCAACTGTCCTATTTGTCCTTGGGCTCCATATTCTTAAGTAACCCTCATAGTACATAAGTAATTTAATTTGTTTATTTTTCTACTGTGAATCTGTCTTATGTCATCTTAATTATTCAACCAGGAAGAACTGAGGGGAAATGGGAAAATTTCCCCTCCCCAACGCTGGGCTAATCAGCATTTGTTAGGGTCTCCTAATTAGAAAATGCAGAGCCAGAAGATTATTATTTTTTAAAAAATATATTTTATTGATTTTTTACAGAGAGGAAAGGAGAGAGATAGAGAGTTAGAAACATCGATGAGAGAGAAACATCGATCAGCAGCCTCCTGCACACCCCCCACTGGGGATGTGCCCGCAACCAAGGTACATGCCCTTGACCAGAATCAAACCCGGGACCCTTTAGTCTGCAGGCCGACACTCTATCCACTGAGCCAAACCAGTTAGGGCCTATCATGTGTATTTTTCATGTTAAATTGCAATTATTCAAACTCTTTACTTTTTTAATTTCCCAAAGTTGGAGTATAGTCTTTACACACTTAGGAGATGCATTAATTGAGACTGTCTTATCATCATTGCTATATGCTGTCTAGTATATACTATTTCTTACCACATTTCTGCTCTCTGTAATCATTTTGCCTCCACCTCTCCACTACCTAAAAAATATGGTTATACTCATAGGGGAAATGTATGTGGTGCTTTGTGTAGCTGTGGATTTGGATTGAAATTGCCAGGCCCAAATCTAGTCTTGTCATGTTGTTTGCACAATAAGAAAAAATTCAGCTTATTGAACATTTCATGAAATTGCACCCAAGCTTTGCCAAGCAAGAATGTTTGACCTTCAACCTCAACAAGCATGTTTACCTCTCCCACTCTCCCGTCATCACCCAGCTAGCTACCTGTCATACCCAGGATACCCATAATCACAAAGGGTAGAGAACTAAAAAGATCAGAAGTGAAAAGCTGAATAGGGAGGATCTTAAACTGGAACAGTGGTCAGCAGTACCCTCATTACATAATGTTTGTGAGTATAATTGGAAAACCCCCAAATATAAAGAAATTTGGAACCTTTTCTGTGTAGTAGTGACTCCTTAAATTCTAGTTTTCATAACCTAGAGATGAGACTGTTGTTTTCATATGATATACTAGAGCCCCAGTGCACAAGTTCGTGCACAGGTGGGGTCCCTTGGCCTACCCAGCGATTAGGGCCTATTGGGGCCATCTCATCCAGTCCAGGGAGAGAGACCATGGGAGGTTGGCAGTGGGAGTGCACTGACCACCAGGGGGCATCTCCTGCATTTTGCTTCTGCCCCCTGGTGGTCAGTGCATGTCATAGTGACCAGTTAACTGGTCATTCAGTCAACTGGTCATAAAGGTCGCTTAGGCATATATAATATATATATGTAATATCTCATGACGTGTTTGCTTTGTCTTGTACTATCTGTATGTTTTTATTTTTCAAGGCTATATTGTAATCTGATTATATATTTCCTCATTAAAAGCACTTTTTTTTAAATGCCAAAAAAAAAGAAGAGAAAGAAAAAAATGGCAGCAGCAACCAACAGCAAGGGAAAAATTCAGGAATGAAGTAAGTGAAATGTTTAGCATTAAAGGAGTTGAGCTTGTGTATGGATTTAACTGTACTTAGTATTTCTAATTTTCTGTGATACAAGTATACAACATTTATAATGTACATAATATAAAATAAATAGCTTAGAGCTATTAATTAAAATAAACATTAGCTAGTAAAGATTTATATTTTACTTTAAATGGTTAGATAAATTTAATGATAGCTTTCATTGTCTATACATTTAGAAGTTAATTTAGAAAGTAATCTTATATAATAAAGAGGTAATATGCAAATTGACCATCACTACAACACACAAGATGGCCACGCTCATGTGGTCAAAGATGGCTGTCCCCATGTGGACACAAGATGGCCAGAAGGGGAAGGCAGTTGGGAGGGACCACGCCTGCAAGGGAGGGCAGTTGGGGGCAATCAGGCCTGCAGGGGAGGGCAGTTAGGGTAATCAGGCTGGCAGGCAGAAGCGGTTAGGGGCAATCAGGCAAGCAGACAGGCTAGTGTTTAGGAGCCAGTGGTCCCGG
>NW_006294869.1:107539-108055 GCF_000327345.1 Myotis davidii | reverse complement strand
ATCATATTCCTAAAATCCATGGCTGAGTTACATTAATTCTTTTTTTGTAATTTAAATTAGTTTTTATTTTTCAATTACAGTTGACATACAATATAATATCAGTTTCAGGTGTAGACATTATATAACTTACTAAGTGACCATCCCAATAAATCTAGTACTCATCTGACACCATGTAATATTATTAGAATACTAGAGGCCTGTTCCGTGAAGAGATTCGTGCAATAGGCCTTCCCTTCCCTTGGCTGCTGGCAACAGTTTTCCTCTGGCACCCGGGACCCAGGCCTTCGCTCTGGCTGGGCTCCGGCCAGAGCCCACCCCAGTGCTGGGAGGCCTTGTGGCTCCGCTGATCCGGAGGCCGGGAGGCCTCTTGGCACTGCTGATCGCAGGCCAGGAGGCCTCTCCCCTCTGCTGATCCCCGGTCGGGACACCTCTCGGCTCCGGCTCCGCTGATCCTGGGGTCCTGAGGCCTCTCGGCTCCGCTGATCCCGGGGCGGGATGCCTCTCGGCTCCACTGAT
>NW_006294869.1:100408-106293 GCF_000327345.1 Myotis davidii | reverse complement strand
TCCGCTTCAGAAAGTAGGTATCTGGTTTGTTTCGGTTCTATAATCAAAACTCTGTATCAGCTCCAGCTCTGAGATCCCGGGCTCGCTGAAAGCAGGTTTCTGGGGGTTTTTTTTAGCTTCTATATTTGTTACAATATTCAAACTGCAGGCTCAGAGGCCGGCAAGGCAGCCAGGATGGGGAATGTTGGTTTCCTCCGTCACTGAAGCAAGCAAGCCTCATGTTAGTTTCAAGCTGCCTGACTGCCAGCCGCCATCTTGGCTGGCAGTTAATTTGCATATCACCCTGATTAGCCAATGGGAAGGGTAGCGGTCATACGCTAATTACCATATTTCTCTTTTATTAGATAGGATATATGTATGTATATATAGATATGTGCATATACATATGTGTGCATGTCTATGTATAGTTCCAAAGCATTTATTGTCAGAACTGGGCTATTTCAGCTAACCTGGAACATCTCTGACTAGAGTTAACCATTCTAACTCCAGACCTCCCAATGATGTTGTCTGAGGGTGTCACTGGACCTGTAGAACCTCAACTTCTCCCTCTGACCACTGCTATTTACTTTGCTTCTCTTTTACAAACTCCTTTTTTCATTTAAAAAAATAGATTTTTATTGATATCAGAGAGGAAGGGAGAGGAAGAGAGATAGAAGCATCACTGATAAGAGAGAATCATTGATTGGCTGCCTCCTGCATGCCCCACACTGGGGATCCAGCCCATAACTTGAGCATGTGCCTCAACCCATAATTGAACCGTGACCTCCTGGTTCATGTTGACGCTCAACCACTGAACCACACTGGCTGGGATACAACGCTCTTCTTAATAAATATTGGACATGCTAAAAAAAATGATTGGAGAGAGAAAAATGTTGGCTGAATAGGCAGACCTGTGGCGCACCTCATCCCAGGGCCAGACTGAAAATACACCTAAGTTGGAGAACATTCACCAGAAATCATCAATTGAGGTACAGCTGAGGAGGAGACATATCAAGGAAGGATAGAAAACACCTGGAGACAGGTAGGAAGGGCAAGGTCGCCAGGGAAGCTGATCCAGCTTCCAGAGGCGGCAGACTCACAGGCCAAGAGTAAGAAGGGAGTGCTGGGTTATGGGAGGGTCTGTTCCCTCAAAATATAGAGGCCCAGAACACAGACTGGGCTCCACGGCCCAGAACACCAGAGTCTAGACCCGCAGCCCATGTAACATCCAGCCATGAAGAGCACAGGGCTGCTGGCCTCGGAAGAATCTAGAGCCAGTCAGAGGAGTTTCCAGAGACAGAGAGAAAGCCACAGTATAGTTTCTCTTTCTTTCTTCTTCCTTCCTTCCTTTCTTTCTTTCTTCCTTTCTTCCTTTCTTCCTTCCTTTCTTCCTTTCTTTCTTTCTTTCTTTCTTTCTTTCTTTCTTTCTTTCTTTCTTTCTTTCTTTCTTTCTACCTAGAGCACAAGAGTTTTCATTTTTAGCTACTCACCTGAGGCTTTTGTACAGGATGGGAGACTCTGATTCAAGGTTCCTAAGGAGAGGCTGGGGTGGGAAACACTGTGGGGAGACATAGAATAACAGTAGCCAGGAGTATTTGGTCTTAGGCCCCCAAACCTAAACAACCATTTTTCCTGAGAGGAGATAGTCGCTCACAGTAGCACAGGACAGGTAAAGAAAAAAAAATAAAAATCAGCCCTAGGTGATACAGCCTGTCCCACCCTCAGGAGCCCTGCATGCCACACCCTGCATTTTCATTTTCAGAGGAAACAAAAGCAGAGGCCAAGCCTATGGGTTTGAACAGTCTCAGGAGCATCACTGACTGGATTAGGGAAGGGACAGTCCGCCTCACTATCCTGGGAGCCAAACTAGTACTTTCCCCACATACTGATAGAAACTCCAATTTTCTTGCCAACTGCGTTGGTCTCCATACAAGGATCTACTAGTATGGCTAGCCGAGGGCAGAGTAATATTTGGGCCACTCACAGAGGAGTAGCTCTGGGATAGGGAAACACACCCACCACATTCCATGAAAGCTAAACAGCAACTCCTCATCATGGGAGACCCAGAGATCTAGACTCCCAATTCAGCATAAAGGCTTTACAGAAACAGACTTCTGAGTGATTAAGATCTACAGCTGGCTAGCTGGCAAAGGCAGGCAGAGGTGGAGCTTGGGGAACAGGGGAAGTTTGCTGACCCAGCTCTGGGCCCCATGCTGCTAACAAACCTGCTTGCAGCCAAGTCCTGTGGAGACAAACGCAAATGGTGGATCCCTGGATCACTTGGAGCTTCAAACAGGTTACTGAGAGCCAAAAGAAGACAGTTCATGACAGTGGTTAGCACCTAAATACATCACAGGAAGCCCAGAATTGGCAGAAAGAACTAAACAGTAAGATCCAGAGGGAGCTCCCATGAGGCACTTACTCTGCTGAAATGAACCCCACTTCAATTTTTTTCCTTTTCTTTTTCTCTTTTACTCCTCTTTTTTCTTTTCTTTCTTTTTTATTTTTTCTGTTTCCTTTCTTCCCTTCTTAAATTTATCTGCTACATCTATCTTCTTTATTGAGTTGTTATTATTCTAGTCTCTATTGTTTCATTCATATATCTAATCATCCTCTTCCCATTTCCTACTCAATTTTTTTTTTTATTTTTGTTCACTACTCATTTTTTCTTTCTCTCCTCCTTTCTCATCTTTTTCTTTTCTTTTCTTTTCTTATTGTAGGTCTATCTGTTTTCTCCTCTATATTTTCTTTTCAAAATTTTTTCTTTTGTTTTTATTTCTTTTTTCCCTCTTATATTTTAAAACACATTCCTTCCCCTGTTCCCCCAATTATTTATTCTTGTTTTCTTTATTTCAGCTCTTCATCTACATATTCCTTCCCACCTTTTTGTTGTTTTTGTTTGTTTTTTGTTTCTTTTCTTTTCTCTGTACATTTTTTTTCTTTTTTTTTTATTATTCTTGCTCTATTTTCTCTTTCCTAATTCTCTCTTCTCTGGTGGTTGCTTTTTTTTGGTGCTTTAGGGGTCTGATCTATGTCTTTTTCTGTTTTTTCCTCTGTTTCTGGATGTAGTCCGGGGTGAGCCACATAGTCAGCCAACCTGAGAGGAGATCCCATGAATGAATGAGACAATAAAAATCAAGATACAAATACAACAGGAGAACCCAAATAACTCAAATAAGGGGCTTTCCCAGAGCACCCAGCTGAGGATATCTAAGAGACTATATCACTAGGTCCCATAAAACACCAGCTACATGAGAGCACCTCACAAAATCTGGGGGGTATAAGAGTTTCCTATAATACAGAGACACAAAAACAAAGTGACAGAAAAAATGGAGAGACAAAGAAACAACCCCCAAATGCAAGAAAACGAGGAATTGCCAGAAAAAAGAAATAAATGAAATGGAGGTAAATTTGTCAGATAAAGAATTCAGAGTAATGGTGATTAAGATATTCAAACAATTCAGTGAGAACTACAAGAAACTTAACAAGAATTATAATCATCTTAATGAGAGCTACATCAATATGAAAAGAAAGCTTGAAACAATAAATAAGAATCAATTGGGGTGAATGTGTGGCGGAAGCGCTGCGTGGCCATACTTGGCCATACTGAGGCGGCGCTGCCTGGCAGCTGGACTCAGAGGCGAACAGGAGTTCCGCGGCAGCATCTGCTGCCCAGCGGGGACCAGGCAACGTTGAGGTGCCCCTGGCCCTGCTGCGCGGGGAGCATGGGCTGCACTTGTATTTAGGTAACACATAAAGGATAAACCTGAAAAAAAATCCATTGTAAATGAGGAATGACATAGCTGAAATAAAGAACACCCTGGAAGGATTCAACAGAAGACTATAATAAGCTGGGGACCGAATTAGTAAATTAGAAGACAAGAAAAAAAGAAAAACACCCATTCAGAGCAGCAAATGGACAAAAAATTAAAAATCAGGAGGAGAGTCTAAAAGAGCTTTGGGACAACAGGAAATGTAACAAAATGTGCATTATAGGGTACCAGAAAGAGCAGAATATAAGAAAGAAATAGAGAAACTATTTGAAGAAATAATGACAGAAAATTTCCCCTAATCTGGTGAGGGAAAAAGTCATTCAAGTTCAGGAAACACAGAGAGTCTGAATCAAGATGAACCCAAAAAAACCCACACCTAGGCACATATTAATTAAAATGGAAAATATTAAAGACAAAGAGAATTTTTAGGCTGCAAGAAAGAGATAAAAATTTACCTACAAGGGAACTTCCATTAGACTGACAGCTGACTTCTCAAAAGAAACACTTCAGGCCAGAAGGGAATGACATGAAGTATAAAAAGTAATGAAAACCAAGGGACTGAACCCAAGATTATCCAGCAAGTCTATCTTTCAAAATCAAAGGTGAAATAAAGAGCTCAGCAGACAAAAACGGCTGAGAGAGTTTATTACTACCAAACCAAAACTGCAAGAAAGGCTAAAGGGACTGTTGCAAGAAAAAGAAATATAAAGAGAATTACACAAGCATAAAGAGTAAGGATGGCAATAAATAAATACCTACCAATAATAACCTTAAACATAAATGGCTTAAATGCCCCAGTCAAAAGACATGGGGTAACTGAATGGATAAGAAAACCTGACCCATATTTATGCTGTCTACAAGAGACCTGCCTCAGAACAAAGGACTCACACAGAGTGAAAGTGAAGGGATCAAAACAATTTTCCAAGCAAATGGAAATTTTTAAAAATCTGGGGTAGCAATACTCATATCTGAAAAAATAGACTTCAAACTGAAGGCCATAACAATAAATAATGAAGCCCACTTCATAATACTAAAGGGATTTATACAAGAGGACAGAACTCTGGTAAACATATATGCACCCAAAATAGGAGCATCCAAATACATAAAAATATTCTGGAGGAATTTAAGGGAGAGATCAACAACAATATGATCATAGTAGGGGATTTTAATATCCCGCTGACATCACTGGATAAATCCTCTAGACCAGTGGTTGGCAAACCGCGGCTGGCTAGCCACATGTGCCTCTTTGGTCCCTTGAGCATGGCTCTTCCACAAAATATCACGTGCGGGCGTGCATGTACAGTGCGATTGAAACTTTGTGGCCCATGCGCAGAAGTCGGTTTTCGGCCTAGGTGAGTCTATTTTGAAGAAGTGGCTTTAGAAGAAGTGGGGGGTGTCGGTCCATCAGGCAACGGGATACGCAGCGCTGGCGGGTGGTGGGATACACAGCACGGGGGAGGTACGTGATTCATGCACAAGTTGAATGAGCCAACAGTCAGCAGTCTCATTGTGCAGTGGCTAGTGCTAGTCGCGTCTGCAAATAGCGCACGGGTGACAAAAGTAAAGTTTATTAAGTTAATTTTAGGGAACGTTGTGGAGTGAAAGAAGATGTAGTGTCAAGGATTGAGAAAGGTATGTTGAGATGGTTTGGATAGAGAGGAACCACTGACATCACTGGATAAATCCTCTAGACAAAAAAAAATCAGCAAAGAAACAGCGATCTTAAACGACACACTAGTTTAGATGCAATTAATTGACATTTTCAGGATATTTCACCCCAAAGGTACAGAATATACATTCTTCTGAAGTGCCCATGGGACATTTTCAAAGATAGACCACATGTTATGAAACAAAACAAGTCTCTACAAGTTCAAGAAGATTGAAATCATATCAAGCAACTTCTCAGATCACAATGGCACAGGTCTTATGCTAAGCTAAATAAGCCAGTCAGAGAAAGACAAAGTATCGCATGATCTCACTCATATGTGGAATCTAATGAACAAAATAGATTGATGAATGAAATAAATCCAGAGATATTGAAGCATCATACAGAATGATGAATTATAGAGGAAGGGCAGCATTGGGAGCATTTCAATGGGAGGGGAAGACTGTTTCTACTATTGGTAAGAAGAA
>NW_006294869.1:87438-100357 GCF_000327345.1 Myotis davidii | reverse complement strand
GAGTGTTTTAAGTTGTGTTCATTGTCAAAAAGTATAAACATCCATAGCCATTTCTTTAGAGACTAAGGTATAAAAATGAAATGGTTTTCCAATTGGTTTTCAGTGGTCAATTGTCATGGTTTTTTCTTTTTCATCTAATGCAGGGGTGAGGGCTGGGAGGGGTGTGATTAACAGGGAAATTTATATGCATATATGCATAACCCATGGACACAGATAATAGAGTGGTAAAGGCCTGGGAGGGGCAGTAATTGGGTGCAGGGAGTCAATGGGGGAAAAACACAAACAATGGGGACATCTGTAATTCTTGCAACAATAGGAAAAAATATACAAATAATAAAATATATTAAAAGAAAAACCAAAAAAATAAAAGTACTTTAAGAGTTTTGAGTACATGAAACAATTTATTCCTGTATTATTTTTATTAATTATTGTATTATTTCCATATGAACTACTGTACACCTACTTTTGCCAACCTCTGTATGAGTAACTATATCATAGTTTCAATTGATTTTTAATTAAATTTTCATAATTTAAGAAATTAGTTACACACATCCTATATAATAAAAGCGTAATGTGCTAAGTGTCCAACGGTTCATTCGACCATTCGACCAATTGCTACAACATGCACTGACCACCAGGGGACAGATGCTCCCACCAGTAGGTTAGCTTGCTGCTGGAGTCTGGCTGATTGGGACTGGGTGAGATGGGCCAAACACACCCTGGAGCCCTCCTTCAGTTCCTCCCCAACCCTGATCATGCACTTATGGGGGTCCCTCAGCCTGGCCTGAGCCCTCTCACAATCTGGGACTCCTCGGAGGATGTCAGAGGGTCAGTTTCAGCCCAATACCCAAAGGCCAGGCCGAGGGACCCCCCGGTGCACGAATTCATGCACCGGGCCTCTAGTATTATAATAAAGAGACAATGATAGAGGCTGCTATTTGTTAAAAATTAGTTTTACACATTACAGCAAAAATACACCATATCAACTTCATTCTAATAGAAAATTTCCTACAGCCCTTGCCTCTCTTTTGGTAAAGCTTTGCATTTTTCTAACAGCTGGGAGTATATAAATTTAAATTTGGTCTATGTTTGGTCTATTCCCCGTATATATTTCCTTCCTTGCAAAACTGTTGTGGCTCCTTTTAAATTTGAATTATTAAGGTAATTCAGACGAAGTTATGCTGCAACCAATCTTAGCTCTTAATAGCTTATTCGCATGTGTTGGTACATGAAATGGGCTTTATTTTGTATTTTAGGAAATTGACTAGTACATTGTGCCTTTCTATTCTGGAAGTGTAATGTGTTAGCTAGAAATAGCCCAAAGCATTAAAGAAATAAATGTAAAGCACAATTGGTCGGACCCACTGGAGTTTTTCATCATGTCCATTCCTAATACTCCAGGAAAAGCAACAAACTTCATCTTTGCTTTCTATGAAATAAAAAATTCTGGCCTTGATTATTACCCATTCTTAACTATACTCTTAGTGTATTCAGACATATTACATTCAGTGGAACTTTGCCTGTAAATCAATGAAATAGGTCCCAATCAAAAAAATACTTCATATTATTTTTAGAATTTGTTTTCAGAGGGATTCCTATAATCCTAAACCGGTTCTTAGTTTTCTGAAATATATAAAATTTTGTTTTTTCTTTCTGCTTTCACATTGATGAAAATTATAAATAAATGGGGTTATAATAGCCCAAGGAATCTTCCTTAATAACACGAATAACAGGAAACAATGGAATAAACCCTCTAAATTTGATTTGTATTCAACATATACCTGAAGTGGAGAGAGATGGCTTGGGCTGGAGGATGTAGTTAAGTAAAAAGTATTCACAATCTCCTCCCCTGTTCAACTCTTTGCCTGCAATCCTGGGGCCTTTGATTGGGCAGAATTGGAGACGTGGTCAAGATAAAGGGTGAAAAAAGATGAATTCAATTGAACTATATTGGAAACAGCAGAGAGTAAGTGGTGAAGATAGCATGGATTTGACTATAAGCAGGTTTGGGGTTTGGGGAGTTTGGGAGCATTTCAATGGACGGGGAAAGACTGTTTCTGCTGCCATGCATTGCATATTGTGATAGAGAGTAAGAAGAAAGGAGGTTTTAAGTTGTGTTAATTGTCAAAAAGTATAAACATCCATCACCATTTCTTCAGACTAAGGCATGAAAATGAAATGGTTTTCCAATTGTTTTGGATGGTCAATTGTTTGTTTTTTGGTGGGTTTTTTTTTTTCATCTAATGCAGCACTGTATACATTTTGTATACCATATCCCTAATCCTAACACAGTAATTACTATTGAACTCATTTTACAGATGAGAGAACTGGGGTTCAGAAATGTTAATTGGCTTGTTCAAAGCCCCACAGTTACTAAGTATATCTGCTTGAGATTTTAACCTATTATGTATGAATCCAAAATCTATTTTCCATTCTAACATGTTGCTTCCCTACGCATTTTTCCTTTTGGGCAGAGAAAGTAAAGCAAGCATTAGGAGGAAAGAATTATGGAACTTTCCCTTTTATCATTCTGCTGCCAACATAAATATTCCCTCCCAAAACTTATTTTAAATTGAAACAGGGGTGCTATTAAATAATAGTACATAATTGAAAGGAAAAAGCAGACAATTACCTGGTTCAATTGAATTTTGTTTGACTTATTTCTACAGCTAGACATTGCTGTTAGTGTGGGTGGCAGAATATACATTTAGAAACAAGGAATCAGTGGCCTGTGATAATGATACATAATAGGCATTCTCCTTTTCACACAAATCACAGACAAATGTGTGTTCCCAAAGACCCAAAGATTCATACAGAAATGAGAAAGACAAAAACCAGTACTGAAGGCCCAGTTCTCTAAATAAAAGGGGAATATCACAGAAACATGAGGCAGCGATGCTTCATTGATCATTTGTCTGCCTGGGATACTGTCAGTAATATTCAGGTTCAATCCTCTTTCTTATCAGAATGTTTGTCTGGCAGTGTCCTTACAGATTATCTATTTCTGCTGAATAACTTGCAGCAGGGCTGATAATCAAGAGAGAAAAGAAGCTGCCTTTGGAGATGAAAATTGTTTTCCAGTGACTGATTGTGCTAATCAATCTTCTACAAAGGAAATCAGGAGTAAAAGATGGCCAATAATTGCAAAACAGTGGTGTACACATGAAGAAAAATAATTGTTGTACAAAGCACAGGAAAGCAGCTATTTTAAAAGTATACATGTTGGAAAGCAGTTTTTTACAATTTAACACCTAAGCCTTACTTTCAATATGTGGGTAAAGGACTATGCCTACTTTACTCTGGTATTATAGTATTTGACAACACTTCATAATTTGTAACCTGGGATTTCTTGTTAGGAATCTGAAAAGTCATTGAAAGTTATAAAAATTATCAAGATTGCTGATATAGGGATTGCATTTGTCTGATCATAATTTTCTGGTATGATAATCACAACTGAATTCGTGGCAGACAATCTTTAATTCTAACGATTCCCAACTGTCAGTGCAGCTCAAGAAATAATCCCTAGTGTTTCAGTCTTTGTTTATAGTTTGCTTGTAAATTCACTGTGCTATCACAAGTATAAAATCTGATGTAATATTGACTCTACAGTTATTTCTATGCAGATATTGTCAGGTACAATCTAAAACTTATACTCCTCCCTATAAAAAAAATATGGACTTTTTTCCAATCTGTTGTGAACTTAACACATTTTTTTAAGATTGTCTAACTTGAGACAACTACATAAGAGATCCAGAATCATATGTGAGTAAAATATGTTAGATAAAGCCTGAAATTTTGGAAATCAATTTTGGCTGCTTAAAAGTGATTTTTCTTCCAATCTAAGAGAACATCAACTGTAAGACTTTTTAAAACAATTAAGGGCCCTAGCTTGTTTGGCTCAGTGGATAGAGCATTGGCCTGCAGACTGAAGGGTCCTGGGTTTGATTCTGGTCAGGGGCACATGCCTGGGTTGTGGGATCATTCCCCGGTAGGGGTCATGCAGGAGTCAGCCAATCAATGTTGCTCTCTCATCATTGATGTTTCTATCTCTCCCTCCCTCTCCATTCCTCTCTGAAGTCAATAAAAATATATCTAAAAAATAAAATAAAACAATTAAGAAAGGTATATGTCACAAATTAAATTATAATATACTAGTGACCTGGTGCATGAAATTCATGTACATTAAAAGGGAATTAATTAGAGGAAATATTTTAATATTGTTATTTGACCTTTCTCTATAATAGAAGTGTCAGAGATGAAAGAAAATTAGTAAAATGTTTATGAAAATCTTCCTCCTGTCAGAGTCTGGGGCATGCCAGGGGAACCAGAGTCAAGTCCCCACCCACCCATGTGAGCCTCAAAATCATGTGAGATCCAGACCCAGCCAGCCTGGAGGGCTTGGCCTGAGGTCCCCCAGCTTGGGCCAGGGTGTGTGCCTTGAGGTCCCCAGGCCCAGGCCAGGGGGTGCAGCCTGAGGTCCCCTGTCAAGCCCTGCTAGGCAGGGGGCACAGACTCAGGTCCCCTGGCCAGGGGCACGGTGTGTGGCCAGAGATCCTCCGACCAGGGCCGGGGCAGGGGGCATGCCTTGAGGACCCCGTCAAGCCCCACGGGTTGGGGGAGTGGCCTGCAGTCCCCCATCAAGCCCTGCCAGGCAGGGGGTACAGTCTCAGGTCCACCAGCCTGGGGCAAGATGTGTAGCCAGA
Source organism: Myotis davidii (assembly GCF_000327345.1). Taxonomy (NCBI): domain Eukaryota; kingdom Metazoa; phylum Chordata; class Mammalia; order Chiroptera; family Vespertilionidae; genus Myotis; species Myotis davidii. Next base: position 95,654 of record NW_006294869.1, on the reverse strand, counting down.
GGTCCCCCGGCCCGGGGCTGAGGCAGGGGGCATGCCCTGAGGTCCCCTTCAAGCCCCATGGGTTGAGGGTGTGCCCTGAGGTCCCCTGTCAAGCCCCACCAAGTGGAGGGCATGGCCTGACCCTGTCAAGCCCCACCAGGCAGGGGGTGCAGCCTCAGGTCCCTGTTAATTGTGAATTAAGGCTCATTACGGGAACTCAGCCTCTGCTGTGGGCGCAGCCATCTTGATTATTATAGTGTGACCATCTATTTGCATATTCCCTCTTTATTAGATAAGACTAGAGACCTGATGCATGAAATTCGTGCATGGGTAGCGTCCCTAGGCCTGGCCAGTGATCAGGGCTGTTCTGTGGGGTGTCCAGCAGGGCAATGGAGAGGCCCTCACTGGCACCCACCTTGGGTGGCCTGGCACCACCTGCTCACCGGCCCTGCCCCCCGCTGCCACCGGTGGTTGCCTCTCTCTGTGGGGCTACTGGTGGGGCAATCCGGGGGGCGTGGGTACCTGCTGGCATCTGCCTTGGCTGGCCTGGGTCCTGCAGGCTGGGGGCAGCTCCTGCATTGAGCATCTGCCCCCTGGTAGTCAGTGCATGTTATAACGACCGGTCATTCCACCAGTCATTCAGTCATACAGTTAATTTGCATATTAGGCTTTTATTATATAGGATTGTGTTAATGAAAGTCCTGCATTATCTGGTCACACCAACCCCTTTTTTCTTTGACGTCTGCTCTTCCAAATGGCAACATCTCTTCATGATGGGAATCTCTCTAAGATCTCAGCAAGCACTGTTATATTTCTTTGCCTAAAATCATGAATTCATGTCCATGCCCCCAATGATAAGTATTTGCTTTAATAGTACTACATTTATGCCCTACTGCTGTATTTTCATGCCCAATTCTATATTTCAAACCAAATGATACTGTAATTACTGATAAAATTATAAAGCAATTAAACTCAATATGTTTAGTAACAGAACTCAATGGAAATGATATTAAAAGCTATTACCAAGAATGCACATGGGCATGCAATGGCAAGTATAACATAACCACTAGCTAGACGATGGTTTTTATAAGATGCAGGCACATCCTGATTTCAGAGAAGTTAAAATGTGAGAAGTGTGCATCTTAAGATTTATGAAATACAGTAAAATATTGCAAGGTAAAACTTTAGAGGTAAAGATGTCTAATTTCTTCATTTTTTACAGTAGCTCCATGAGGACTAATGAATTAAGAAAAGCTATTACAGATGCTGATGGAAACTAATCAACAATCTTAATTTTTAAGGAAACTTATACTCTGTTAGTTCCTATTTTGATTATCTGCCCTTTTTGAATGATTTATTACTTTGTGATTTTCTTGTGATTGAAGACTGATGTACCTAATCATTTTATCAACTACTGATCATTGGAAATACTACATAAGCTGCTTATATTCCTTATAAAATGAACCTACTTGGAAATATAAGATGTTCTCAATCCATTGCATAATTCCAATATCTTATTTACTTAAAAAAATCCTTGATTAATGTTCCTAAAATTACACTTTCATTCTACTAAAGTAAATGTCTTCTTTTTGTTTCCTACATCACTTGTAGATTTCTCTATCCAATTAAAAAATAGTTTTATTGATTTCAGAGAGGAAGAGAGAGGGGGAGAGAGAGAGAGAAACATCAATGATGAGAGAGAAACATTGATTGGCTGCCTCCTGCCCACCCCTACTGGGGGGGGCGGGGATCAAGCCCGCAACCCAGGCATGTGTCCTTGGCTGGAATTGAACCTGGGACCTTTTAGTCTACAGGATGACGCTCCATCCACTGAGCCAAACCAGCTAGGGTTCTATCCAAATTTTTAAGACTTTTCATAATTTAGCCTTATCTAAATAACAATTTTATTTTCCTCTACTGGAAACCACATTATCCTGATTTTTCATTTGGTCATTATAATGACTACTCATAAAATGCCTATAGAACTATTGTTTAATCTCAAATATTAATTTCTGTCCAAGGGAACTTCTGACAGTTAAATAACTTATTGCATTATTTGGCTTTGGCTAATAGCATACAATGTGTACCATATCTGGGCTTTGAGTGTTACTAACTCTTGAATGCATTTGATAGAACCAGAAAAAGAGAATCTAGAATATCAGTTTTGACTTACTCACCTGGCTGTCAAGGTCCATTTTAAAGTTGGTTTAGGTGGTGTTTGGTAGACATTGTTACACATCAGGTGTATGTAAAAGCCTTCTCAAGCAGAATATTACCTTTTCCATTCTTTTCCCATGACAATATATCTTTGTCAGTAATGAAGCTTCTTCCTGAAACAAGAAACCAAATTTAAAATTCATTAAGTCAGCCGTCACTGAATACATTAAAATTATTACTATATAACACATGGGTGATAATAGCTTTTGGTAATTATGTCCCTCACACATCTACTCTGCCAAAAAAAAATGGAGCTCAAAAATATTGAAAGACTAATGCAATACAAAAAAATAAGAAACTTCGTAGTATAAATAGACTAACTGCGCTAGTCAGTTTGGCTCAGTGGATAGAGCATAGGCCTGCGGACTGAAGGGTCCTGGGTTAGATTCTGGTCAAGGGCACATGCCTAGGTTGCAGGCTCAATCCCCAGTAGTGGGCGTGCAGGAGGCATCCCATCAATGATTCTCATCATTAATGTTTCTATTGTTCTCTCCCTCTTCCTTCCTCTCTGAAATCAATAGACTTCCTAGTACCTGAATGTGTTTGTCATCATTTAGAAAGTATTCTGGATCAGTAGAAGTATGTTTAGCTATAGTTCAAAGGACTAAGGAGAAATTATATGTTGTTTGAGTTGGTTTGATGGGCAGTAATTTCCTTTCAGCTTTTCTCTTCTATAACTTAATAGGCTGTAGTCTTAAGGACAATCTTTTACCTGAAAACCATGATCACTTTGCCATAAAGATTAGTCAACCAGATATATGATATAAGCTGTACTTTTCATATAAAACTATACCATCCTTCATAAGTATAGATGTTATGATCTAATCACTACCTTTTATATAGTGAAACACACACACACATATAAGCACCATGTAGATATGAGCTTTAGATTTATTATTAGCACAAGCTTTGCAAAATTAAGGTTTCATAAATCAAATAACATATCAGAAAATAAATTTAATATTAAAAGAGAGAATTTAATTAACATGATGTGATAAAACAACCATCAGAAAGTGTGACCTCAAGCAATCTCTCAATATATACAAAACATTAAACATATTAATTTTTTAAAAGCATATCATGTGTCTCTTTCATCAGGAACCTGCCAACATGGGCTGCATTAACACCATGAAGAAGGCAGCTGGATTATCATCGAGAATACTACACGCACCCAAGCAACAACTTCCACACCAACAAGCACATGTGCAAGGAGATTGCCATTATCCCCACCAAGAAGCTCGAAACAAGATAGCGGGTTATGCCATACATCTGCTGAAGCTGATTCAGAGAGGCCCTGTGAGAAGCATCTCAATCAAGCTGCAAGAAGAGGAAAGAGAAAGGAGAAATGACTGTGTTCCTGAGGTCAGCCCTGGATCAGGAGATCATTGAAATTGATCCTGACACTAAGGAAATGTTGAAGCTCTTGGACTTTGGCAATCTGTCTAACCTGCAGGTCACTCAGCCTACAGTTGGGATGAATTTCAAAATACGTGGAGTCATTTGAATCTCTTGCTATACTGTAATATTCTCAATAAACCATGAACAACCTTTAAAAAAATCATACCATGTGATCTAAATAATGTGATTCTAGCAAAAATCTATACATATTATATGCAGTTACCAATATATATTTATCTATATATTAATATTTAGAAAGTTATATATCCAATTATAAAATGAGAACAGAGACTGGGCTGAGCCATGGCATTATCAAATACTATTCTGATAAAATAAGATTACTTTTGCATTTTAGTATGTTCATTTTATGTTACTGATTTTTGTTTTTTTTCCTAATACAGAGCATTCATACTTTCTGGAAGATTTATTCATAATGTAATACGAAAACATTATATTATGCCTATTAATGAAATAATGAAAAATTACTAATAGGTCAGGATATTTGCAACCTGCATGACAGTGGTCAAACATGTGTTGTTAGATCACTCTGTCAGCCATTAGAAATGGTAGTATCTATAGAATTGATAGATCTTTAATCTGACAAATCTATATAACCCATGGCTGCATTGGGTATAATAATAGGCAACAGATTATTTTTAGAATGAAATGCAATAATGTATGTAAAGTACCTAGTGTACTGCCTAAAACAGTAAGCACTCATTAATGGTAAATTTTTCATAAAAAAGTATGTTATTTTGAATTTTTACTTATAATCATATCAGCAAATATATGCATTTTTAAAAAAATTATGACAAAATCAGTTAAATAATGTTAAACTAATAGTTGAGGAATCGGCCCGGCCATCTTGACTCAGTGGTTGAGCATCCACTTATGAAATAGGAGGTCATGGTTTGATTCCCAGTCAGAGCACATGCCTAGGTTGCGGGCTCAATCCCCAGTGTGGGGTGTGCAGGTGGCAGGCAATCAATGATTTCTCTCATCATTGATGTTTCTATCTCTCCCTCCCTCTCCCTTCCTTTCTGAAATCAATAAAAAAATATTTTAAAAAAATATTTGAGGAATCCATATAGTAAACATGTAAACCTGGTAGGTATACGTACTTTGAAATCCCATGTAAATTTCACCAATCAATTGGTTTTGTACCAATTAGCTCATTAATAGGCATAATATAATATTTTCATATTTATTGTGAATAAATCTTCCAGAAAATGACTGCTCTGTATTGGAAAAATAAAAAAAACCTCAATGTGAATTTCCAAATTAGAGTTAAGATATAAAGAACTTTCCAAATTTATTGGTTCATCAAAATCGTGTTTTTTTCCAGAACATCTTCCAACATTTGAAAGGACACTTTTGAGATTGTAGTCAACAATGTAATAATTTAATTACAAATCTAATAGACTATGAACTTCATAACAGGGCCTTGTATTAGTGTCCTTGGGCTACCATACAAAGTACCATAAACTGGGTGGCTTAAAACAACAGAAATGTATTCTCTCACAGTTCTGAATGCCTGAAGTCCAAGAACAAAGTGTCAGCAGGACCATGCTCTTTTTAAATCTCTGGGTAAGGATTTTTTCCATACCTCTTCCTGGTTTGTAGTGGTTGCCAGCAATCCTTAGCATTCTTTACCTTGCAGCTGTATTTTTCCAATTCCTGTCTGCAACATCACATGGCTATCTTTTCTCTGTATCTGTTTTCACATCAACTTCCCTCTATGTGTGTCTCTGTGTCCAAATTTTTCTCTTATAAGGATTCCAATCATTGTATACTAGAGGCCTGGTGCACGAAATTACTGCACTTGGTGGTGGGGTTGGGGGTCCCTCAGCCCAGCCTGAGCCCTCTCACAGTCCAGGAGCCCGCAGGCCTAAACTGTCAGTCAGACATCCTTGGCACTGCCATGGATGCAGGAGAGGCTCCCACCACCACTGCTGCGCTCCCCAGCCTTGAGTCTGGCTCAGGACTTCTGGCTGAATGGCGCTCCCTCTGTGGGAGCACATTGACCACCAGTGGGTAGCTCCTGCATTTAGCGTCTGCCCCCTGGTGGTCAATGTACATCATAGTGACCAGTTGTTCTTCCTTTAGGTCAATTTGCATATTAGCCTTTTATTATATAGGATAAGCAGGAGAGCAGCCATTCATTTGGTTGAGCTGGAGGCAGAGTCAGAAGATCCCCAGTGTTGGCGGGCAATAGGTGCATCACTTAGCTCCACCCAGCAAGCCACTTCAACTCCCTGGGCTCCCGTGGAATGGTTTGTGAACTAGGAATTGCTGTAGGTTCCCTTTCAAAGTAACATTTTTGAAACAGCACATGCAATTTGAAGAAAATGCACTTTCTGCCCTTGTTGGTTTGGCTCATTGGAAAGAGCATCAGCCTGTGGACTGAAAAGTCTCATGCCTGGTTGCGGGCTCAATCCCCAGTAGGAAGCATGCAGGAGGCAGCCAATTCATGATTCTCTCTCATCATTGATGTTTCTCTCTCTCTCTGCCTCTCCCTTCCTCTCTGAAATCAATAATAATATATATGAAAAGAAAGTGCTCTTTAGCTCCTCTCCATCAGCAATGTCTTTCATCTCATGTGTGTGAATTCTCATCTCTAAGGGTTTGGATACATTCATCCCATGGTAATGTACATGCCACCTATGATGCTATACATTGATCTTCCCTTAACAGTATTAAAACAATCAAAGGATATTTCCAGATTTTAAAAACTAATACACATACATGCTCAGACATATATTCACCCTATTGCAGTGATGACGAACCTTTTGAGCTCGGCATGTCAACATTTTGAAAAACCCCAACTTAACTCTGGTGCCATGTCACATATAGAAATTTTTGATATTTGAAACCATAGTAAAACAAAGATTTATATTTTTGATATTTATTTTATATATTTAAATGCCATTTAACAAAAAAAAAATCAACCAAAAAAATGAGTTTGCGTGTCACCTCTGACACGTGTGTCATAGGTTCGCCATCACTGCCCTAATGCATACCTCAAGGAATTCTCCAGAGAAAGAAATGAGTAAGATTAGCTTGGGATTATACATTGAATGGCCCCCATCTCTGTCCCTGTGATCACATGTTGCTAAACTCCCAATCAGCATGTGTATGGCATTAATTATTCTGCTTTTATTTTCATTCATTCATTGAAAGGCTGACTGTCATAAAAGATAAGAACCTGAGTCTTAGAGTTAGAATGGGATTCAAGAGCCAGCCATCTCTTACAAGAATCATGATGTTTGGCAAATGTCTCAACCTCCATAAAACTTAATTCCCTTGTTTGTAAAAGGCTACACTAAAAATAGCATCACCTTTTGCAAATGGTAAAAGTTCCTTCTTAGGCATAGTATTCCACTGTGTAGATGTACCACAGTTTTTTAACCCACTCATCTGCTGATGGGCACTTAGGCTGTTTCCAAATCTTAGCTATTATAAATTGTGGAGAGCATTATGATAAGCAAAATAAGCCAGTTGGAGAAAGATGAATATCACATGATTTCACTCATATGTGGTATATAATGATCAACATAATTTGATGAACAAGAATAGATCCAGAGACAAATGGCAGGTGAGGGGGGGTTAGAGAGTGACTTGTATGCATGCATATTAGCATAGCCAATGGACACAGACACTGGGGTGGTGTAGGCTTGCCTAGGGTGGGAATGGCTGGTGGGGAGGGTCAATTCGGGAAAAATGAGAAATACGTAAAACTTTAGACAATAAAAAAAATAATAAATAGTATCTCCTAAGCAGCATTATTTATACAATTAAGTGAGATAATACTCATAAAATCCCTAGCACAGCATCTGGTGCATAGGGAAGCTCTAATGAATGTTTCTATTGTTGTAATATTACTAGTGGCCCAGTGCATGAAATTCGTGCATGGAGGGGGGGGGGTTCCCTCAGCCTGGCCTGCACCCTCTCCAATCTGGGACCTGATCGGGCCTAAACTGGCAGTCGGACATCCCTCTTGCAATCTGGGACCACTGGCTCCTAACCGCTAAACCTGCCTGCCTGCCTGATAGCCCCTAACTGCCTCCCCTTCTGGCCTGATCTCACCCCCAACTGCCTTCCTCTGCTGGCCAATTTGGTTCTGATTGGTCAGTTTCTATGCCAGTCACTGTCTCTGGGCCTATCAACGGGGCCTGATCAGAAAGATGGTGCTGATCAGCAGCCCTGGTGGAGGCCTGGAGAGAAAGAGGCAAGTGCTGATCAACAGCTGCCACACAGTCTAGATTAGACCCTGTTTCTCTCCTCAGGCCTCTCTCCGGGCCTGATTTGCAACCCCCTCAGCAGTCAGTGCCTGGTCACCATGCCTGAAGCTGCAGCAGTCAGTGCTAGGTCGCCATGGCAACCCAGCACTGACTGCAGGACTGACTTCCGGTTGGTCAAGCCTCTGGTTGTGATGGACCCGGGGTTTTTATATATTACTATAGAAGATATATAAAGCCTAAGCGACTGCTATGACCTAAAAACTGAACAACTGGTCGCTATGACACGCACTGACCACCAAGGGGCAGATGCTCATGCTGGAGCTGACCCCTGGTGGACAGTTCGCGCCCACAGCCAACCTCATGCAGCCCCTCCACCCACCC
>NW_006294869.1:85696-86000 GCF_000327345.1 Myotis davidii | reverse complement strand
ATATCTGTAAATAGCAATAAAATGAGGCAGGCCCCACTTTCCTCTACTATTGAAGCTAGAAAGGGAGATACTTGACTTCCCAGCCACCCTTGAAGCTAGGGATGGCCATGTGAAAAGTTCCACAAAAATGTCCTGGGGGAAGGTTGTCATCAAAAAATGAAAATGCAAATCATCATGAAGAGAAGAAACTTTTTTTTTAAATCCTCACCTAAGGATATGTGTATTGGTTTTTAGAAAGAGGGGAAATGAGAGAGTGAAAGAGAGATAGAGAAAGAGAGGGGGGGAGGGAGAGGGGAAAGAGGGA
>NW_006294869.1:84631-85438 GCF_000327345.1 Myotis davidii | reverse complement strand
GATGGCTGTTTGCAGCTGGTCACACACCCTTCAGGGTGGGGGTCCCCACTGGAGTGCCTGGCCAGTCTGGGTGAGGGGCTGAGGGCTGTGTTCTGGGGGTGATTGAAGCTCCCAACTGCTCCTTTACTTTCTTTATTTTTTCTTTTATTCTGGGCCAGCTTTTGCTTTGAGGCTTGGCTCCAGCTCTCAGGCCTCTGCTGCTGAAAGTAGGTTTCTGGCCTTTGCTTACAATGTTGCGATCCTGCTGGCTGAAGCCCGGGACTAAAGCAGGTTTCTGGGGTTTTGTTTAGCTTCTATATTTGTTACATAGTTGCTTAGGGTTGCAGCTCAGAGGCCGGCAGCAGCAGGCGGGGAATGTTGGAGTCCTCCTTCACTGAAGCAAGGAAGCCTCATGTTAGTTTCAAACTGCCTGGCTGCCGGCCGCCCTCTCAGCTGGCAGTTAATTTGCATATCACCCTGATAACCCAATGGGAACGGTAGCAGTCGTACGCCAATTACCATGTTTCTCTTTTATTAGATAGGATGACTCTCCACTCTAATCCAGTTTGACCCCATCTTAACTTAATTATATTTAAAAGACCCTATTTCTAAATAAGTTCACATTCTAAGGTTCTGAGTGGCTACAAATTTTGGAGAGACACTATTCAACCTTACACTTACCCCAACCATCTTTGCAGTATTTTATTTCACTCTTCCTTTACTGTTTTCTATATTTAAACCAATAAAGTTTAGCTACCATATTTTCCCTTCCTCTACAGTTCAGACTTATACATTATGTCCTGGGATGAGTTATCCTAATGTTGTCTC
>NW_006294869.1:79016-84569 GCF_000327345.1 Myotis davidii | reverse complement strand
TCCTCTACTATTGAAGCTAGAAAGGGAGATACTTGACTTCCCAGCCACCCTTGAAGCTAGGGATGGCCATGTGAAAAGTTCCACAAAAATGTCCTGGGGGAAGGTTGTCATCAAAAAATGAAAATGCAAATCATCATGAAGAGAAGAAACTTTTTTTTTAAATCCTCACCTAAGGATATGTGTATTGGTTTTTAGAAAGAGGGGAAATGAGAGAGTGAAAGAGAGATAGAGAAAGAGAGGGGGGGAGGGAGAGGGAGAAAGAGGGAGAGAGAGAGAGAGAGAGAGAGACTGATGTGAGAGAGAACATTGATCGGTTGCCTTCTGTACATGCCCTGACTGGGGATTAAACCCACAACCTAGGTATGTGCCCTGACCAGGAATAAAACCTACACCATTTCAGTGTATGGTGTGATGCTCCAACCTACTGAGCCACACTGGCCAAGACAGAACCTTTTCCATTTTATTTATACTTTTCCTGTCTTCCTACCTAGAAAATAGGGAGACCTGAAGGCTGAAAATGCAGCAACCACCTTATGACCATAAAGCTGAAAGGTATACATACTACATGTGGTAAAGCAGGAAGATCACAGGAGCTTAGGTGCTTGCTACTACCATGGATTGCCTCTTCCTAGGCTTTTTGTGTGCAAGAGCCACTGTTTGCAGGCTTTCTTCAGCTAGCAGCCAAGTGTAATCTGATTAATAAGCCTCTTCCATTTATTAAATTCAAATTCTGTCAGTTCTCAATAATCAGACACTGCTTTCTATAGCTGAAAACAAGGCTTTCTTCTCTGAATCTGGGTAATGACTGATTTCTGGGATTCATTTATCAATTAATCCTGCCCTGCAAGGCAGTATTTCTTCTAGTCTATTCTCAAACCATTATTTCAATGCTAGAGGCCCAGTGCATGAAAATTCATGTACTGGAGGGGGGTTCCCTCAGCCCAGCCTGCCCCCTCTCATAGTCTGGGAGCCCTCAGGGGTGAGAGGCGACCCGGCGATCAGGGGAAGGTGACACCCCATCACACCTCTGCTGCTGCCACTACCGGCAGTGCAAGCCTTGGCTGGCCCTGGTTACCTGAGCCTCAGGCGGCCCTTGGTGGCTGGGTAGCCACCAACCCAGGCTTGCCTGAATCTTGGGCTGGCCCTGGGTGGCTGGGGGGCTGCAGGGATTGGGCGACTCCAGAGGCAGGTGCACGGCAAGGCTGGGCCTGCTCCTAGGACTGGGCACCACCATCTTGTGGCTCTGGGCACTGCTATCTTTGAGGGTGTGGCAGTCAATTAGCATATTTCCTCCTTATTGGCTGTGGGCACCACCATTGTTGTGATGGCATGAGGGTCAATTAGCATATTTCCTCTTTATTAGATAGGATTGTGTTCTCAAATAGTTCTTTATGCTGAATCTCCTGTCATATCCATCAGACTGTCTTGCTAACAGCCTACTACATAATAAACCTAGAGCCAGACATTGCAGATATGTTCTATATGGAAGACTTAGTCTATAAATTGATTTCTTTATGACAATAAATTAAGTCTGGTACTCAAAGGGTCAGTTCAGAGTTTGTTTTATGTTCAAACCATAACTTCTTTCTGCTCTTGGAACTTAACTGTTGGCAGAAGGACAGCAGGCCTAAAATGTTCTTTCAGGAGTCCAGAGAGAAGGAGCCAGAAAGGATTGCTGCTGATGTTTGCAATAAACTTTAAAGAATTTGGTAAATGTTCCATTTATCCTAAGATAACCTTTTGACAAGTAGAGGAAAATCCCTTTATAATAATGGTTTCTGAAGGTAACTATATATGTTTGCTTAGGCCTGGCCTCATAATATGGACAGAGCCAAACCTCTACTTAATGCCTTTGTTATACATGCACACATTCATAAATAGATACATATAACCAATAAACACATAGTTATATATATATGTACACCTAGACACATGGATATTTATAAATATACACTTGTACACACCTTCATAAATAGACACACATTAATAAATATCCACATATCTAAAACACACAGCCTAGCTTGTATAATGTTACATCCCCTGAACCTATTAGAGTGACTGGCAAATACATGGTAGATAAACACAAATTTGTTGATTTGATGGGAGGTTATCTCTGAAAGATTAGAAAGCACAAAGCATTACTGTTTTGTATCAGAATATATTCAGCTGCAAAAAGACAATCTGAATATAGCTCAAACAATAAAGTAACCTTATTGGTTTACATAGTTAGAAAGTCCATACGTGGGGTGAATATCAAGGTTGGTTTGATTCAATCGATCTACAAGAACCCTGATCCTTTTCAACTCTCTCCTGAAACATTATCTTAAACCTGGCTCCCTTCCATGGTCACAACATGACTGCCCAAAACTCCAAAGGTTACATGCTTTCTTGTTCATATTCGGGGAGGGGGGATATTCACCACAGTAAAAGAAAAAAACCTATAGGTTTTAAATTGTGTTCCCCTAAAGAGCATATGTTGAAGCCCCAATCTCCAGTAACTCAGAATATGACTATATTTAAAGAGTCTTTAAAAGGTAATTAAATTTAAGTAGGGCCATTAGGGTGGACTCTAATTCAATTATGACTGGTGTCCTTATAAGAAGAGGAGGTTAGGACACAAACAACTCAGACAAAGGGATGGCTATGTTAATTCACAGCAAGAAGGTAGCCATCTGCAAGCCAAAGAGAGAGGCCTCAGAAGAAACTACACTTGCCTATATGTTGAACAATTCTACCCTCCATGAGAAAAAAAACATTTCTGTCATTTCAGCCACCCAGTCTGGAATTTTGTTATAGCAGCCCTAGAAAACTAATACATGGAGATGATGTAACTATCAAATTATTAGTCAGCTGTATAGAACTTAGAGGAAGTATAATAAGAACACAGAATTCATTCAGGGGTATTACATTTACATGCTTTTCACTGGACGCTGAATTCCTTCATCACACAGTTTCTAGTTATACTCTCATGCAAGTAAATTCATGTCAGAGTTGAAAAACATTCAAATTCCTATTCTTTTATACTTGGGCTTCTATATTACTGCTCTTTTATATCATGCTTCATCCTTTCAGAAGACTTAACATAAGAATCTACTTTTCTATTTAAGATCTTTATAAATGCTAGATCATTTTGTCTCTTAAAAAACTGAACAAGAACATGCACACTACTTATTCAGCAACAGAAAGTAAGGCCTTCCTAAACAGGTCTCGCTAAGAAGTACCCATGCCTCAGCATTCCCTGGTTCTGGAACATCTGTGGCCCACAGTCTAACCCCAAGATTATTATCATAAATACATCTCTTCAGCAGATGTTCCCACTTCAACAATGTGACTGTTAATAAATGGAAGGTAAGAATCGACATTTTTCAACAGTTGAATGAAAGACAAATTGCGCATCTAAATAGACCACAGAAGGTTTATTAGAGAAACCTCTAGATCTGAAGGGGAAACAACTGCAGTATAAACCTACTAGCCCATGAAAGAGTTAAAGCCCAAATCCTCTGCTTTTCTTCTCTTAATTTAGGGTCCCAAAGCTGTGCCAGGATTGCAGATTTATTTATTGCTTTAGAGCTCATCTGAATTTCTGTTATAATCTTCCATTTTACTGCAATTCTGATTATACTCCATTTGCCCAGCTCTCCCCTGCTTGGTTCTGTACCTCAGGAGGCTGAGTCTACAGACTTCATATCCTAGACTCCTTTGTTCTTTGGTTTGGTCAATGGAATGAGAAAGCAGGAGATAGTGTGTTTCCTTTGCTACTGGGCAAAACCCTGATCAGAGTATAGGAACCTTCTGCTATTCCAGCTATGCTTTCTGCCCTGGAATGTGGAAAAATCTAGGAGTTTCCAGGTAACTAGGTATCAGCAGGCTGGTGCAAGGGATCCACGTGGAAGCTCATGGCAGCAGCAAATTATCAAACAGTACGGTAGTATTTCTAAATATTTAAAAATGATTAATAATCACTTGCGATGAATGGGTTTTTGCTGCTGAACATCAGCCCTAGTTTAGCTCTAATCCATGGCCTGTCTATGAGAGTGAGTGTGAGTGAGGCTTCTGCTGGACTATCCCATGACCTAAATGAAGCACAGTGACCTCACAGAATTATAACCCAGTATTTAAAAAAAGAAAACTAGATTAAAACTTTGATTCTGTAATTTCAATAAACAACTAAATTATCTTGAACCTCAATTTCTTCTGCCAAAAAGTGAAGATGGTACATATTTCATAGAATAACTCTAAAGGTAAATGAACTCAGTGTGTTTAATATGCTCAGTATTGTGAATGAGACCTAGTTTAAGGATGGCACTGGAGCAACCAATCTATGATCTAAATGAGGCAAAGTGACATGCATACATAAGTTGTTAAGGCAAAGCGACATACATACATAAGTATTTAAATCAGTATTTTGAATTTGTAATCAACATAAGTACCATATATACTTATTATAGCAATGCAGAAATCATTACTTTTCAAAAGAACTTGAAATAATTTATCTCATTTAATTGTTTGAATTTATTTTCTCCATTGAAAAATCAGGATAGATCCATCCCTCTTTGTTACAGGATAAAATTTTGTGAGGTTGTAATTTTAACCTTATCCCAACCCAACCCTTCTCATTCTCAACAGTTGTACTTTTGCTGTGCTGGTTTTTCTCCTCCTAAATCAGAGAAGAAAATGCTTTCTTTTAGATTTTGAAAAGTCCTGAAATAGGCAAGAAAAATATTTTTACATTGAAATGAACCATCTGGCCACTTTATCCTGTTCTACATCTAACATCCAGAGTTCCTATAATATTTATTTAATGGATTCTTTATTCATTGAAGTGATATTACAACTATAAATTGCCATGAGTAGTCAGCAACTTATTTTAACTATTTATTTTCCTTTTTATGCTAAGAAAAATTCTCTTCATGAGCTAGAATTAAAATATATCAATGAAAATTAGAGCATCAATTAAGAAATCTACATACAAATTTTAATTCTGCCAATAAGTAATTTTGTAATCACTAACAATTCATTTAATTTCTTCACCCATTAAATGTAGGTTTGTGGCCCTGGCCAGTTTGGCTCAGTGGATAGAGCATTGGCCTGTGGACTGAAAGGTCCCAGGTTCAATTCTGGCCAGGGGCATATACCTTGGTTGCAGGCACATCCCCAGTAGGAGGTGTGCAAGAGGCAGCTGATCAATGTTTCTCTCTCATCGATGTTTCTAACTCCCTATCCCTCTCTCTTCCTCTCTGTAAAAAATCAATAAAATATATATATTTTTTAAAATGTAGGTTTGGGATAGGTGATTCTTAAGGAACCCTTCACATTCAGTTATCTCTCAGTAGTTCTATGGTATTCTAGCATAAAATAGTACCTAATATATTGTCAGCAATTATATCACAAGCATGTCCATTTAATAATCATACCAACTCTACTTTGCAGATAAGCAATAAAACTATGAGGTTACATTTCTAACTCAAAATCTAACCAGTAGTGAGTGGAAGTGTCATAGCTTGAAAAGGTCTTTTTTTATTTGTTTTTTTAAATAGATATAATTTTATTGTT
>NW_006294869.1:73306-78713 GCF_000327345.1 Myotis davidii | reverse complement strand
TTGAAATTATCCTAAAAGGGGAAATTACTGAGGCTACTTGATCTTTTCCTAACCTTACCCAATTCAGTTCCCTCTCCCTCAGAGTAAAGCTCTGTACACATGGTAGGGATATCCAATCAACCGATGTCTTTTAAAGTCAGAACCTGTTTCCTTCTAACTAGGGGATGTTACTGGGCAACATATTTTTATTAGTCAAACCTGCCCCAATTCATCTGATAGGGAGATATTTCTTTAAATATGGATTTTATTGTTGATAGTATTACAGATGTCTCCCATTCCCCCCACTTTACCCTCCTCCTTCTAGCCCCTTTCCACCCTCTAGGTCTTCACCCCCCTAATGCCTGTGTCCATGGGCTATGTATTTAAGTATATAAGTATATAAGTTCTTTGGTTTACCTCTTGTTCTCCAAATACCCACATCAAGGTATGTCAGTATGTTCCATGCCTCCATGCTTTGGGCCTTATTTTGTTGGTCAATTATTTTTGTTCATTGGATTCCACAAATAAGTGAGATCATGTGATATTCATCTTTCTCAGATTGGCTTATTCACTGAGCATAATATTCTCCAGGTCCATCCATGCTGTTCCAAAGGGTAAGAGATCCTTCTTTTGTCTTTCTCTGACTGACTTATTTCATTTAGCATGATGCTCTCCAGGTCCCTCCATGCTGTCTCAAAGTGTAAGAGAGTCTTCTTTTTTAGAGCTGCATAGTATTCCATTGTGTAAAGGTATTAGAGCTTTATTATCCACTCATCTACTGATGGGCACTTGGGCTGTTTCCAAATCTTAGTTTTGTAAATAATGCTGATATGAACATAAGGGTGTATATAGTCTTTCTGATTGGTGTTTTTGGGGTTTTCAGCATATATTCCCAGAAATGGAATCACTAGGTGAAATAGAAGTTTCATTTTTAATTTTTTGAGGAAACTCCATACTGTTTTCCATAGTGGATGCACCAATCTGCATTTCCACCAGCAAAAAGGCCCTTTTGACTTCAAGTCCTATAACTCACTGACTATTACCTTATTTTATGATGATTTTCAAAATAAACTACAAGCTTACGTGGCTGGGGAAAAAAATGTAGTTTAACAAGCAACCAACCAGTAAATAAATATGCAACAATTTTAACAAATTTGAAAGACTACTAGGTATTCAAAATGTGTCAGTTAAGAAATGTGGAGATATTATCAATCCATTTATTTAAAATCTATAAATGTAACTCTGCATTTCTAGGGAACAGAACAATAACAGCTACAAGAAAGTACACCCTCTTTCTGCTTCAATGGAACCATGGATTGTTTTTACTCTAATCCCAAGAGCATGGTACCAGCTGCCCATTTTCCTGCTGTGCTTCTCAAACAGGTGTTTCTTTGTGCGGTGCTTGTGGAATTCAATAGATGCTTGGCTCATAATCTGCAAATTGTTACTTACATATTTATTTTTACAGTCAGTAGATTGTTTTCTGGATTGATTAAAACAGTTTCCTAAGTTTTACATGAAACCAGTGACCCCTAATATTCCAACTGGTGGAAGTTACAAAAAGATTCACAAGCTAGGGGTGTTTTTGATTGTCTTATAAGTGGAGAAGACTAACTTAAAAGGAAATTTTTAAATGTAATATATATTTGAAATTTTCTCAGTAAAAGGCAATGACAATAGCCATCTCTGTGGAAGTAGTGTGAGGATAGAAGGGATGGTTTTGAAAAACTTTTTTAAAGTGTTAGATGATATTGCTTTTGGTTAACTATTAATCTCATTTATAAAGTCTTTAAAAGAAATATCTTCCTGAGACAGTGATGATATTTTCCTTCATACAATACAATGCCCATTTATGTAGAGTATGTAAAAAAAAATCTTTTGGGTATTTGGAACTTGAACTTCACTTCTATTTTTTGATGCAAAAGCATCGGTAAATAGAAATCACAGTAATTAGAATCAGTAAATAGAAATGACACATCATCATTTCTATTTAGATAAGGTCTGATGTGAATTCTTCTAATTCATTAAAATTAAAGCTCAATGTACTTCTTTCCCTGGATAGAACAATAGAAAAAATCACTCTCAATTGATCCGACATAAACTTTTACAATGAATGCTGTGGTATTAGGTTCCCTGAAAATTAGGCATTTTAAAACCATTAAATCAACTGTTTTCAGATGACATGATCTTATACTAGTATGTTAGAAACCCTAAAGATTCTACATATACACACAAAGAAAACTGTTAAAACTAATAAATGAATTAACAAAGTTGCAGGACACAAAGTCAACACATACAAATGAGTTGCATTTTTATACATTAACAAAAAGCTCCTTGAATAGAGAGATAATATATTGTTCTTCTTATAATCTAAACTCTTAATAGAAAATAAACTTCCCTTATCAAGGAGCTTATATTATCAGTATTTTATAAAAGATTCAGTTTTTTGATAATCAAATGCCATAAGATTTTAACTATATTTTCTATGATTATCAAAATGTAAATCAATGACTGGGGATAAATTAGAAAGTGGTTCAAGAATTATGTTTTATCCATCTCTCTGTCATAGCATCTGTCCCATTTCCTAGTATTTAATTACTGAGGATAAAGAGAGTTCTACATAGTGATCAAAAGTTTCAGTTTGCCAGAAGATAATGCTTCTTAACTCATATGGGCTTAATAATATAGCCTCAAACTATATAAAGCCCAAATTGACAGAATTAATGGGGAATTGCAAAAATTCTCACATTGGAAGATTTTAACACATATCTGTAGTGACTAAAGGAACAAACAGGTAAAAACTTAGCAAAATGTAGAATATTTGAACACCACAATGAATAAGTTTGGTCTAATGAATGTATATGTAATATTGCATACAATGACTAGGGAATGTTTTCTGCAAGAACTTGAGGAACATTATGAAAACTGACCATATTCTAATCTACAAAGTAAATGGCAATACTTTTTCTTTTCTTGCTTCCCCTTTGTCCCTATTCATTCTATACTCAACTTTACAGCCAGAGTGATCCTGGAAAAACCTAACTCGGATAAGTCATATTTCTCTCCAGATTTCTCCAATGGCTCCACATCCCGCTACAAGTGAAAGTCTAAATCCATTATCATTACAGTAACTCACAAAGCCTACACACCTAGCCCTCCAGCAAACTTTTGTCTCCAATCTCATCTCTCCCTTCCCTCATTCAGTATGCTCCAGGTACACTTTCCTCTACTATCCCATTAACACATGAAGAATGACTCAACCTCTGAACTATTCACTTGCTGTTTCTTCTGCCAGGATCCTTCATGCAGTTATCTGAACACTCACTGACTTCTTCAGGTCCTTTAGGTCCTTTTACAAATGTTACTTTTTACTGAGGTCTTCAACACCCTATTCATAACTCATTCTCTATCATTTATTCTGACTTGATTTTTCTCTAAATCATTTCACACCATCTAAATACTCCTGGCACAGACAACAGTATGGAGATTACCAGAGGGAAAGGCTGGTGGAGGCAGTAGAAGAGGCTGAAGGGGGGATAAATGGTGATGGAAGGAGACTTGATGGCCTGGGGGTGGGGGGTTGGATGGAGGAGGTCAATGGTGGGAAAAGGGGCACATCTGTAATACTTTCAACAAGAAAGACAAATTTTAAATTAAAAAAATATTACAGATTTTATCATCTTTCTCCTTTCATGAGAATGTAAACTCTTAGGGTCTATAGTTTTTATTGTTTTATTTATCGTTATATCACTAGTAACTAGATTAGTTTTGGTATTTTGTCTGTATATAATAAGAATGAATGAATTTGGAAATTTAAAATCACTTTTTACACAACCCTTGAGTCAGAAAAAAAAATCATAATGAAATTATAAAATATTTCAAACTAAATTACATATCAAAAGTTTAGGATATAACTGAAGTAGTACTTAGAGAAACTTTTATAGCCTTCAGTATGTTTATTTGAAAAGAAGAGTCATTTAAAAATAATTAACCAGGCCTCCAACCTAAGAAATTAAAAAGCACAGTATAATAAACCTCCTCAAAATATTAGGGAGTAAATAATAAAGATCATAAATAAATAAAATAGAATCAAAAGAGCCCAACAAAGCCCCATAAACAATTATTTGTAAAGACTAATAACTTGCACACATTTCTGCTAATATTAACGAATAAAATACAGAAGACAAAATAGACAATATTACGGATGAAAGAAATTATATAACTACAGATACTATAATAATTAAAAGATAAAATGATGTTATGAATAATTTTGTTAATAAATTTAAAATATTAGATGAAATAGAAAAAAATCCAGAATGCAACCTGCCTAAACTGGTTCAATTAGAAAGAATAGAGAACTATTAAAATTCCAAATCAATAGTTTAAATATCCTACAAAAAAAATGCTAGAATCGGGTGGCTTTTGAGGGAAGTTCAAGAAAACATGAAATAACAAAGAATTCCAAATCAACTTTTCTAGTAGAGAAAGTAATGAATACTTCCTTCAATTTATTTGATGATGACATAATAACTTCAATAGTAACTTTTTAAAAATAATGTATTAAAAGTTATAAGACTGGGTTCCATGGGGAAATGGCTGATTCTAGGACTGGCATGGGAAATATACACAGTGAGCCTGGGGCATCTTGTAATGCCAGAAATAAAGGAAGTGTTTGAAAAAAAACACGCAAAACAAATCAAAATAGCTCAATGATCTGGGTACGCCAAAGGAACACAGAAGACAACACTTGAACTGTAACCCAAAGTATAAAATAAATATCCACGAGTCCACAGTGATATAAATAAGTGATTAGATAAACAATTAAGGGAGAAGAAACAAGTCTCCCGTGCAGAAGAAGTCGAAATAATTTATGTAAATACTCCTCCCTTAAGGAAGGGGAGCATAAATCTCCACTCATTAATTGTGGACTGTCTATGGTGACTTCCTTCCAAAGCGTATAGTATGGAAAGTTCTAGGCACATTTCATGAATATGGATGCACTACTCATAATCAAGCTACCAACAACCTGAGTACAGTGGGTCCTTGACTTACAAGTTTAATTCGTTCTGTGATGAAGCTCATAACTCAAATTACTCGTACGTCAAATCAAGAAGTGAACGAGTGAGACATGTGATGCTGGGCTGATGTTGTGGAGTTCACTGTGACGTTCGCTGCACCAACTAGCGGTGGGGTATCTGAAGCTGGCTTGTAACCCGAATTTTAGCTCGCAACTAAAAGCAAAAAATCTGCCGAGAATCGCTCCTATCTCGAAAAACTCATTAGTCAGGACACTCATAAGCCAAGGCCCCACTGTATAGTATTTTTGAAACACACACACACACACACACACACACACACAATTATTAACAAACTAGAGGCCCAGTGCACAAAAATTTGTGCACTCGGGGGGGCCCCTCAGCCGGCCTCT
>NW_006294869.1:56454-73034 GCF_000327345.1 Myotis davidii | reverse complement strand
ATAGCATCTTTGTCTTTTATTAGTGTAGATTGGTATTATCCCAGGAAATGTTTTAATGTTAATAAAAATATTAATAAATTCACTAGATTAAGACTTTATAGGAGGGAGCCTGGCCAGTGTTGCTCAGTGGTTGAGTGTCGACCTATGAACCAAGAGGTCATGGTTTGATTCCTGGTCAGGGCACATGCCAGGTTGTGGGTTTAGCATCTTTGTCTTTTATTAGTGTAGATTGGTATTATCCCAGGAAATGTTTTAATGTTAATAAAAATATTAATAAATTCACTAGATTAAGACTTTATAGGAGGGAGCCTGGCCAGTGTTGCTCAGTGGTTGAGTGTCGACCTATGAACCAAGAGGTCATGGTTTGATTCCTGGTCAGGGCACATGCCAGGTTGTGGGTTCGATCCCTAATAGGGAGTGTGCAGGAGGCAGCTGATCAATGATTCTCTCTCATCATTGATATTTCTATCCTTCTCTCCCTCTCCCTTCCTCTCTCTGAAATCAATAAAACATATTTTTTTAGAAAGAATGTATAGGAGGGAAAAACCCATGATTGCATAAATAGATAATAAAACAGTTGATATAGGGAGCTCTGAGCTGTTAATATTCTATTCTAAATTTGGTGTTGGGTACATGATTGCTTATTTAATTGTTATTGGTTAAATTGATATATTTTCCTTCTGTAAATATGCTGTATTTCATAATAAAAATGTGATGTGAGGAAAATTGTTTTATGATTGGCAGGTTGCTCAGAAGTGGACTGTGTAAGGTGTAGACCTTCTTCTCTACAGTAGGGGTAAATATTTACAATATTTACCATATGGTGATTTGGACATAATCCCCACTAAGGACCCACCTATCCATGCTTCTATACCCATTTCCACCTCACCCATACCAGGCAGTGTTTTCATAAAGTTAGAATAATGTACACAAACCCAATGGAAACTGTACGTTTTTAGCTGAGAAATTACCCACAGCCTTTCAGACCAGGGGAGAGCCAAGGAAAGTTCCTTCCTAAATAGGGTGAGGTCTTGAACACCTTATAAAGGTCTATGGAGCTACTGCTTCTCCTCAGATAATTTTGTTTTCCATTTTACCTCTCCCCTCTCTTCTGTGAACCTCCTAGATATCATCTCATTCCCACAGTTCTATCTGGCTGCCAAATACCTGGATTTTACTTCTTCTTCTGGCACCTTAGGAGACATGGTTTAGGCGTGATCCCCACAGGCCAGGCTGAGGAACCCCACCGGTGCATGAATCCATGCACCTGGATTCTAGTTAATAAATATTTATCCAACAGAGGAGGGGTTTCATTT
Organism: Myotis davidii; assembly: GCF_000327345.1. Lineage (NCBI taxonomy): Eukaryota > Metazoa > Chordata > Mammalia > Chiroptera > Vespertilionidae > Myotis > Myotis davidii. Next base: position 71,718 of record NW_006294869.1, on the reverse strand, counting down.
GAAAACCAAAGAGAACTTAGATACTTAAGAGTCGTTCTGGATTTGGACTGCATCCAAATTTTTGTCTGATTATTTCCAATTTTTTTTTTACCATTTCTTCTCCCACATTTAATTTGACAATTACTGGAATATGCACAAGCACTGTTAACAGGTATCATAATAAACACTAACAGTTTTTGGTATACATTCATCTCCCCATGGGAGTGGGCTTACAGTTGAGTAGCCTACTAGCCCTGAGTCTTGAATATTCACTGGACGTCAGTTGGCTTCCTTTACAGAGACAGTGAAAAGTGGTAGTTAAATTGGTTAGTTGGTTGAGTAGAAATAGACTTCTTATATGAGATGATAATACATTAAAATGACATATAAAATATGATAGTACAATAGAAATCTGAACTAGGAAACACAGGTGTCCCTATATTTACTATCTTTTAGTGAAAATGCCTACATTCATCCCTGGTTAATAGAGTACTCTTACAAATTTTTGGTTTGTATTATACTCTACACAATATGAGTTTGTTGTGTGTGTGTTTTTTAAATATAAATAATGCTTAGTCTGAAAGACTGGGTCTCCACGTGGAGAGAAAGGCTATTAGCAATGCCAGTGGGGGGAAATGGTGAATGGGTGATCAGTCCTGGGTTGCAGTCTACTAGGAAGAATAACACAAAAGGCAATTAGTCATGTTTGTCATCTGATTCTCTAGGTATCAGACAGCTTTAGGCCCCATTGTAAAAAAAAAAAAAAAAAAAAAAAAAAAAAAAAAAAAAAACATTAGTGCAACAATAAAGCAATCTTAGTCTTCTATCATCTTCAGATGTCATAAGACATAAATCTCAGCCTTTTTACTTGTATGGCCTTAGATAAGTGACTTAACTTTATACAACTCAGTTACCTCATCTGGAAAGCAGTGCTGGTACCTATCTCTTTGTGAGATATATTCATTTAATACATTTTAAAAGCATGTGCTAAGCACTTAGAAAAATCTAGCAGTTGGTAGGAACTAAAAAAATTATAGCTAATAATAATATTAAGAAAATTATGTGCAATGAAATCTGATTTGGAGCTACTGACATCTCTTACACACTAAGTCATTAATACATGTGTGTTACAATAGTGAGTCTCTGACTGACAGACCTTGACCAGACATCTGAGTGATGTCCACAGAATTCTCTCTCTTTCCCAACCTTTTGGTCATATGTGACAGTACATGTAACAAGGTCTTATAATGGAAGTTGCCTTGCCTCAAATTTAAATAAAGTACCAAATAGAACAGATTTTGGGATGCCAGAGTGAGGGTGATAGAGACTCCCTCTTTCAAGTATTAAAATTTAAAAGAATATAACATAGGACCAGTTCAATATCTGTTCAACAGCCTGATCAACAATATAAATATAGACCTTGTAAAAAAGAACAACTATATATGTCTAACCTGAATCAAACTTGGGCTACAAAAAAGTTTTAATGGTAAATGAAGTTTGGAGTTTTGATATATATATATATATTGCATCTGGACATTCTGATTGCTGAATTGAGATTACATTTGCCACCTAGATTGACCACGGGACTCTTTATTAACCTGAAAGTGAATGAACAGATACCCATGAGCTCTGTAAGAGATTTCAATGAAGATGATCCCTGTACTAAAAATGTTTAAAGAGACCTTGGGGGAAGGACAAAAATTAAGTTGCCTTTTATTTCTTCCATCTTTATTATGGTCTTGCAGTCCAGGAGCCCTCGGGGCATGTCTGACTGATGGCTTAGGCCTGCTCCCCATGGGCCTAAGCCATCAGTAGGACATCCTTAGCACTGCCATGGAGGCGGGAGAGGCTCCTGCCACCACTGCTGCACTCAGCCATGTGAGCAGCACTCCCCCTGTGAGAGTGCACTGACCATCAGGGGGCAGCTCCTGCATTGAGCATCTGCCCCCTGATGGTCTGTGATGGCATAGTGAGTGGTCGTTCCACCGTTCAGTCAATTTGCATATTAGACTTTTATTATATAGAATGCTCACAAAATTTATCATTTTAACCATTTTTAAATGTACTACATTTCAGCCCTGGCCGGTTTGGCTCAGTGGATAGAGCATCGGCCTGCAGACTCAAAGGTCTCAGGTTCGATTCCAGTCAAGGGCATGTACCTGGGTTGCGGGCACATCCCCGGTGGGGAGTGTGCAGGAGGCAGCTGATCGATGTTTCTAACTATCCCTCTTCCTTCCTCTCGGTAGAAAATCAATAAAATATATATTAAAAAAATGTGCTACATTTCAGTGGAATTAAATGTCTTCATAATGTTGTGCTACTATCACCACCATCAATCTCCAGAACTCTTTTCATCTTGTAAAACTGAAACTCTAAACCAGGGGTCCTCAAACTACAGCCCGTGGGCCACATGCGGCCTGCCGGAAACATTTATCTGACCTGCTGGGTGTTTTTTACTGCCGCTGCCTGTTGCTTAGCAGCCGACCCGTCCCGGGCCCGCAGTGCACATGTGTGGAATGTGCGCCGCACCCTCCAACTCCCTTCCTTCTCTCTGTCTCTCCACTCCTCCTCTCAGTCTCGGGTGCGATCGGACGAGTCATGAGCTTGCCTGTGCAGAGCCTGCTGCTGCCTGAGGACCAAGGTAAGAACAAGTTAGGATTTATTTATTTTTTTGAAGTTGGGAGGTCTATTTTTTTTTTTTTTTAAGTTGGGAGAGCCTTTTTCCAGAATGAAACATCTGAAATCTCCAACCAGATCTAGACTAACTGATGCACACTTGCATCACTTGTTACAACTAGCAGTGACAAATATGGAACCGGACATGGACCATCTCATTAGCCAAAAGCAGTTCCATCCTGTTTTTTTTTTTTTACTTCAAAATAAGATATGTGCAGTGTGCATAGGAATTTGTTCATAGTTTTGTTTTTTTTTTTAAACTATAGTCCGGCCTTCCAACGGTCTGAGGGACAGTGAACTGGCCCCCTGTTTAAAAAGTTTGAGGACCCCTGCTCTAAACCCATTAAACAATAACTTCCCATTTCTCCCTTGCACCCCAGCCTCTGGCAATCACCATTCTACTTTCTGTAAGTTGCCTTTTGAATATATATATATTTAAAAATACATGGGTTACCATAAATGGTAGAATCATTTTCAATTCTTCATTCTTTAGTATCCACATATCTTGGTTGTTTCCATGCAGGCTTTATTTTTTTTTTCTATATAATGCTTTTCTAAACTTTATATTCTTATGGAGTCATTGCCAAATACATTATTCAAAATATAGTCAACTCTAGCTTAATCTAAAGCAATTTCTCTACTGTTGATCTCTTTCCATTTAAAGGGCTATTGATGATTACCATCAAACTATCCTCATTTATGTACATAATCTGCTATTTTACACTTGTCCTGATACTTCCCAGAAGGTATGATTGGAAGGCAAGAAACATCTTACAAGACTATACATTACAGTATTCGCAGGTATGCTGAGAAACTCAGGTATGGTTGGAAAACCATTTGGAAGAATGAAAGAAAAAATAGAATGGTGACAGACACAATGCTTAGCTTCAATAGTAAAGAAGTCTAACTGAGAACAGATATGAAGGACAGAGTAAACATTTTTCAGTACAGATTCGGTAATTTCATATCTGGATTTTGCAGAACACTGCAGAGTTTTAATAACTGGCCTAGTTGTTTCCTTAGAACACTTAGTTGGTCAGACCCGGGTCTTAAATTTAGGTTTGATAACTAGCTGGTTGGCATGGGTCTGGCTTGGTAATGGCAAAAGTTAAATGACAGTAAGGGCACTATCTCAAAATATGCAGAGTTTTCAGTTTGGTGAAATTGTTCATATCCAGGGAAACATTTTCACATATTTCTTGAGGAGAGACAAGGATATTCATGATGATTCTATGCCATACAAGTAATGGAATAGATAATGACTCCCTTTACATTTAGGTGATGTTAAAAAGTGTGTGTGTGTGTGTGTGTGTGTGTGTGTGTGCGTGTGTGTGTGTTTTCAGACAATTTGGTCCATGGCTTGCTTATTCCAAAAAGTGAGAAGGTCATAATGTGGATCATGTGAGAGAATGAATATGACAACAACATAAACAGAATAAAAGTAAGATTTTTTAAATGGGAAAATGTATACATACTTAAGAAATGCTTTTTAACTGTTTTATCTCTCTCTGTCTCTGTTTCTTTCAATAGCACTAGGAAATGGGAGTATACATTAAAATCATCAGGAAAACACTGAATTGAAAAGGATATGATAAATGAAAGTTGAGTTAAGAAGCATGGAATAACTGAAAATATTTTGTGGCAGGTCTATCAATAAAACTCCACCCTTTAGATGATTTTTATTTTAGTTTTGCTGACTCCAAAGCACAAATTTAATGTATTTATTTTTCTTACATTATTTGATCCTGCACTCAGAAACTTGAGCAAAGAATGAAAATCAGAGTTAGGTTGGCTCCTCAAAGGAAGCTTGTTTCAAAAAAAAAAAAAAAGGAATGTACTCTAGGAAAAGGCCTGAGCAACAGCAGCACACATCATTTCAGTTAATGAAAAAAATACATTAAAAACACTGCCCTGGCCAGCATAGCTCAGTGCTTAGAGCATTTTCCCGTGCCCTGAAGTTTCTTGAGTTCAATTCCCAGTCAGGTTCCAACCCTGGCCCCAGTCGAGGTGTGTGCAGGAGGCAACCAATTGCTGTCTCTCTCTCACATGGATGTTTCTCTCTCTGTCTTTCTCTCCCTCCCCCTCCATCCCTCCTTTCCACTCTCTGTAAAACACAATGGAAAAAATATCCTCAGGTGAGGATTAACAACAACAACAACACCCAAAGCACACACAACACACAAAAAGTGTGCTCTCCATCATGGACACACACAAAATATTAAAATGTATGATCAAAGAAGAGTCCAGAGATTAAAATAAAAGTGACAGTGAATTGGTAATATAATTAAAAACATTTTGAGAGAAAATTTAATAGATATTGAATAGGACACTATATTGCAAAAAAATGTACTTCTCTGAATGTGTTTAGGAATTTGCTTTATATGTCTTGCTTTATCAAAATTGGTAATAACTTGTCAAGAAACAATAAAGGGTTATTAAAAATCACAGCTTCACACAGTAGGGCAATGATGTCAAAACATAGAATGGTGGTGTCAATCACCCTGATTCTATGCTAGCTATGAAAAATTGGTTCCTGCAAGGGTTACTTCAGTCTTAATTGTCAACTGTCGTAATCAATAACTTTTATTTCTTTATATTTTATTTTTTTCTTCTGACTTGCCAACTATACATATACGTATAATTTTATTGAGATTTTTAAAGTAAATTTTATTTGTCTTCCACTTTAGTTTTTTCTCCATTATACTGATAATCCTGTACCCACTCTCTCTATACATCATGTCCCCTGGATCAACTTTTTCAAATGCCATCTTTAGCTTATTTTGCTTCCACAGGTAGTTTATATTTTCAACATTGTTCACTGGCACACCACTTTTTGTTTGTCAATTTGTCAATTAAGAAGACTACATATAAGTTTCCAAAATCTAATAACTGGGTTGGCTCAAAATAAGGAATTTAAAAGGAGTCTAAAGAGTAAACATTAAATATGGCTTGCATAATTGAACTTCTGCCTTTTACTTTGAGATCCCTAGTAGTTTACTTATGTATTGTGAAACTGCATAAATATCTCAAAGTAAATTCACAAGAAGCCAGGGGTCACTCAGCGTTCCCATCTTAAAAGTTGTTTTATAAGATATATTTGAAGAGGCATCACCATTTGTCTTCATCAGTCAGTTAACACACCTTCAGAATCTTGCTACTGCACTGAGAATCATAGCCCTCAGAAGTGGAAGCAAAACAAAACAAGGTGATTTAGAACTATTGTGCCAAGAATATACTGATGCCTGCGAGGCCATGTGGAGTGTAGCAGTGTAAATATCATTGTAGTGACTTGCCCACCTCTAGCTCTTTTGCTTGCTGGTCTGAGTTCCACCCGCCCCAGCCATGCTCTCTGCTCTTGCCTTGCCAAGCTGGCGCCACTCTCTGCCGCAGCTTCAGCACCTAGGCCGCCAGAGCAATGCTAAAATAGTTGTGCCCAGGGCTCTGGAGGAATTGGGCAGCCTTTTTTGCTGAACAATAGCCCTTTGGTGAGCCGCCTGACACTCTACAATATTGCTCATATACCAGGAGTGGCCACCGATCTGAGCCACATAGAGATCAGAGTGACTGTGAAAGGCTACCTTAGACCTGAGAAGCTGGCAAACTGCCTGAAAGGTTGTGATTGGTGGTTATTACAGCTGGAGTCCCAGACATGACATGGGATGACCTGTTCAACACCAATGATACAATTGTGGTCACCTTGACTGCTGCCTGTGCCCAGCATTGCCCTGAGGCTGTGATCTGCATCATTTCAAATTCAGGTAACTTCACCATCCCGTCACATCATAAGGTTTCAAGAAACATGGAGTGTACAACACCAGTAAGACCTCTGGGGTGACAACCCTGGACGATGTCAGAGCCAACACTTTCATCGCAGAACTAAAAGGTTTGGATCCAGCTGGAGTCAATGTTCCTGTCTTTGACAATCATGCTGGAAATACTATCATCCCCTGATCACTCAGTGCATTGCCAACGTGGACTTTTCTCAGGACCAGCTGACAACCTTCACTGGCCAGAATTGTGGTGGTCAAGGCTAAAGCTGGAGCAGGCTCTGCCACCCTGTCCATATATTTTCCCTTGTGGATGCATTCAACAGAAAGGAAGGAGCTGTTGAATGTTTCTTTGTTAAGTCCCAAGAAATGCACTGTCCCTATTTCTCCACACCAAAGCTATTGGGGGAAAAGAGCATCAAGAAGAATGTAAGCATTGGCAAAATCATCCCTTTCAAAGAGAAGATGATAGCTGCAGTCATTCCTGAGCTGAAAGCCTCAATCAAGAAAGGAGAAGAGTTTGGAAAGATCATTAAATGAGAAAGCAGTTAGTGAGCAATTCATTTCCTTAGCTTATTAAAGCATCATGTCACTGTAATGTCATTTCAGATATCTTTGTATCTCAATTTGCTTTGATGACGAGTACTGTAGTCACATTACCATCTCTTCCAAATTGTAGGTCAGTCCACCAGTGCCTCAGTAAACACAGGCTTTGATTTTCTCTAAAAAAAGAAGAAAGAGGAAGAAAGAAAGAAGAGAAAGAAAGAAAGAAAGAAAGGAAGAAAGAAAGAAAGAAAGAAAGGAAGGAAGGAAGGAAGGAAGGAAGGAAGGAAGGAAGGAAGGAAGGCAGGAAGGAGAAGGAAGGAAGGCAGGAAGGAAGGAAGGAAGGAAGAAAGAAAGAAAGGAAGAAAGAAAGGAAGAAAGAAAGGAAGAAAGAAAGACAATACTCTGATGCCAGTTAAGGTACACAACGCTGATTAATTTTTGCTAATGGGACCAAAATCAGTGGCAACTTGAGCCTGATGATAAGTGGGCATGAAAGAAACAGCATTGTCTTGGTCACCACACAATGTGTGAAGAGTAAGGAAGAAAGTTAAGACTTTTAAAATCTCTTAGCACCTACTTTGATATTGCTACTTACAGTAGAAGTGAGTCCTGAGAGGCCTGAGAAGATGCTTCCTAAAGTTTAACTTGCACATGAATCAATATGGATCTGGATCTGTTAAACAAAATATTCTAATTCAGTAGGGCTGGGGACACATCAGGGATATGCATTTCTAGTGAACTCCCAGGTGAATCCAATATTCCTGGCATCCTTCATGTAGCAAGGATTGAGAGCAGTAGGAATGGAATCTACTAAATGAGCAGATGGGGAGAGGAAGGAGGGATGGGACTTACAGAGAGAGAACAGAGGATAAATGCAGGTTCTGATGAGGCAACCAAGACCTGGAAGGCTTACTCTTTCTCTGCAGTACCCCTTCCTCAGGAGTTCTCAAGTACTTAGAAAGTGTAATAATTCAAAACTATATAGTGCTATTTGATTATTTTCCTGGAAATTGGTGAAAGAGCTGACATTGTACCTAGGTTGGTTAGGGGTAGAATTGAGTATTTTATTAGTTGTAGAACCCCTTAAAGAGAAGAACAGAAGCAGCAAGGATTTTAGACTATGAAGAATCATGGAATTAGATTCAAACAAAGTTTACCTAAATCTCCCAGGGTCTAGCTGATACCTGGATTATAATCCTAATATATATAAAGAGCCAGGCTCTGTCACGACTGGACGAATGACTGAACAGTGGGCCCTGGGCCACTGGGGCATGGTGGTGGGAGGGATCTGTGGACCCCGGGATGCTGGGACATGGCAGTGAGAAGGGTCTGTGGGCCCTGGGCCTCCATAGCATGGTGGTGAGAAGGGTCTTTGGGCCCCGGGCCACCTGGGCATGGTGGCAGGAGGGATCTGTGGGCCCCAGGCCAGCTGTGTAGGTCCCAGGCTCAGGCAGCCATGGGTGTCTGCAAAGGGCCCAGGCTCAGGCCCGCAGTGGCAGCAGCAGTGAGGTAATGGGGATGGCGCCCTACCCTGATCCACCAGGTCACCTCTTGCAGAGGGAGGCCAGACTATGGCTTAGGGTGGGGTCCAAGGCAGAGGCAGTTGGGGGTGATCAGGCCAGCAAGGGGGCAAGGTAGGGGCAATCAGGCCAGCAGTGGAGTAATCAGGCTGGCAGGGGGGCAAGGTAGGGGCAATCAGGCTGGCAGACAGAGGCAGTTAGGGGCGATCAGGCAGGCAGGCAGAGGGATTACGGATTATCAGGCAGGCAGGTAGAGGGGTTAGGGACAATCAGGCAGGCAGGTGAGCAGTTAGGAGCCAGCAGTCCCGGATTGTGAGAGAGTGCAGGCCGGGCTGAGGGACACCCTGCCCATGCACAAATATCATGCACTGGTCCTCTAGTAATAAAATAATTATAATTAATGCTTACCATATGCCAGACATTGTACATTATATAAATTACCTCATGAATCCTCACACCAATTCGAACATGTAGGTATCATCCCATTTTATAAAGGAGGGAACTGAGGTTAATGGCATGCCCAGATCCATACAGTCAGTAGGTTCCAGAGTGAGTATCTTAGTCCTGGTCTGGCCAAATCAAAAGCAATCCCTAGTCTTGTTTATCAAAGAGCCCTTAGCACCAAAATTTTCTCAAGTAATGAACCAGACAAATCCAAGTATAACTTATTTCAAGATCTTCATGGTGATTTTCTTTTAACATCTCCTAAGATTTTCAAGTTTCCTAGATTGACTTTTACAAAGAACATTTTAATTTGGGGCAGATAGAATCCCCTTTTACTCACGTTTATAGAATTACTAGTGGCCCGGTGCACAAAAGGGGATTAATTAAAGGAAATATTTTAATATTGCAATTTGCCCTTTCTCTATAATAGAAGTGTCAGAGATGAAAGAAAATTAGTAAAATCCATATGAAAATTTTCCTCCTGTCAGAGTCTGGGGCACATCACAGGACCCAGAAAGTCCCCGCCCACCCATGTGCACCTCAAAATTGCATGAGACCCAGACCCAGCTTCCCCCACATTGGGCTAGATCCAGACCCAGCCATTCCCACCCTTGTCAAGCCCCGCCGGGTGGGGGGCACAGACTCATGTCCCCAGTCAAGTCCTGCCAGGCAGGGGTGCAGCCTGAGGTCCCCTGTCAAGCCCCACCAGGCAGGGAGCACAGCCTGAGGTCCCCTGGCCTGGCTCCAGGGTGGACAGAGCAAACTGAGGTCCCCCAGCCCAGTACCAGGGTGGGAGGCACACTTTGAGGTCCTCCATCAAGCACTGCTGGGTGGGGGTCATGGCCTCAGATCCCCCAGCCTGGTGCCGGGGTGGGGAGCACAGCCTGAGTTCCCCTGTCAAGCCCCGCCAGGCAGGGGATGCGGCCTGAGGTCCCCTGGCCTGGCGCCGGGGCCAGGGGCATGGCCTGAGGTCCCCCGGCTGGTGCAAGGGTAGGGGATGTGGTCTGAGGTTCCCCATCAAGCCCCATGGGGGGGGGGGTGCAGCCTCAGGTCCCTGCTGATTACTTGTTAAGGCTCGTTACGGGAACTCAGCCTCCGCTGTGGGTGCAGCCATCTTGTGTTAACGGAAAGCCCACCTCTGCTGTGGGCAAGGCTATCTTTGTGGTGGAGTGACAGTCAATTTGCATATTACCTCTTTATTATATAGTATTGTAATCTCTGGGGGGCATGTGAAACAGTAGGCTAAGAAAAAGTTGAAAGAAAAAGATTCAGGGAATGACAAACAACACTGATCTTCATATCATTCTGTTATTTCCACCTTTATTTGTTTGGACCTAAATTAGCTGACATTCAAATTTGACAGACTGCTGACAAATCATACAATACTACTGACTCACTTTACAGACAGATTTTAAAAGGTGAAATCTAGAGGTGAGAGCTACATTGAAATACAGTTCCTAAGAGGATCATTTTTCCACTAGCCCCAGTTCCCTAGCATTGCTGACATTTAAGACCACCTTTTGGAAATTCCAGAGAGAAATTGCTTAACTGCATTCTTTTCCTTGGAAGTGTGAGGATAAATTGCTCCAGGTACCCTTTCTATTTAATCTTTTTAAAAATGTTAGCCTTTCCTTCAATTAACTTTGAGTCATCCCTATATTTGAGATGTATAAATTTGGGGTTTACTTTTCCCCATTGATAATGTGAATCCTTCAGGCCACAAAGAAAGGAGGGGCCCACACTTGCTAATGAAAGAGAACTTTCTTACACTGCAGACATAGTCCCTATCAGGAGAACACTGGGAAGGGCTTCCAGCCACGAGTTTGAGACTGTCTATATTACAAAAAATGAACACATGGGAGACATTACAACAGTGCCAATCATCCTGGATGAAACTATTTTTGAGATGAGAAACTGACCATATTGCTGTCTAATTTGGCAAGGGGGTGGGGGCAGGGTGTTCTATGCAGGCATTTATCAGAATTTTTCTGCCTAGTCACAATTGTCTTCATTCAAATGTCCAAGGGTAAAAGTCTCTTTGAAAAGTCACCAAGAAGTGAACAAAGATGGCTTTAGAGTAAAATATAAAGTAACAGAGGAGGCTTAGCTAATGAGCTCCAAAGAGAGTGACAGAAAGGGTGAACAATTATCCATAGTGACTCCTGATGGCCATGATTCAGTCTCTGCTCTAACTTCTCTTGGCTTGTGTTGAAGTGAACAGCTAAGTCATGATTTAATACTAATCAGCTTCAAGTTCCAAGCATAAGATAAACCTGCTCACCCCTCCAAACAAATCAGTTATTCAGGGTAACCATTTCTCAGGCTTCCCTCTCCCCTCCTTCCCCCCATTTCAAATCAGCCCTCAACTGTGGCGCACACCAGGAGAGATGTAGAAATGATGTATCATGCTGATGGTTATCAAGGATAACTGAAATGCCATCAGGATGAGAATATGTTGGTAGGTGTTCACTTGCTTCAGAGTAACCAAAAGCTTCAATTTATAATTGTAGAAACAAAGAAATGAAAAATTTAAATGTAGTCATGAGGTGCTTGAAATGCTTATACTCCACAAAGCTGTAAGTGAATACAAATAAAATATAAATATGAAGGAAGATCTGATCCTATAAGTGACTGTTATTAAGGAAATAGAGGCTTGAAAAAGATGGAAAAGGCACTTAAATTTAGTCTCACTGGGAATATTCTAGTTTTCCCTGTATTCCTACCTCCCGGGCATCTAATTCATACTTCTTTCATTACAATAAACATATTTATTTAAAACAATTCATCCTTCAACTCCACTGACCTCTTGTGTTTTCACTTTTATGATTTATTTTCTTTTTTTGTGGGTGAGTAAATTATAGGTACTACTGTGAGACAATTACCTTGAAGTCAAAACATCAACACATAATGTGAATAGTGAATGTGCTACTACTGACTTAAATGTAACTGATTCAATAATATCATACATTTTTAAATTGGAAAACACATTAGGAAATGATGTGATTTAGTTTTTTGAAGGTGGGAGTCTTTATTTTCATCAATGTTCTTTTTTTTCTTAAAAAAAAAAGCAGAAATAGCAAATATCAGTCACAATTATTTGTGATATTTCTAAGCCAAGAGCAATGCAACAAGAAATCTCAAAAATGCAATACATAATATACCATAACCTGGATCTCTCTTGGACATGATTAATTATAACTAGCAGGCAAGCCTCATTATAGCATGGTTTCGCTCTCATCAGAATCTTTCTAGCATAGACCTCAAAAATGGAATAAAGAGAGCAAACCACTGAAGTTTTCTTTGTTTCTAACTTATAATGTATTTTGCCAACCTTATCTGTTATATTGAAAAAAGGTTGATGGATATTTATAATCTTTTAATGATTATTTCATCAATGTTTTCCCATCCATTCTTATTTCTTCCTCTCCAAGAGTAGACAGTTCTAACCAGTGTGTGTCTGATGCCATCCCAGTGCTGAAAGTCTGCAGTGTAGGAAGACCTTTCTAGGATCTGGGAAGAAAAGCAGGACTCAAAGAGCAAAACAAAATGGCTTGTCCGTGAGGGAGGGAACCTTCTCTGTATGGATGGTGACCTGGATTCAGAATAACTAGAGAACACCTTCTCACTGTGTATCTAAATAATGGGTAGAAGATTGACATTGACCGGAAGCTGCTGTGACAATGACAAGATTGGTGACTTGAACAATGTATGAGATTGCTTGGCTCATTCCTGAAAACAGTAAATTATCCCTGTTTAGTCCCTAACTGAATAAGTCCCCTCTGATTTTTCCCAAACCACTGAACTTTAGTAGTCATACATCTCAACTGCTAAGCAAATGTAGAGATGGTGCCCTTGCTGACAGACTGTGAGCAGACAGCATGGCACTTACTCCTTTTTATTCTCTTAAGAGACCTTCACAGTCTGAAACATGCTCCTCCTCCCCATCTCCTCTATACCCTCTACGTCCCATCATGACACATTTGTACTTTTCTGATGAGTTTTCCAGTCACTTCCATCCAACCTCACCATTCACATCGCTGCCCCATTTTCTGGCTTGATTGAGTCAAGCATAGGACTGATTTCTTCCTTTACTACAGGGTCTAAGGAATGACTCCTTCCTGCCTGTCCTTAGCTGCACAACTCATATAGATTCACACATCAGTGTTCTGTGACTCAAATTTTCAATTTCATGGAGCTCTTATACTGTGGGATAGATTTAGGGCCCCTAGACTTTGATACCTGGAGGTCCATGGATAAGGGTGACTGTTGTGACATGCTGCCCTATGTTAGGCTCAGGTGAAAGAGGGGGTCTCTGGCCTTTGTGTGACACTATAGTGCAGGGCCAACAGAGTCATTGTTTCTAAGAGATCTCAAACACATTATCTTGAGCCAGGAATGCTTTTTCCCTTACTATTTCTCAAATATGGGTCTATTTCAATCCTTATTTCTACCTTTCTCCTACACACACACACACACACACACACACACACACACACACACTCCTTATTTGTCACCTCCTATTCCACTTCCAGCCAGATAATGTTTTGTAGGTTTTCATTCAATGTTTAGTAATTGTTGAAATGCCCCCTACTTTTTCCATCTTTAGCATGAATGCAGGTCCACAATCTCTTATCTCCAAAATTTGGGGTCAGTTGTTTTAAGGAATTCAGATGTTTTCAGATTTTTGAAGGATACTATGGTACACATATTGTGAGACAACACCCAACACGGTGTGTGGCTATTTAGTCACACTAAGTGGGATAAAAAATAAATAAATAGCCTCAGATAAATTTGAAATTGGTTTGTTACAAACTTATGAAAAGAAAAAACTTTTGTCTTGAGAGCTTTTCATTTTTTGAAAGTTAGGATTAAGGATAGCTAATCTATATTATGTTGTGCAAATTATAGAAACAATTGACAGTAGACTGGAAATTTTTAGGACAATTTGTTTTTTTGTTGTTAAAATGGCTTATTTTTCTGATTTTGGAGACAGTACACAGACAAGTTTGTAGGTAGTACAAAGAAATATGGAGTCACTCAAGTAAGCCATTGAGGACAAGCGAGAAAAATGAAGTTAAACATAGAGATGGCTAGAGTGAGGGTGGAGGAGGAAGAAAGCCCAAATTATTTATTTTTTAAATCCTCACGGAGGATATTATTTCCCATTGATTTTTAGAGAGAGTGGAAAGGATGGGGAGGGGCAGAGAGAAACATCGATATGAGAGACACATCACCACACCTGCCCCTACCGGGGCCTGAGATGGAGCCTGCAACCTAAGTAAGTATTCTTGAAAGGAATCAAACCTGTGACCCTTCAGACCCCAGGCTGACACTCTATCCATTGAGCCACACCGGCTATGGCAAGAAGGCCCAAATTAGAGGGAACAAAGATAAAGAAAAAAACATTGGCTGACTAGAAATGGAATTTATTAAAGGGCAGGTGGTAGAACTTGAAGAAAAATATTTATTTATAACTTAGAGGGCACAGTCAAGAAATTTCCTTAAACATTATTTTCAAAAGTACATTATAAGCCCATGAACATAAATCCAGGTAAAAGAAAACCATCACAAGCCTGGTCATCCCTATTCATCATCTTGGTTTTTAAATTTTCAGTGTTCCACTAGGAACCATTTTCAAGGAGAAGCACTTAAGCTTCTTCCTCCTTGGGAGGTTGGGAGGCCAAGAAGTCAGAGGTTAAGGAGCTCAGAGTGCTCTAGGCATTCTTTATTAATGGCAACAAATATCATGATTGGCAGGTAGGAGAAAGTTACCAGTTCTCTAATTTCCAAATATAAGAAAACCATGGGTTTTTTATTTCACCTTGGGTTGGTTCTTATTCGCAAGTCACTTGACACTGATTGTTTCTTACATTCAAAATGTTGCTTGGGTCAAAATGTGATCAGCCCCATGGAAAGATGTGGTTAGAAGGAAATGGTTGTTAACAAAAACTATGAAATCTTATAGTGTCAAGGACTGTGTTTCATGAAAAGAGAGAAGGTATTTATTCCCTTCTTCAGATCTTAACCACTATTTTGGGTTTCTTACCAATTTTCCAGATGATGAAAGGTCTGGGAACACCCCCACCCCCAGTGATCTACTATTCAACAAATTGTTACAGGAAAAATGGAAAACAGTCAAAGAGATGCAAAAGACAGATGACCCACCAATCACAAGCTGACCTAGTTAATTACAGAGTTACAAATTCAATTCCAATGGGTGTTTATTCCTCAGGTATAGATAAAAAAAATAGAGCCTTTCCTCAAGAACAGGGGCAAGGTCATACATGGCTGAATCCTTAGCCCAGAGAGCACAGTAGGTGCTCAATACATAG
>NW_006294869.1:55801-56412 GCF_000327345.1 Myotis davidii | reverse complement strand
TGTCAGGCCCTGGGCTAAGTCTTGAGGGGTACAAGAACAGGTTTATGCCCAGAAAGGGATTTAGATCCAACTTGGAATTGTTCCAAGTCCAAAGAATAACAGTTTCAGTCAATACCAAACCAAAGAACAGAGCAGCAGGTAAGCAAGTAAGGCTTACTTCACATTTTGCAGGAGCTTTCAATCCCATTTTAACGCCTGCATCCCCTAAGCAATCGCCCTTCATAGGGGGCATGAAAGAAAGCGAGTCCCGAGAATAGAAGCAGCAGCAGTTTTAGAAGGAAAGTTAGGAAATAGGGAAAACTGGGGGATACTGGCTCTGAGACAGGGTCCCTCCTGGGTTTGAAAAGAGAGGACAAAATACCTGTTATCACCTTTCTCCTTCCTCCAAATCCCCCAGGATAAGACATTGACGGGCGGTAGTGGGGAGGGGAGGGGGGTGGCTTTGCTCCATCACTGAGAGACCTCTCCTTGGTCCAAAGACTACAGCCCAGGAAACCTAGGATTCCTCAGCTGAAGCCTTCTAGAAAAGGACCCACCCAACTTGCTAAGAAAGGGAAACCCACGTGATGGCGGGGGGTGGGGATGGGAAGCTAGGCGACCCTGCAGCCCTC
>NW_006294869.1:40474-55100 GCF_000327345.1 Myotis davidii | reverse complement strand
CATGTCCGCCCCGCTCCATCCTGGCCCCTACACGCATCCTCGGATATCCACCCCTGCCCTCTCCCTGATCCTAGTGGCCACACAAACCCAATGCGACGTCCCGCGCCCTCCACCCTCCTCCCGTGGTCATTCCTCGGGCTCTGGAGTAACATGTGTGCTCTTTGGGGTCATTGTTATCATTTAAGGCGAGAACCATGTGTCTGTGGCTTCCTCGCCCCCCTTGAAAAGGGAAAAGCAAAACCGACCTAACTCCACCGGGAAGCCCTGGGTTCTCTCTCGGTCTTCTTCGATCTGTTCTCCCTCCTCTCTCTTCGCGGGAAACCGCCCGAGTTTACCTCTTGGTGCCCGCGTTTCTGCCTTGTCTCCACTTTACCTGACTTTTCCCCAATAAGTTTAGGTTCGGACTTTCTATTTCCTGACATTTTGGGGGGATGTGAAGAGTTGGGAGAGGGACAGGCTTAATTTCTCTTCCTTTTATGGTGACACTGCCCTTGGTTCTGAGTTGCCTTTTCTTCTCTCCCAGTCCAAGAACCTCCCCTCTCCTCCAGACCTTCCTTTCTTTTCTCTTCATGAACTATTCACAAAAGCCTGGGACTTAGTACCCTTTTCAGCCAGCACTGAAAGCTGCAAGTGGAAAGATGGGGGTTGGAGACAAAGGTAGTTACTCGGGCTACCAGCCCCATGGGGGCTTTACTGCTTTACTCTCTCCTTGACCCCCAGTTGCCTTCCCCTGTACCCCAGTTAAGCCCGTAGTAGGAATCTGCCAACTTCTGATTTCTTGCTGCAAACCCTTTTCCTTGCCAATCTTGATTCTTCAGCCGGTGTCGGTACAGGGAAAGGGGAATGGAGAGAGAGGACCTGCCTGTGATTTTATGCACTTAAACGCACCCCTGAAAAACTCATTAAATTCCTTCGTGCCAGTTTCAGGTCTTTGGGACTATTTATAAAGCTTTGCTGGAAACGTTTCCAGTTCCAAGAAAGTTGAAATAACACAACAGTCACAAGAATCTGATTGACTTTTGTCTTTGGTTTCTTGTTATAAGAGAGATTAGTTCACTTGGTTAAGTTTGGGCCATAAAATTGATTTTTCTGTTTACAAAAGGCCTTTTCTTCGATAGTTCCTCAAAATTTCCATTGAAGGGTTTTGGTTTTGTTACTTAATTCACTGTGGAGGGGACTGGTTGGCAGCAGGAGGTCAACATTTAGGCCTTTAATTCTTTCAGGGTTGGTTGTTTACAACTAAAGATGAAATAAGTCGGTAAAATGCCTTTCTTCAGTAACCAGGGGATCCAAATAAACTTTGGGGAAAATATCTTTTCTTTCTCCTCTTCAATAGAAATGGAAATTTATGTAGGAATGCCAGCTTCAGTGTGTCTCCTTAGCAACCTGAATCTTTTGCCCCTTTCCCACTGTCTCCTCAAATAATAGCCCCCTGGTTGTATAAAGACTTAGCAGCTAGGTTAGAGAAACCAGCTTTAAGTCCCATTTTCTTTTCAGGCCAGGATCCCTTTCTCTTGGCCAGGAATGCGGGGTATGGGGAGAAGCCAGCTCATTTTGTGGAGCAGTATGCAG
This sequence comes from Myotis davidii, assembly GCF_000327345.1. Lineage (NCBI taxonomy): Eukaryota > Metazoa > Chordata > Mammalia > Chiroptera > Vespertilionidae > Myotis > Myotis davidii. The sequence goes on along the minus strand of NW_006294869.1, from coordinate 53,528 downwards.
GGTTGGCTAATCTCTCCTTAATTGCCTCCATACTCATTATCTTCTCCTCTTTTCCCCTCTCCAGGCCAGGAAGCAGGGAGACCAGAGCTTAATGCAAAAGTAGTGATGATAGGACTAGGCAAGGTAGAAATCAGAGGCAGGTACAGTTTTTGATGTTTTCCCTCAACCCGTTATTCCGCCCTCATGTTGAAATTCATACACCAGCATTGACTTCTGTTTGGGTTCCTGAAAATCAGCTTTAGTTTTATTTTGCTTCCCAACTAGTTTTCATCCTAGAAAAAGTATACTTCATAAGCAAATGGGGTTTGGGGTGGGGAGTAGAGATGGCATTTTTAAGGATATCTGAAACAAGTTGTTGGCTTTCTTTATGTAGTAGCAGTTCATTTTCATCTCCCCAAGGTGGTGTGTATGTGTATGTGTGTGTGGGGGGGTGGGGATTGAAACAATATGGAAAATTGCTCAAGCTCCCACTTTACAAAATCAGTTTTCTTCCCATGTTCTGGGGACTTAAAGCCTGTATCCACCGGTGTTTTGAAACGAAGGAGGAAGCTTGAATTTAAAATGAGCAGTGCTTTTCTTGCATGTTCCAAAGGGCCAGCAGCTTTTCTCAGTCTGTTTGCTTTGTGGAGTAGCAGAAAGCAGGGAGAGAAATGTCTTCTCTAAAGATTTTAATAGATCCACTTCATTGTCTCTCAAAATGAATTACCTCGGGAGGAACCAGCAAGGACAGTTTTACAGAAGGCCCTTCACCAGGATCTTCAGGGCTTAATTAAAAACCTTTGTCTTAATTAGAATTAAAACTGCCGTGAAGAGGCCAGCTTGTATTTACAGAAGGGAAATTTCAGGAATGTTTCTACTGACGACAATCTGTCCTACTTAGGCCCAATTTCTACAGAAACTTTCCCCTCGGCCATTATTTTTAAAGCTGCATTTTAATTTTGGTACCAAGTATGCATCGTTTGCTGCTTATAACCTGCTTTATGATTCTAAGCCAAAGCAGAACTATGCCTTTTGTGTCCTGGTGTATTGAAGGTTGCGTCAGCACTTCTAGTAGGAACCAGTAATCCCGGTGTCAATCAGCACTAATGCTCTTCTCCTGTGTCCCAATTCAGTGTATGGAGGACAGTCCATTTTAAGATTTAAGTTTTCCACAAATGAGAAAACGGCTAATTGGCTGCCATTTGCGGTGGAAACAAACAAACAAAGAAATAATAGAGTATGCTTGTTCGGAAGTTTCGAATCAGTAGTACTCACATGGCTGCCGGCCATAGAATTTCTTTCTAAGGATAGTTTTCCCCACTACCGATTTTGGGCTTTTAATAATACCTTTTAATTCATGTTTAGTCTTAATTTTTTAAATGATAGTTATGTTTTGACTTTTGCTTAGTCACATTTAGTTTTAATAACTTTTTTAAAGAATATAGTTAGGGTTTCACAGCAATAGCAATCACAGGAGAATCTTACCTGTAAGTAGGATTACGGAAGTGTATGCCAGAGTGCTGCTGCCCTGAACTTGATATCAAACGTGCTGTATAACCTCTAGGGTGGTTTTACATTTCTTCTTTAAGATTCATAAATATGTAGCTTTCATGTGAAACAAATTGTTTTGTTGTTTGTGTGACTTGTTGACTACGCAAAAAGCAAGGACAAGCAGATGGCCAAATGAACACATTTTACTGAGAGTAATTTTGGGATAGAAGAAGTGTATCCATTTTTCCATCTGCAAAATACTTGATCAAATAGTTAGTGGCTTTTCAAGGAATATTGTGAACATCAATCCTGCTCTGTCCTAAAAATAGCTGCATTTGTAACATGAGTCACCGGCAGTTTTGAAATGACAGTGCACCATACGCTAATAACAGGTGAATATTATTATTTTCAGTTGACAAGAGGTTCTTTTAAGAGGGCTTTTTATATGTAGCTCACTTTTTAAAATGGTAGTATAAAAACGCACTTTAAAAGGCATCAGAAAACTTATCTTTACTGGTAGTTTAAGATAAACTGAAATGCCTAAACACCTGCAAACCTTAGAAAATCTGAGATACGGTGATTCTGAGTTCAGAGAGAGATCATCTGTGCATATTTTAAATCCATACCTTCATTAGAAGACAGCATTTCTTTGGGAAAGCTCATAATGGAGTTTACTCCAGGGAGGGTTCAGTTTGTTGCTTAAAATGAGTTGATATTGATGCATGTTTACAAATAGCTCAGCAACCCTGGAGGTCACAACAGTGAAACCCTCTTCCAGCTTCCTGCAAAAGAACATAAGCAGAACAAATGCTTTGGGTTTTTTTAACCTACACAGCTCAGATTTATGGAAAAATTATGTAAAGAGTAGCACTTAGCACCAAAACTTTCTCAAGTAATAAACCAGGGAAAACCAAGTATAACATATGTCGAGATCTTCATGATGTTTTTCTTTTAATATCTCCTAAGATTTGGGAGGATGTTGTGTATGGAGGGATTGAGTAAAAAAGCAAAAAGAGAACTCATGGACATGGACTGTGGGGTGATTGGGGGGGTTGGAGGTAGAAGAGGGCGTAGAGGAGAAAAATGGTGATAGGAAAAATAAGATAAATTAAAAAAAGATTTTCAAGTTCCTGAAATTGACTTTTACGAAGGACATTTTAATTTGTGGGCAGATATAATTCCTCTTTTGCTCACATTTATAGAATGATTGTAATCTCCAGGGAGCCATTTAGAACCATCTTTGTCAGCTAAGGGATTTGATGGGTGTGTGAGAAGCCTGGCCTTTCATAAAACATTTCAAAACAATCAAAAACATATCTTAAGCAATAGATTTAGCTTGCTGCCAGGAGTACCCTTTAGGAATTTCTTTTAAGTTTCTGTTTAATAGTAAGACTACTCAGCCAGACCATAATACACATCCAGTGCTACTAGATATGTTAGTGAAAAGGATTATCAGTGCTTCAAAATAAGTCCCTGAATACATTACCTAAATACCACAGTAAACTTCTGTATGAACTATGCCAAATTATAACATGATCCTGTAGGAGGGTCGAGTACTCTTGTAAGAATACATGAGGCTTTGATTTCAAAATGCCCTGAAATTGGCCACTTACCAATCACGTGATCGCATACAACTTAATGTCTTTAAATGGTTTGTTATGACGATTAAATATACAAAAGTACATGCTCATTAAGGTTATGTTTCTTCCTTATTGTATATATTCAGAAAAACAAACCCAAGGTGATTTTTTCAATAATTAAGGACTTTTTCCCCTTTAAAGGGCACATTTTCTTTGCATTAAACAATGAAGTACATTGTTAGTTTCAAGTTTAAATTTTGATATGCATTACCTAGCATTTAATAGTACTCTTGGTAGATAGATCATGATCAGAAATGAAAGCTGCCTTTTATTCAGTACTCTTACAGGCCAGACATCTCAAGTATTCCCAAGGTCACAATAAACTTGCACAGTAGTGAATGCTATTCCTATATTATTTGAAGAGACCAGAGATTTTTGTAAATTTACGAAGTTCTCAGTCAGTGGTAGAGACAGGATTTCTCCAATCGTGTTCTAGTTACAAATGCTGGGAAACAAACCACCCCTAAAGTTAGTAGTGTAAAATAATTATTTTATTGTGCTCATGACTTCTTTGGGTCAGGGATTCAGATAGGGCGTAATGAGGATGGCTTGTCTCTGCTCCAGAATGTCTGGGGCCATAGCGGAGGATGACTTGAATGTCTGGGAAGGAAAAGATCTAGAACTACAAGATCGTCTTCCAAATGGTTTCCCTGGGTTTGGCACCTTGGTGGGAATGGCTGGGAGACTGGATTAAACTGGGACTGGCTTTTCTAGCTTGGTGGTCTCAGGGTAATTGGACTTCTTACAGGATGAGTGTGTTTGTTCAGAGCCAGGGTCCCAAGAGAAACAGGCTCTGCCTGAACTAGCCTGGGACATCACAGAGGAGCCATCTGGCCAGCCCAGATTCCAGGGGAGGATGGTTGGACTTCACCTCTTGATGGATTGACAACAATGTAGCATTATAGAAGAGCATGCAGGATAGGAGATGCTTTTGGGCCACATTTACAGCATGTATTTTGATCCTGGAGTCTAACTACAAATCTGCATTCTTACTTTATTGCCTCCAAAGAACAAAGACAACTAACTGCATAGCTTCTTTTCTTAAGAACTTTGAATAGATTATATAAATAATGTTTGGCTAGGTCGAAAACTACCCTGAACCAACACATGGCTTTAATGATTGGTCAATTGTAGGCAGTTAATTTGGATTTGGAATCAAATGAACTCAAGAACCTAACCTGTCCACAAATAGAGAACTTTTTCTCTCTGTATAACCTTAGATCATCTTTGATTTAGTCTCAAATGACCAAGGCTCAAAGTGACTTAAGAATCTGGACTGTAACCTGCTAGTTCATGTTGCATGATAAAATGTTAGTATTAAAAAAAAAGTTTTGTGAGTCTGATGAGATGTTTTGTAAACAAATACTAAAACATTAAAATTCCAGACAGGAGCCAGATCTTGTAGCACTTGAAAGGTATTGGAGTTGTAGAGTTGTTTTTTGTTTGCTTTTTAAAAATGAATAAGTAACATAATTATTTGCCTAATAACTACCCATATACTGAATCAAAGAACCATAGCACATTTGGAGTAGGAAAGATTTTAAAAATAATTCTGCCCAATCAAATTTATTGCAAATATTAAGAAAAATTAGTCAAGGTACAATGTTAAAGACGCAATAGGGAGATTGTAGTTGTAGCTGTAGTATTTTTACAGGGTCGGTTTTCAGAATTTCCTGTAATATTTCAGATAACTGTCTCGCTGCTTGAAGGATTGTTGCATACTGTCATGTATGAAATTTTGGATGAAGAGGTTAAGGACTCCACAGGAAATAGATGTCCACTTTTTTTTAAAAAAAATCCTCATCTAAGGGTATGTTTATTGATTTCAGAGAGAGGAAGAGAGAGAGAAACATCAGTGTGAGAGAGAAACATCAATTTGTTGTCTCCCTCCCATATGTGCCCCAACCCAGGATCAAACCTGCAACCTAGGTATGTGCCCAACTGGAAATCAAACCTGCAACCTTTTTGGTGTACTGGATACACCCATCTGGCCAGGGCAACATCTACTTTTTATAAGATTATTATCCAAAATTTGATTTCACATAGAATTTAGAATCTTCAAATACTCTTATGTTGATAAGTTAGTTAAGTTTTTGAAGTTATCACCAAATTTACAGTGTTTCCATTGGCTAGTCCTTAAAAATCAACAGACTTTTTTCTTTAGGTTTCTCCATGATATGGTACTTTAAAACAGCGACTTAATTTTAAGTTGAAAAATAATTCCAAAAATATGTGGAAGCCAGCCATGTACGCTTCTTAAATGGATTAAATGGATATACATTTTACTATATCAACTTATTACTATATTCTGGCTTTATTTTTTTTAAAAATACAGTTATCTGTCAAAAGAGTCTGATTTTCCCTTGAGCAGAATTTCATTCCCACATGTCAAAACCACTGACATGTAAATCTTTACCAGTTTTGTCAAAGTATTGGATCATCTCCCTTAAAAATTAGACAAGGACACCTTTCCTTCCCTTTTTTGCTCCTATATTTGTATGGGATTTTGAGATAAAAGTAGATCATCAGTTTCCTATTCTACTGTAATCTTGCCTTTGGCACCAAAGACTCCCATTGAAACAAAACAAACCAAAACAACATCCTACAAAAATGTGGTACCATGGTTCCCAAAGAACAAAAAAAACATATCTAGGAGATAATTTTTGTCTCTACCAGCTTATTAACTTTTGAGGTTTAAAAATGATCATTCAATGAGCCATGTTTCAAGATAATGTCACAAATACTGATTCTGTCTTTTCAAAATAAATATTTGGTAGGCAAAAAGATGGTAAAAAATAGAAGTCAGGACTTCTTGAGTCACATGTTCTCTATGCATAGAAAGGAACACCCACAAAAGAACTCAAATTTCTATCAAAGAATATTTTATTGCTGTCATGTTTAAGGTCCCTAAACCAAACATTCATCAAAATGCTGCCATAGTGCTTTGTGAATGCAACCTGGAGTTTATTCCTAACACCATTAGGTGACTTAGAGATAGAAATGACTTTTCCCCTCTTTCCTTGTCTTCTCATATATACCCAAGGAGTTGACTTACCAACACATATTCATTGATTTCCTAGCAGGGAGTAGGCATTATCCTGGTACAAAGTCATCCAGTCAGTTCTGTGTCACTGTGCTGCTAGGTGGTAAGGTGATAATTAAACAAATTAATGAAATAATATAAATGTGCAAAGTTCTGGAAAGGAGGATATTTAAGTTTGACTTCTGCAGGAGGATATAAGGGATCTCATCTAAAGAAGCTTGCTAACAGGAAACTGGTGGGACAGTTGCTTGCCAATTTTATCCTACCATATTTATTTACTAAGGGGGTGTTTTAATACTGATCGTGGGTGACTGTCCGGCTGTCTTCTCTTTGATTATTATGAGCTACCATAAATCCATCACAAAAGCTTTTTAGTTGATTAGAGAAAGCTTACCCCTCCTATTCCTGGTGTGGGTTTTCTTCTTCCTGCTTTTCAAAATAGCCAAGTTTTCCAATTGTCACTTTCTTCGTTTTTTTCTGAAGAATGAAGAAATAATGTTCAGTGTATCAGACTCATCACAACTTTATAGAAGTACTATGATTAGAAATTACTATTGAGAAATACCTGTACCCATTAGATAATATTAATTATCACCAAATGCTAATGAAAGTGTTCTAATATAGTACATTGGAAGAAACAGCAGTGAAGGTGTCTTTCCTTTTGTCTAAATACTGAAATTTGCTTTAATAGCAAGGCTATTTGCTAAGCTTTATATACAATGGTTTTATTTTGGATAAAAACCCCATATGCTATGGTATTTAGATGATAAATTGCATTTCCACCAAATTTCCTAAGATAGAAGTTAGTGAAGCAACTAAAATGCTGCTTTGTTTATTCTAACATCACTACAAAGCAACTCAAAAGGCTTGACCAAAATTGTCATGGATTGAGAATTAGTAACCTGTGTGGTACTTTTGGGCAGCCAGAATTTTCCAAAATGTTGGCAAAATTGATCAGCACTTTGGTCATTTGAGTTTGTTGCATCACTAATTTGGATGGTTACCCGAGTCATTTATGTACTTAAAATTAGGTCGGGACTGTACTTTTGACACATTTTTTATCCATGAATGAGCTAAAGAATAGGACTCTAAATTCTATTGTTTATAATTTGATTAACATGGCTATGTAAAATAGATGCTTCTCTGCTATTATCACTTCACTTTGTGTAGTCCAGTGCATGTAGTGTCTATATTGTTGGTCATTTTTATAAAAGACAGCATTGTTTGCCTTAAATAATTGTTTGAAGGATGTTAGTTTTGCTATTAGTTGTTTGAAAAAGAGGTGGCCATTTTAGTTATTGAAATTAGAATCTTTTTTTTTTTTTTTTTTTTTTTTTTGCTGTCTTTGTGTCTCCATCTCATGGGATAGTGGAAAATTAATGCAGCGCTGATGGATTTAGGTCAAAATGCAACGTAGCCAAAAAAACCAAAGTTTAAACTCCCTCAATAATGGTTTTGGTGTTTCGCTTCATTTACCACAGACAGACTAACTTTAAAAAGTTAAGTGTATCATTTGATACCTTCAGAAATATTTCTGTGTTCCTTTTGCACAAAATAGCAGCACCATTTTGGTCATTCTCCATATATGAGGCAAATAAATTCTTACATTACATTTGATGAAAATAATTAAATGCCATAATTTCTGACCATGTGAACTAGTTGGGGAAAAGACATAGTCTTTAGTGAAGAGATGGATATCTTGGGGAATATGGGTTTAAAATGTTATTCTGTAACTGAGCTTTCTTTTCCTTAAACAACCATAAACCATTCCAATACTTCCAATTTCTGATGACAAAATGGAATGAGCAATACTGAATTTGCTTTCTGAGTTTTCACCAACATAACTAAAATAAATTTAAATGTATTGCTAAAAATGTGTCCTACACGTGAATAAAGGTATTTAGAAGAACTGAATATTGCAGGGGTTGAGTGAAATGATCCAGTCCATGTGAGTGAATTGGGGAGAGATAGTAGGTGAACGCTATGGGAGGTGGTGACAAGATGATAGGTTGAATAGTGAATGAGTTTGATTGCAGTCATGGATGTCATTTTGTTTCATATAAATTCCTTTTGGGAAATTCAGAAGTGAAAACATAAGTGCATGTCTGGCAAATTTGAATGTGATAACAAAAATTATTGAAAATCAACCCTGGCCCAGTGGCTCAGTTGGTTGGAGCATCATCCCACACACCAAAAGGTTGCAGATTCAATCCCCTGGTTGGGGCGTGTATGAGAGGCAACCGATCTGTTTCTCACATCGTTGTTTCTCTTTCTCTCCCCACTCTCCTCTCTAAAAATCAATAAAAATGTATCTTCGGATGAGGATTAAAAAAATTACTAAAAATCAATATTATTTTAGTATATGATATAGAAAAGTGAGAATCATGCATTAAAATGTTAGAATACGTTTAGGGAAATACTACCCCACCTAAACTGGGAGTTGAATTTTAAGGTTAAAATCGGTTTCTTCATTATTTTTAATTATAGCTAATATGCTAGAAAAAGTGGCAGTTGTGTGCTTAGGGATTTACATGCAGTAGAGCTAATCTCAGCTTATATGCAGTATCAGAAATAAATAAATTAGCCAGTGTTTGACAAGTTAAAGGTTTTGAAATGAAATGGATGAAAGAAAGCTTTAGGTACTGGTGTGGTGCATTAACCATGGCTCCAAAGTGTGGAAAATTTATCATCATCAAGATTTTGCCTTTCCTGAAAATCAGAAGTAAATTTTGACTATGAATTCCCCAAGGGAATGGGAATTCTTCGATTTGGCAGTTATAATATGGCCAATAGAATTTTCATAATGCAGTGGTGGTTTCAAAACTGTCATGTGAGACTGTAAAATAAGTCTGCACAATTCTGCAGAATACTAAAGCATTTGTAAACATTGGAAATTCTGGTGCCAGCTAATAAATACCTTGAAAGAGGATTTGAGTTTAGTTCCTGTGTTGCATATTAATTTTGGACTTGATTTTGTTGTGGGGTGTGAAGGGGCTGCAAATCTAAATTGGCCTAAGAATTAAATTGACATGAGGCAGATTAACAGGAAAAAATAAGCAAATTCATTACCTATGTACTTATGTTAGTTCCATAAGAATATGGGACCCTAGGACAAATAGGACAGTTGAGGTTTATATGCCATTCTGGAGCTAAGGAGTGAGGACTATAGTGGTTGGACTTCAAAGAGGAGAAGGCAGTTCACAGGGAGATGAAAAGCAAATGTTTGGTAAACAAAAGTTTGCTGGGCCTTCTTTAACAATGGGGCACCTAGAAGACTTGGTCAAGGAAGGGCCTTGCTAGTTGCCTCCCTGTCTGTCACACCCTAGATCAGATTAAACTATAGTTAATCTCTGATGATAGCCCACTTCCTGGAGCAGGTCCTCTATCTAAATTCTTTTAGGCAGTTAGGGGGCAGGTCAAAGTTGTTTCCTGAGTTCTTTGTTTCTTAAAAATAATTAGCTTAAAATAATCAATAGCCCCCAAAAGGTGTATTTTGTGGTGGCAAACTCTGCTCTCCCCCCATTATGACAAAAGGACTGCTCAATTTTTGTTCTGTAACTACAGGGCAAAGTATAACATATAAGAGTATAGCATCTATTCATTCATGGGTCCCCCCCTTTTTTTTCTGTTAGAGAAAGCACTACTGGAGAAGTATACACTTGTCTTGAGTCTTGGCTTTCCTAGGTGCAGTTTCCATGCCTCCAGTGCGTCCACTGTGTCAATTTTGCCAAAATAACTCTCAATTGGAACCTGATATATATGATGGCAGCCTCTTTTCTGGGTTGATTTCTGGATCTAGAACATCCTCCCAGCACATTTGAGCCCTCGTAGGTTTATGGACAAAAAATATATATACATTTCTCCCTCAAAACTAATTTTCACTTGTTCTCTCAGGTCTTAGAAACATAACTCAGATTTCAAATCTGCTGGCCTGCCATTGAACCAGCTTTAATTGTGCAGAGCAGTGCAATTTGTAAAACAGCACCACGGCCATTGATGTTCTGCAGAGCTTATTTCTTTTCACTGCTCCACTTCACTATGAGTATATCATTTATAGAAATGTGTAAAACTAATGCAGGGTAATAAATCTCTAAGGACTTTTAACACTTCATCTAACTAAATACTGTGAGGACTATAAAATTAGGACACTAAGATTGATATAGAAATTCACCAATTATGAGAACTTAAAACATGATTTTTTAAAGAAATGGGGCTGAAAATTAAGAATTTTATGACAATTTGTTTTGCCAACACTGAATATGAGATAGTATTTCTGCCATGCAAATCTTCTAATGGAAAAACCATTAGTGTGGAGACAGGTTTTTCTAGTCTTTATTATATCACTGTAAATTGCCCATCCTATAGTATATAACAAAATATCATATATATATTTCAAATCTACATTTGATAGATAAGTAAATATCAGTAAACATAAGACCTAGCCTATTACTTTAATGGCAATTAGTAGGTATCTATAAAAGTATTTTTCATTTTTAAATTCCCCATATTCTAATCTTGTTCAGTGAGAAAGAGGGAAATGGTATCAGGCCAATCTACATAGTCCGACTTTAGCTCACCTGTAAGGCAGGACCTAATATTTGGACAATGGATTCTAGTTGTTTACTGAAAGAAACACAATAGCATAAGCATGTTCACAGCTCCAAAATGGATAGTGCTGAACCTTGAAAAGTGCCCGGGGCTTCTTTGACTGCGATAGCCATATCGAACCACTCTTTCAGCTTCCTGATTGATGCTCATCTGGTCAGCGAGTTAAGAGCTTTGATCCTGGGCAGCCTGCCTGAGTGAATCATTCCAAATGGATATAATGACAACAATCCCCAAACTTGGCATGGTCCACCAGAGATAAAGCCTCAATACTTCAGTCTGAGCCCCAGCCTCTGGCCAGGAGAGTGGCAAAAATGGCCCAATTCTAGTCTCTCTTGGAAAATAAAATGGCTTTTCTGTTTGAGGAGGCATACCTATGGTTTTGGACCAAAGGGAAGGGTAGCAGTATCACAAAGGTGGTGGTGCTGGTGACATGCCTTTTTAACTTTATGTCCAGAGTGACTTTCTCATTAGCTACAACCCTTAGTACTAAAAAGAAATATAGGACATTTAGAAGAAAATCAGAACTCAGTGTATTCATTTACTTTTTAGAACTACTTTCTGTGCTAGAAGAGTTTCCCTTTCTAATTAGGTTCTGGACCCTTTTAGTAACTGTTATTCTCCTGGCAGCTTCTATTGCATTTTATGTGGTGTTCCATATGGAATAAAGTATTACTGTTTTAATGGAGTTCAACATTATCTGAGATTTTTTACAGTTTTCTCTTGCTAAATTGGATAACCATTACTTTGTACTCCTTTATTATTCATTTATCAAATCAACTTCACTATGAATTTATTATTTTCTGAGAGACCTTTACCTAGAAAAAGGTTAGACATTTAGAATGGTACATAAAGTCTAGACCAGGAGTCAGCAAACTACACTCGGAGGATCAAAGCCAGTCTACCAAATCTAATGAACAAAATAAACTGTTGAACAAAATAGATCCAGAGACATAGAAACGTGGAACAAGCTGTTGAATCTCAGAGGGAAGGTAGCGGTGGGTAGGAAGAGAACAACCAAAGAACTTGTATGCATATATGCATAACCCATGGACACAAACAACAGAGTGGTGGGAGCAGGGATGGCCTATATGGTGTCAATGGGAGAAAAAAGGATATGTGTGATACTTTCAACAATAAAGATGTAAAAAAAAAAATGGACCGCCCTCCCCCCAAAAAAACCAACCCAATAGTGCACCACCTGTTTTTATATAAAATTATATAAAATTTTATTGGGATATTGTCATGCTCATTTGTTTATGTACTGTCTGCTGTTTTCATACTATAAGGCATAGCTGAGTAGTTGCAACAGAGATCATAACCCACAAACCTGAAAATATTCACTATCTGGACCTTTATAGAGAAAGCTTACCTTTTTGGTCTATCTTTACAAAATGCAAATATATGTGTGGTTTAGCTTTGAGGATATTTAAAGTAGAGAAAGTGACCAAAATTAATTTCTGATTTATTTTGGGTTGAAAGTGGAAATAGTCACATTTATAGCATTTTATGCATAATGGGTAATGTGAACAGGGTTATCAGAATAAAATATTCTATTGTACTTTTAAGATATTTTTTAAATGAGTAAATATTTAGTTGTATCTTGATTTAATAAAATAGATACCTTGAAATTTTTTAAAAATATGTTTTATTGATTTTTTACAGAGAGGAAGGGAGATGGATAGAGAGTTAGAAACATCGATGAGAGAGAAACATCGACCAGCCGCCTCCTGCACACCCTCTACTGGGGATGTGCCCGCAACCAAGGTACATGCCCTTGACCGGAATCGAACCTGGGATCTTTCAGTCCGCAGGCCGACACTCTATCCACTGAACCAGACCGGTTAGGGCGATACCTTGAAATTTTTATTTAAAATCATTCGTAGGAAGTTGTGAAAGTCATAATCATTTTATAAAAGTAATAGTACAAAATGAAAATACAAATGATTGTAAGCAAATACTATGAGCAACTATATGCCAACAAACTGGACAACCTAAGCAAAATGGACAACTTCCTAGAAATATACAAAAAAATCAGGAAGAATAGGAAAACCTGAAAAGGCCAATAACAACTGATGAAAAGTGAACTAGTAATTTAAAAACTCCCTGCAGATATGCACCCTTATGTTCATAGTTGCACAATTCACCATAGCTAAGATTTGGAAACAGCCTAAGTGCCCATCAGCAGATGAGTGGATTAAAAAACTGTGGTACATCTACACAATGGAATACTATGCTGTGGTAAAAAGAAGGAATTCTTACCATTTGCAACAGCATGGATGGAACTGGAGAGCAT
>NW_006294869.1:37554-40037 GCF_000327345.1 Myotis davidii | reverse complement strand
AGGGATACAAGACTGGTACAATATTTGCAAATCAATAAATGTGATAAATCACATAAACAAATTGAAAGACAAAAAAATCACATGATCATATCAATAGATGAAGAAAAAGCATTTGACAAAATTCAGCAACCTTTTTTGATAAAAACTATCAGAAAAGTGAGAATAGAGGGATCATAACCTCAATAATAAAGGCCATATATGACAAACCTACAGCCAGCCTAATGCTCAATGGGCAACAAGTAGAAGTGTTTCCCTTACGAACAGGAACAAGACAAAGATGTCCACTTTCACCACTCCTGTTTGACATGGTCCTAGAAGTCCTAGCCACAGCGATCAGAGAAGAAGAGATAAAAGACATCCACATTGGAAAGGAAGAAGTAAAACTCTCAATTTTTCGCAGATGACATGATGTTGTACATAGAAAGCCCTAGTGGCCATCAGTAGATGAGTGGATAAAAAAAGCTGTGGGTCATTTAAACAGTGGAATACTATGCAGCTGTAAAAAAGATGGATCTCTTACCCTTTGAAAGAGCATGGATGGAGCTGGAGGATATTATGCTAAGTGAAATAAGCCAATCTAAGAAAGGCAAATATCATATTATATTTATTTGTGAAATCTAATGAACAAAATTCATTAACAAAATAAGACTGAAGCATGGAGGCATGGAACAAACTGACATACCTCAGTATGAGGATTGGGGAGACAAGAAGAGATAAACCACAGAACTTATATACTTAATAGTGGCCCAGTGCATGAGTTCATTCACATCGAAAGGAAATTAATTAGAAGAAATATTTTAATATTGCTGTTTGCCCTTTCTCTATAATAGAAGTGTCAACCAAATTCACGATTGGCAATAACAGATCAAAACACGCGTGCGATTGGCACCAGCGAGAGCTTTATTGCGCATGTGCAATTCAACTTAGCCTTTTATAGATATAGAATAAACTTGCTTAAATAGACCTGCTTTCTGATTTAGCTAAACTTTTTCCAGCCCAATGAAGCACCCCAACTTCTCTTCCAGGTAATTGTCAGCAACACACCAGTAAATATCAACACAAAGCAGATTATTATTGTAGATCACGCAGGGAGAACAAAGGGTAAAATATTTACCACAGGTCAATCCGAGGCTTAATTCTAGAGCCACTCCCTACAAATATCAGCATGAAGCAGATTATTATAGTAGATCATGTGGGGAGAACAAAGAGTAAAATATTTAACTGCAGCAGTGTGTGACTATATTCTGTGCAGTAAGGAAAGTTGAAGTCATTTTCAAGGTCCACCATTTCTTCTTTTCAGTCAGGTCAAGTTTCTGAGCTTTCTAAATCTGTTTCCTGGCTAATGAATAGAAAATAGGATTCCACCCATTCTCCTATCTACCTACTCCCATACTTCTTTGAGGATCAAATGAGGTGAGCCACAGAGAATGCTTCACAGACATTTGGTTAAAGTGTAAAATGTTTCTACCTGTGTTCCTGGGCTGAAGACACTCCAAGGAGGCTGGTTGCTAGGAAGAGGAAGCCACATTTTGTGCCATTCAGTCTTGACAGTGTCAGTTGCGATTTGGTGGGTTGTTGCTCCGGGATGGTGGCGGGGCCTGTGTCCTACTTGGGGGAAGCCGAGTGTTGCTTTGTGGGTGCGGACAGTGTGCATCATGGCAGCTCCTGCTTTGAGCATCTGCCCTTTGGTGGTCAGTGCACATCAAAGCGACCGGTCAGACTGTCAGACACTTAGCATATTAGCCTTTTATATATTTAGACTATATATAGATAGATAGATAGATAGATAGATATGCATAGCCCACGGACACAGGCAGTAGTGGGGTGAAGACCTGGAGGGTGGGTAGGGGCTGAGAGGAGGAAGGTAAAGTGGGGGGAGGGAAATAGGAGACATCTGTAATACTATCAACAAAATATAAATAAAATAAAGTAAAAGTAATAGTACATCTAGAAGGTATTCAGCATGGGTTCTCTTAAACAAGATCTCTAGAACTGAATGGATAGATGGATAAGATACTATTTTCTTTGTAGTCCAAACACTTTGATAAGATTAAAATTTGATTTATGCCCTAGCCCAGCCGTGGGCAAACTACGGCCCACGGGCCAGATCCAGCCCGTTTGAAATGAATAAAACTAAAAAAAAAAAAGACTGTACTCTTTTATGTAATGATGTTTACTTTGAATTTATATTAGTTCACACAAACACTCCATCCATGTTTTTGTTCGGCCCTCTGGTCCAGTTTAAGAACCCATTGTGCCTCTCGAGTCAAAAAGTTTGCCCACCCCTGCCCTAGCCGGTTTGGCCCAGTGTATAGAACGTTAGCTTGTGTACTGAAGGGTCCCCGGTTCGATTCAGGTCAAGCACACATGCCCAGGTTGCGAGCTCAGTTCCCAGTAGGGGGCATGCAGGAGGCAGCTGATCAATGATTCTCTGTCATCAGTGATGTTTCTCTCTCCCTCTCCCTTTCTTTTTTTTTTAATAT
>NW_006294869.1:34836-37453 GCF_000327345.1 Myotis davidii | reverse complement strand
GGACCCTTCAGTCCGCAGGCCGATGCTCTATCCACTGAGCCAAACCAGTTAGGGCGTCTCCCTTTCTTTCTGAAATCAATAAAAATATATTTTTAAAATATTTATTACTCAGAAATTTCACCTTATGTTTTCAGAAGGATTTCTGTTTTGTTAAAGTGCAATGTTTGTGCTATGTATATAATTTTTTTTAAAATAAATTTCGAGATTTCCAAATGTAAAGATGATCCCTTTGGGTTTTTTAAAAATCCAAAGCTACATGCTGTTATAGAATATAAAGCCATAGTATGGATATACTTTTAAACTCTAGTTGAAAGCCAGATATACTTTGGTTTGAAGTTATATGGCTTTGTTGCATGAAAAAAATGTTCTCTACTTTTGTGTTTCATCTTTATATTTAAAAAAGAGTGGATTTGTTCTGTTTCCCCTTGTTTATTTGTTTGTTTCTTGTTTCCTGAACACAGTGCAAATTCCAGTCCAATGCCAGTTATTATCCAGAATTTATTAGAAGAGGATATACAAGAGGACCCTTGAGGCAGGGAAATACAAATATAAATAAATTAAGTATAGGATATAGTAGGTTCCTCCATTTATCTTTTAGACTCCAGCAGCAAAGAGTGCACTTTGGAAGGTTTCTAGAGAGATAATTTCAGTGCACAGCATCCAAATATCATGAGTTCTTAACTTTGGATAGACTACATGGCAATTTAATCATGGATTAAAGTCTATTTTCATTTCCTGCACGTATATTAAAGTGAGAGCCAGAAGAGGCAGCCTGGGACTTCCAAACAACCCCTGCTGAAAAATGTTCTCCCCAGTATCATTTTTCTGTGATGCTTCCTAATAAGCTGGATAGTGCTTTTATCTATTCACTTTGTTTGTTCGTAGAGAACATTTTGCTCTTCTTATGGAATGGAAAGTAGGCCAGTTTTCCGTCATACTATTTCTACATCTTTCTTTTATAAGAAATGACAAATGCATTTCAGTGAGGTTTATGTTTCCCTCGGCATGAGAGACTCTTAAAGTACCCATGTGCAGGGGCCTGCACATGGTAAGTAATCAGTATACGCTTACTGTCTGTGTGCATGAATGACGAAAGGGGCTAATCAGCCATTTAGAGGTCATTTTGGATCCCTGGAAATTCCTAATTTCAGAAACCATTCCTGTGGTGGTAAATACAAAAGTAAGGTTACAATGAAATGAAAGAAGGGAGGAAAAACAACAACAAATCCCCCTAATGCTAATTTGCTAGGGAGTTGGGAGTTGTTTTTGGGAAGGGGAGAAGGGAGGCAAATAAAAACTTGGGTAGGTGGGTGGATGGGTGGGTGATGTGTGTGTGTGTGTGTGTGTGTGTGTGTATGTGAAAAGGAAGGGTGGGTGTGTGTGTGTGTGTGTGTGTGTGTGTGTGTGTGTGAAAAGGAAGGCTTTCCAAGAAAGCAGCAATTTTTTTAAAGCACTGTTGCCACAAGCAACAACATGGATGAATATTAGAAACATAAAAGCCAGGCATAAAAGAATTCAAACCATTTACATATAGTTTAAAGACAAGAAAAATGCTTCCATATGAGATATGATAGATGTCCATCAGTAGCCTGTGGGGAGGTGATATTGACTGGGGAGGGGTACAGAGGAACCTTCTGGGTAATGGAAATATTCTGTATCTTAATCTGGATGGTATTTACTTGGGTGTATACTACATATTCAAATTCATCAAGTTATCTACTTTTTGTACTTAAGATCTCTGAGCTTTATAGAGTTCAATAGAAAATGTAATAATAATAAGGAAAGTAGGTCAGGGAGGGGGCACCAAATTTAGCATGAATGCTTAAAATAGTATCCTTGGAAGAAAAGCATGGCAAACCTCTGGTCTAAAAACTCTGCTGAGTTTAACATAGGAAACTTTTCTGAATAAGACATTTATAGTAATTTTTGTTGCAAAACATTCCAAATCCCAAAGGATGCTTAGCATGCAGTAAATTAACATCCGTTTAGCAGCAGCAAGGTGAAGGCTGCTGAGCCTAGTTCTCTTGATTCCTTGAGGACTTACTGCTTAAAAGCAGTGTTTTTCTTTTTTTCTCTCTAGATTGGCAGATTGCTACTCTGGCTTTACTCTTGGGCGGTGCTGCTATCATTCTCATTGCATTCCTGGTGGGTTTGATTTCTATCTGCGTGGGATCTCGAAGGCGCTTCTACAGACCTGTTGCCGTCATGCTTTTTGCAGCAGGTAAATATGTTCATTACTTTCAAACGTATTAAAGGTGCATAAACCTTTCTACTATCCTCCCGTCTCATGCAGAAGCAGTATGCAGTTGCTGCGTTGCATACAAATTGAGAGGCATTTGTTGTATTTTAAGGTAAATTGGCTAAAGGTTTATCATATCAGTTTTTAGTGTGTTAAGCATTTCACAGAGCACAGTGGCAATGTCTAAACTTCTCAAAGGTGAATAAATAATAGTTCTTGACAAGGCTGTCACTTTAAGAATTACAGATGTATTGCAGCTGTCTCACATCCAGTTTTTCCCCCCCTCATTTAACCCCCTTGGTTATCTTAAGGCAACATTATTTTTTTCTGACATGAAACTGAAAGAAAATTTATATATGTGTGTGTGTTATATATACA
>NW_006294869.1:25290-34506 GCF_000327345.1 Myotis davidii | reverse complement strand
CATACACGCACACGCACATATACATATATATATATATCCATCCTTAGAGGTATAAATCTATTTGGACATAAACATGGTTATACTGTAAAATCATAATGTATCACTTGCACCATCAGACATTTGAATTGTATGAGGTCAATGGCATACTCATTAATTTAACAGCCATCATTTTATGAAGCATTCTATGATTAAAATATCAACCAAGGTAAAATGGAGGTTTTATAAAAAGTCAGGGAGCTATTTAAAAAGGGGGCTTATAAGACTAAAAGCCCAGTACATTGTTTTGTGTGTTTTAATTTTCATTTATAAGAATAGCTTTGAATATATTGTTCTTTTTGACTCAAGCTGAAATAGTCTTGTGGTCCCTTCAATTTACCCTGTCAGTCATATCTGATTTGAAGACTGCAAAATAAGCCCCTGTGACTGTCAATAATGAAGACACTGACAGAATCATCTAGGCTGTTAGATGAATTTTTAAAAGCTGTTTAAAGTAGGGAATAGAGAAATTTCTCAGAATTTGAAGGGTAGTTTGAGCTAAAAATATAAAATCAGAAGTGTTCTGCTGCCCCCTGCTGTTCATTTCAGTGTTCTTCTTGTACCAATGAAGACTGATCAGAATGTAGGTGTTAGAAAAATGAAGGGCTGAAATACATATATGTGTTCTTGCTCAAGAACACATATTAATTATAATGGTAGATCTAGTATTTCATCACTACTGTCACTCATTCGTTCAGCTGTTTATTGGGCACCTATTCCAGACTTCTAATAGAGTAGAAAACACCTTTATAAAAAAATATTTTGAAAGCTTAGGTGGTGACCATAGTATCAATATTTTGTTGATCTCATGTGTAATAAAAGGTCTGTTGTGAATCATATAGTACGATATAAAGAGTCTCCTAAAGATTACATCAGTTTTGTTCATTACAGTCCATAAATAAGTGAGATCATATAATATTTGCCTTTCTCAGATTAGCTTATTTCCACTGATGGGCTGTTGGGCTGTTTCCACATCTTAAGTATTGTGAATAACGATGGCTGGTTCACCAAAAAAGCAGTCTAATCTTTTTAGAATATAGTTCAGATCAGTTAATACTTATCCACTCAAACTCCTCAGGCCCCTGACCATGGTTCGCATGTCTATCCCTGAATGGGCCCCTGGCTGTCTTTTCTATTATCTCATGCCACTCCCTTCCTTGCTCTAATGTACTTCAACTAGTGAAACTTATGTTTCTCTTCACCCAGTGTGCTCCTGCAGCAGGAGTTTGCACTACCTGTACTCTCCCGCCAGATTGCTCACTCCCCACTATATTGACCTGCACCCCCCATTCATTTAGGTCTGTGCTCTAATAACTCCTCCCCAAAGAGGACTTCTTCAACTCTCTATCTAAAAGAGCATAGCATCCTCTGCTTGTTTACTTGCTTTCTTGTATTTTTATGTCCCTTAGCAATAGCTGCCGTATTCTGTATTTAATTACAATGGACTGCCTACCCATAAGGGTAGCACTTTAGTAACCAATGCCTCAAACTGTATCACTTTAGAAATATCCAAATATTTATTGAGTGAATGAATTTATCCAATGAGTAAATAGATTACTATTCCTATTCACATTCATACTTTAGTCGTGTTCTGCCAGGATCAGTCATGATTTGACTAGTGACTGGAATACAGAAACATTAAGGAGAAATGCCTTGTTTTTTTTTAAAAAAACAAAACTTAGTAACTGTGGCATTTTCTTCACCTATAGCCCATGGTTGATAGTGATTGACTGCTTGTTAGTTTTAAGACATTTAAAACACGAACGTGCCCTTTCACAAAGGCACAGCGCCAGCTGAATTTTTTAAAAATTGATATACATTTGGAACTTACTGGCTGCAAATCGTGTGGGTTATATAATATGCTGTCAGTTGTCCTAACAAGGACTTAAAACTTAGCAGATGTTTAAACTACAAACAAGGTGTGATTTCTGTTTTGAATGCTGAGAGATTCTCCTTTTTGAGGGACATGTTTATCCATTCACTCTCAATAGTAATGTGAAAGTACTGGCCCATGCAGTGTTGAACTGCAGGGCAAAATGTTTAGAATTCTTATATCAGGTTCCAGAAAGGTCACTTGACCCTCACATAGAGCTTCATTGAAAGTAATTATTTTGAGGAATCATGCCCTCATGAATTTTCTGTACTTCATCAGTTTTATGCCCAAGATAGATGACTGCTATACAGACTTTCTAGGAACATTAATCATATTGATAATAATGATCTTTTACAGCTACTGAGAACAGATGAGAATAGATTTTTAAGCACAGAATTTTAGTTTAATTAAGCACACTATCCATCCTGTTACTCTTTTAAAAATGTAATAAACTATCTTTTTTATTTTATCAAGGTTTATTCTTGTATCCTACTCCTTTATTGTTTGTTGCTACACTTTTGGAGTTTACAGTATTTTTAAGATGGGTTAAATAATAATCATTTTAACCAAAAATTGACTTTATATATCAGGAGTTAGAAAACATCCCCCCACACACACACACACACTGGGTGCTTCCTTCTCATCTTCCATATTTTATTTATTTTTCTTTATTGTTGAAAGTATTACAGATGTCCCCTTTATTTGCTTTTTTCCCCATTAACCCCCTCCACAACCGCACCTGTCCTTCCCAGGCCGTGAACACTGTTGTCTGTGTCCATTAAGGCATGTAAGTTCCCGTTAATCACTCCTTACCCAACCCCCACCCCTGCTTTTCCTTTGAAATTCCTCAGTCTGTTCCTTGCTTCTATGTCTCTGGATCTGTTTTGTTCATCAATTTATTTTGTTCACTAGATTCCACATATGAATGAGATCATGTGATACTTGTCTTTCTTTGACTGGCTTATTTCATTTAGCATAATACTCTCCAGGTCTTTCCATGCTGTCTCAAAGGATAGGATATCATTCTTTTTACTGATGCTTAGTATTCTATGATATTAATGTAGCACAGCTTTTTTATCCACTCATCTGCTGATGGGCACTTTCGGTTGCTGTTCACAGGTTTTGTATAGTGGAACAGTTGAGCTTAACTAGTACTACCTGCCATAATACTAATAATTATATACATGGGTAGGCAAACGCAGGTTTATAGTTGTAAGTACACAAAATAGATTATTCTTGTATTATTTATTAGTTATTTTATTTATTTGTATAACTGTAAGCCCATTTTTGCTCACCCCTGTATGTATTTGTAAAATGATAATTCTTGGTATGCCCATAGAAATTATTATATTGCACTAATTATTTTGCCAAAACCTATTATGGTGATTTACTAATTATTAATAGAGTAATTCTTACTGTATTGTGAAAAATAGTGTTAAACAGAGAAAAAATGTTAATATTTTAAAATATATACTATTTAGAGTAAGCAATGCTTTAGATGTTTTGCTTTTATGTTTATTTGGTTAAAAAGTAATTCTCGTAACTATGTGTATTTATGTTATATTATTCTGTTTCCTGCAAATACATTTTTCTAATTTTGATTTGCTTTTCTTTCAGTTGTTTTACAGGTTTGCAGCCTGGTTCTTTACCCAATCAAGTTCATTGAAACTGTGAGCTTGAAAATTTACCATGAGTTCAATTGGGGTTATGGCCTGGCGTGGGGTGCAACTATATTCTCATTTGGGGGTGCCATCCTTTACTGCCTGAACCCTAAGAACTACGAAGACTACTACTAGAACCAATAGTCTCAAATTGGGGGGAAAAACATCCAACAAGGATTACATCTGCATCTTTTCTAACTCACTATTTTCTAAAACACTTGTGGAGTGTCAAGCAGTTTGCTAGGTTGATTTAATATCTTTTGCCTTTTGGCTGTCAACATAATAACCAGCTTCTACATCCATTTTAGGGACCTGCACAAATTAAGAGAGCTGATTAGACATAGGCAAATGCTGCAAACTTCCAATATGTTCTTGTCATTTTTCTTGACAAGTGAAGGGTCTATATGACAGCAACCATTGTGAGAAACTAGATGGAATGAGAAATGCCTGAATCTCCTATTGCCTGCAGGGGAGCAGCTGGCATAAGCAACATTTAGAAGTTCCTTTTGCGCTGACAAGGATTTAACTGTCAGAGTCCTTATCACCTGTTTTTCCCACCCAATGATAAATTGCCATTGGTTTTTTGCTTGAGTGAGCTCTTGAATAGTGAACTGCCCATCAGCATCTAATGGGAGTTCTGAATGTAAGTTGTTAATGGTACATATTCCATCTTAAAGAGTACTCTTTTTAATGGGAGGTTATGCTTTGGCAATCAGCATTTCCTTGGGAAAGGTGTCAAGACTTGGAGAGGTGCTTTTCATTATGTGGTTAGAAATTGTGCCTCAGCCATATCTAGAATGAGGAAAATTGGGAGTTTCTACCTTCCCTGGGGCAACTAGAAAGACATATGCATGAGTTGCTTTTGTCCTAAGTACCCGGTAAATCATTTATCAAACATTACAGCAAATAATTGTGCATATGTAACAAACTTAAGTGTTTTTATAGAAGATGGACCATTAGCATAAATGGTAATATGTTGTTCCCTAGCCCTACACTTGCATTTGCCTATTACACATAGAATTAATATTTGCTCTAGTGAAGTGATTTGAACACTAACCTTGTACGCGTTAAGAGGCTTAGATCAGTATGCACACTTACTTACCTTACAAAAGTACATATTAAAGCTTTTGCTCTATATTCTCTGCTATTCCACTGGAAAGTTTTAATAGAATTGTATAAAGAAGAAAAATTGAAATGGTATTAATCTAAAAATTTTTGATTCTTCTGTAAGCACTGTAGTTCAAAAAAGAGTAGCAATTAGGTTGGTCATTTTGTTTAAAGTAGAAGGCTGCTTTTTCAAGTATTTTAAATGTCTTTATTAAAATATAAAGGAATAGTGATAGATTTATTTGAATGTCTAAATGTCTCAGTAGAGGAATGGGATTCATCTGGTTATCACCTGGTCCTCTGATGTTAACTAAGGGGCTAACTGATTTGTGCACACAATTATGATGGATTTATGTTAAGGGAATTATTTGTTGACTGTTCAAATATAAGGAAATGTCAATAATAGGGAATAAGTTTGCAACTAATCTCATACTGCAAGCTTGTTCATCTTAATCCTGTTTAATATACAAATTTGGATAGTTTAATTATAAGCATATTTTTATATCAAATATACAGTTCTAATATAAAAGTTATAAATAATTATTTTTGTTAACAAAGACACTAAAACAGTATGTCCTGGTTTTGGCCCTCTTGCAGAAAGAAGCAGTGGAGAAAATCATTGAAAGCACACCTATGTTCTCTTGTATTGCAAATTCTGTTAAGAGCAGGACCACATCAATAGTATTTAATAATTTTCTTTTCCTCCCAAAGCAAAGTTCTGCTTTCAACTTGTCTTAAGAGCTGTTGCCAAAACAACAGAAAGAAAAAACTATTTTATTATTCAAATGCTTAAAAAAAAACCTCTTCTGACTTTTCTATAGAATCACAAAGTAAATATGAAGTATCAGGCTTATTCTTATTTTAACAGTGACAAAAGTGATTAAATGCATCCTAGAGAGAAACCTTTATAAAAGTATATGTTTCTATGTAGAACCATAAGAAACTATGAGTGGACATTTTCCAGAAAGATGTTAGTATTATAGAATCTTTTGAAGCAGTTTTCTTGATAAATACACATAGTAAAATCTGGGCCAGACTGTCTTGCAGTTAGTTAATTGCATATTGTCAGAACAGCATGAGAAATATGTTATTTGTTGGAAAGGGATTGCGGCTACTAAACACTCTCGATTGTGAGAGAATCTCTTTATTCCTTAATAATAATAGAAGAACTGTACTTTGGTGCTGACATCAATGAGGCACTTTTCTTAGTCCTAGTAGAGGATGCAGTGTGCTGTTAGACTAATATCACATCTCAAGTCTTACCAAGTTTTCATTCTCTGTCAACATGACAAGCTGAAAAGTGACAGAATATGTTATCAGCTAAGGTATACATATTTGCAGTTTACTGAAAAGTAGATTGCTTATATAACGTTTTCTCCTTAGCAGTGAAGAGCCCTTTGCTATATTTCTACCATCACTAATGTTGTTTGGAAGTATTTTATTATTAACAAGCTCAGTAATACATGAGTTGTTGCTCATCTGAAATACAGTTTTGTCTATCAGAATAAACACAAGTGAATTTCTCAGCTACATTAACATTGTGTATTTGCAGCTTTAGGTTTGTTTGATGTTTTCTCACAAGCAAAACTGGTAACCATAAACTCATTGTTTATCTTAGAGAGAGAGAGAGAGATACACACACGTGTAGCAAAAAGTACTCAGCAGGGCTAGTTATTCAGATTTCTTGCACAACTATTTAGCTTTTTGTAAGTTCAACATGTAAATTTTAAAGACAAATATAGAGAGACCTATGTGTTTGAAATATAAAAGATATATATGGATTAGCATGTACCTGTATATTATTAAACATGCAAATGCACTGACTGGTAAGTGATGTCTAATTGTATGGCTAGCAATGTGATTTATTCAGACTGTATTTTTGTACAGAGCAGCGCACACTAACTTATGCCTCTGTGTCCTCTTTAATGCCTAATACTGTGCCTAGATATTTCATGTTTTAAAAATAAAATATACTTCATGCTGTTCATGCTATTAGTTTCTCTACTGCTGTTCTATATTTATTATTTGAAAATATATGACATTTTACTACTTAAATATGAATTCCTGATATTCTGGTTATTTTTTCTAATAGTCCTCTGGGGGAAACCTGTTTATCACTCCATTGGTTTTGAGTTTGCAGTTTCAGGATCAGTTCCTTGTTTCATGATTTGTGTAGCTGACATGAAATTATCTATGTGGAAAAAAAATAAAAATAAAAGTGGTTTCACGGATGTGGTTTGACTCTGTGTCTTCTCTACTGTACACAGGTTTCTGAATTACATGCCTTCAGTTCATTTTCTCCTTTATATAATCATTTTGAAAACAGCTTAATATGACATGCCCATTTTGTATCAAATTTCCTTAAAACTGTATTTTATTTCAAATTCTCAAGATTCTGTCCTCTGCAGCTGAGTTACATGAAAAATAAAAGGAAATATCTTTTTAAACTTTCTGTTTTAAAAGGAAGGCGGAAACAGTGTGACTATCTTTTTCCCTACTCTCTAATCACACAATTAGAAACAGTAGAAGTGAAAGGGATTTTGTTTAGTTTTCAGGATTTGCAAGGTATGTTAAAGCAGGCTTTCCTACATCATTTCTGTTTTTTAATTAGAGAGGCTCTCTAAATTATCAGTGCACATGTGTACATGTATATGTGAAGAAATTCATAAATTTAAAGTCAAAAGTTCCCATCACCATTGGTGTATATAAAATGGTGAGTATACTTGGAAATTTAAGTTTGACAATAAAATTTACTTGTATGATTGTCAGGAAATTATCTTGTAGTTATAAAGAAGATCATATATGATTGAACAACTTTCTTGTTAGTAAATCAGTTTGAATATAAGATAAATTTTTTGTCATGAAGATATCTTTCTATATCTCATAAACCCTCAAATTTTGAGAGGTCCACAGAATATTTTTCTGCTAAAATATTGTAAAATATCTGCAAGCCTATGATAAATTTAATATCAAACATTTCCTGAAAATATATTGATTTTTTTACAGACAGGAAGGGAGAGGGATAGAGAGTTAGAAACATCGATGAGAGAGGAACATTGATCAGCTGCCTCCTCCATACCCCCCACTAGGGATGTGCCTGCAACCAAGGTACATGCCCTTGACCAGAATCGAACCTGGGACCCTTCAGCCTGCAGGCCAATGCTCTGTCCACTGAGCAAAACCGGTTAGGGCTAATATCAAACTTTTAAAACTATATGAAAAGTTATAAATTCTAAAAATTTTGCCAATTTTCTATCATTTTGTAAATTGTTCCTTTTGATGACCTTACTCTAATTTGATGGAATAGCATCATTCATTTGATGTATTGTATTTTCAGCATAAAGTACTTTCATTTTTATACAGAATTCTCATGAGCAGAACACCTTTACAAACATGTCCTGCCTGGTAATTATCCATGACCCAGTTTCTCTGAATTTGGAAGATATGGAGACATAACTTCACTGGAATTTGACAAGAGAAAATCCTTTGCCTTCAGAGATTTCATTGTGAACGCATAATAGAAAACCATTTTCAATTTGCTTTGCCATGATGGCGATGTAGCCTGTTAGCAGTTTGTTTTATTAAGTCAGGCCCATATTATGTCAGCACAGTGTTCCATTCTGATGGTTTCCAAGTCATTTGGGTTAGAGAATAACTTGATAGTGAAATTATTTTGTATTCTGTAGAGTAATCCACTGGATACCTAGATTTCTAATGTATCAAAATTTTCATGGTATGACCTGTTAATAGCTTTTCAGAAGTGCAACCTTAATGAGATCAAATTAAAAGAGCAAATAAAAAATAGAATTAAGTGCTTAGACTTTTCACAGGAAGCACTGACTTATTTGAATCATTTAACTTCCATTTAAGTATTAGAACATGGTATCATAGCTACATAACTTAGTGTCAAAGTTAAAATCAGATTCACAAAACTCCATGTAATAAAATGCCAATTTTTTTTTTCTATATAAGGCAGGTTTTCAGACTGGGAAGTCTCACAATTTTAACAACTACTAAATTTTGCCATGAGCAAAGGGTTCATGTATCTATACATGGAAAATTTGTTTTCCAAGAGTCACCAGCTAGGTGACTCACATTTATATTCCAGCAGTAAGTCTAATGGTTCCAAAGTGTAACTAAGAAAACAGGAGCTGAACTGTTCAAATGGGAAGGATAATATGTAGTGTTTCTAAGCCAAGATTAACAGCACACAAAGAATGGCGTTCTTTGTAAAACTAAAGCTGTGTTGAGTGGTTCACCAGAGAAATTCAGTTTTGGCAAGCAATTATTTCCAAGTTGAATGACTTCATAGGAATAATGATTATAAAAGAGGCTTGGAGCAAGCACTGGGAAACCATGTCATCAAACCAGTAAAAATCTTGAAGACTTCAGTTTCCATGTGTGACAAGGATTAATGAAAAAGTAGTATCTAGACAATTTACACACACACACACACACACACACACACACACACTAATTTTGGCCTGTATAAGGATGTGTCTGGATGACCCAAAGGCATTTCTTATACTATAGAAGAGA
>NW_006294869.1:19943-25167 GCF_000327345.1 Myotis davidii | reverse complement strand
TCATCACTTAGGAGATTCCAAAGGTTTTAGGAGCTCTGTATCACAAATAGGGAGAAAGACCCAACACACACACACACACACACACACACACACACACTAATTTTGGCCTGTATAAGGATGTGTCTGGATGACCCAAAGGCATTTCTTATACTATAGAAGAGAAGCAGTTAGGCATGGGGTTAAACGTAAAATATTACTTTTATGTGATGATGGTATTAAAGACTGCCCTTTGATTGCTTTGAATTTGTCATAAAGATAAAATAAGAAATGAATGGCATACAGCCTATTCTTTCTCTAGCTCCAAAGTCTCTCCTCTTTACTACATTTTGCTGCTGCTTCCATTTTGCAGTGACCCCAAAATAAGGGGACTTAAATTCACAGATTCATAGTCACTGGAAAGCATTTGCTCTTACAAACATGCACTTGGGAGGGGACCCCATTGGAGAGAAAGAAGCAGTAGTTTTGATAGCTAAACAGAGAACATGCATAGCCTATTTGATTTTTAAAATTAAAAATAATTCAAGAATTCAGATAAATTGTTCTAAACCTCAACAGAAGACATTTGAAATTATGAATGGGGATTTAAACTGTTAAGAGTTAAATGGAGGAAAAACTATTTCTGTGTGTTAACTGAAAAGACAGATAATGCTATCACACTAGGCAACCTCTCCCAGACAAGCTACATCAAAGCATTTTTGGAGAGTAAGTCCTCCTTTATGGCCCTATCACAGCTCAATAGTAATGTGACAATTCCTGAAATCAAGAACAAGTTTTCTAATTTTTAACTCTTAGGTGATTCATCTGAAGCATTATCTAGGTATTATTGTTGTGTTAATTGAGTAGTGGTGTGTCAGAAAGAAGCAAAATGGGAATTGGTAATAAACATTTAACACTTATGATCATGAAAAGTATGTTTTTCATTCAACTCCAAGCTATGAATGTCACTCACTGTTGGAAGAAATTTGGCATAAGTTTGACATAACATAGAAATCCTTATGGAGGCATAATGTTTCATATAAAATTTCTAGTTATAGTTTCCAAAGACCTTGATTTTTTAAATGCTGCTTGATGAAGCAGAATTTTGGAAAAATCCATTCCCAGAATATTTCTTTTCAAACCTCAATATTTAGCATCTATCTTTCCAGATGACGTTCAATACATGAAATTCTTTGAGTTACTGTCCCCTATTTTTTCAGACATGGATAAAATTATTTTCTCCCTAGCTGCATCAGAAAGTCAATAAACACAGTGCATATTTAGGCAGAATTTGAGCTTTAGGAAGTTCAATTATGATCCTAAACATGGCAACCTGCTGCTGCTGGTTGCATGACATATTTGAATCAGAAATATTCTAAAAGTTGAACCAACAATTAAGACTTCTTATGCCTATTCAAACCAGAAGTACCGTTAGGTTTATTTGGCTATTATGCTAATTGATGGGGGAAAACCCATGTAATACGTTGTTTTCCTAAAGTTAGGCTGTTTTTTTAAAAAAATTTTAAATATATTTTTATTGTTGAGAGTATTACAGATATCTCCCTTGCTGGTTTTGATTTATTAGTGTAAATATGTACATGTTCCATGCAGTTATATACTTAAAATAGTTTGTGTGTTATCTACATTGCAACAGCATTTTCAGAATTATTTATAATTTATGGACATACAAAGGTAAACTCAGTAGGATTTGGGAGGAAATATCTACAGGAAAATCAGATGAAACGATTGGATCTTTCAAGTTTTACCATTTAGTCAAAGCTGTGTGGTATAAAACTGCAGGTATGAGAATAGAAACCTAATAGGTTGCTGTAATTGATTAGCTTTGAAGACTGCTCCACCCATAGTGATTTTTCTGAGAACAATAGAGGACTTGGTAGCCAGCCATGTTTTTTTACCATATTATCCTGCACCCCTGGTCAGAGGTGATTAGAGCAGAGATGGTTCCTGCCTTAGACTAGCTCCTTCTGTATCTCTTGCCCATTAATTTGGAATTGGTCTCTGCATGTAGTTAGCAATAAAATGCATAAACCATGGGGTTTGGAAATGGATGCAGGGATACAAAGAAAAACTGCAGAGAAAGGAATGAAATAGATAGTTAGAGAAAAGCAGTCAAGAGGGACGATGTAAGTCCTAGCAGCGGTTCTCAACCTGTGGGTCGCGACCCTTTCACAGGGGTCGCCTAAGACCATTGGAAAACACATATATGATTACATATTGTTTTGTGATTAATCACTATGCTTTGATTATGTTCAACTTGTAACAATGAAATTGGGGGGTCACCACAACATGAGGAACTGTGTTAAAGGGTCATGGCATTAGGAAGGTTGAGAACCACTGTAGGGAATACAAGAGTGGGTGATCCCAGATCTTAGTAAGGTCAAGTTGCCTTGTGTTCTATGAAACACTCATGTGTCCTTCCAATAATTTCCTGTTGTATCCAGTTTTAGTTGGAACCAAGAGAACCTTTTGTTAGACAAAGCATCCTTTGTTAGAAGGTTCAATATTCAGGTTGTGTAAATCTCCAAAAAAGGATTGGCAAGTACATGAAGATTTCTTGGCACACTTCCCATCTCACCCCAGTGTGCCCAACACTATTTCCTTGACAAAGATTGCTCCCAGTTGCCTCATTCACAGTAAAATGTAACTAAGTGAAAATATTTTAGTGTAAACCCTCCCTTCTGTGTATATGTTTTTTCCAAGATCAAAGTCATATGCTAAGGGTGAAAGATCAATAATCATCAGATGGGATGAAAGCTTCCCTGGAATCTCTGAATCAAGTTATGGAAATTTCTCCTCCATCTTAAATCTAGAATGCATTGGCAATTTACATTAGCCCATAAGAGCTATTGCACTGCACAACTCTGGAGAGTGCCATGTTTTCTCTAAAAAAGTTAGTCCTGCTGACATTGCTTATTTCTTTGCACTTACGGCTACCCTTGAGTTCAGCGTATTACCTCACACACACAACACTATCAAACAAGGTTTTCATTGCCTTCACTCTAGTGCTGTTTTGGGCTCGGGTGAATCAAGCCCAAGTAGAATGAAGCATGTTGGAGTAAACCTATTAATTGTATTTGGTAAAAGATTAACAATATTTGTGTTTAAATGACAAGCTAGGATGACTATTTTAGTTCTTAGTGCAAAGTATTATACATCCAAACTTATCAGTCATGTACACATCTTTCATCCGGGATCTAAGCAATCCATTTTAAAACATTTTCGGGGTCTTATTCAAAATAAAGTTATATTGATTGATGTGAATTTCAGCTTTGACTGTAATTTTTCTGTGACTCTGCATGACAGCAGATGGCCTCGAGCCCATAAGAAAAACCAATTCATCACCAGAAGCATCCACTGGTATAATACACAATCCCTACTCTTTGTCAATAATATCTTCAAATTGTCCAGAGAAGCCACATACCACAGAACATGAAACAAAAGACTGGTTCTGACAACTGGTATTACTGAAAGAAGGGTTCTTTAAGACTTAATTATAGGAGACTTGAGGGATATGGTGGAACTTCCTCTGGGCTATTTTTAGGTGTCAGTATTTTATATCACTAATACTCTACATCATCGTTTTCTCATTTGTAAATTTCTTAGGCCTTTAAAAAATCCTTGAACACATTTAACAAAAAGTCAAATTCTTAGCAAAAGCGATTTGTTTTCCCTAGGATAAGGGAAAACGCATGCCTTGTTATTTTTCATTCTTATTTGGATCTAATAAGGCAAGGCAAAATAATTTTGCATTCTTTACTCCTTCTTCAGGAAAATGACATAAGAATCCACATAACAAATATAGCACAAGACAGTTAGGAGTGCTGTATTTTCTACACTATATTTAAATGCTGCAGGAATAAGAATAGAGTCTTAAAAATACATTTTGTCAGGACCCACTCCCTCTTTTCTCCGGTCTTTAAATGCAAACACATGCATACTGAAAGCTCTCAGAAAAATAACCCTAATGAGAATTTCTTCCTTTCCTCAGGAGTGCCCTCTGCCACCATCTATTTAAAGAAAAATAGCGGGCTCCCTCCCTACTTCATTCTCATATCATCCGTTTAAAAGAGCAATTTCCATTTTTTGAAGTATTACTGAAAGGAAAGAAGTCATCTTTTATCACAGTCAGGAAAGGTCAGCAAGTCAGTAATCCTCCATTCACTTCCTGACAGAAATATCTTCTTTCCTTCCACAGAAGACCAGAAAAGTGATTTATTTGCAATTGACATTAATACATAAAATGGTCAATGCACCTAGCTATGCCTGGGTAATCCCTTACATGGTCCAGAGGCTTCTTTTATTACCTGCTAAGGCTGTGAATTGAATCTGTTGGAGCAAGCATTGTACATATGATCCCCCCCCCAACACACACACACACACAAACACTCTTATGTAATATCTAATCCTGGCAAGGCCAAAATATGTTTGTAATGAAGACCAAGCAAGAAGCTCTCTTTGCTTCTGTGCCCAGATATTGACATTTCCTTTGCATTGCATTCTCTCCCCGCCCCCTCTCTCTCTCATCTCCATTCTGTCTGTTTCTTGCAAAACTCATATGCTTGTTTTTCAACCCTCCAAATATTTACCAAGTTTTTTTGCATCTTCAGAATGGGCCCAACACTATACAAGACTATGGGACATTACTGAAGGTATAATCTGAGACTTCATGGGTCTTATATTTCAAGTAGGAAACATAAAGCATGCACATAGAAACAATAATTCTGTCTTATATTGTGGAATGACCTACAGTTCTCAAAGTAAATTCATTAATTTCATTGCTACTTGATACTTTTATTAACAATATAGAGTATATAGCAAAATTTTGACCAAAATTAATACATGGTCAAATAAG
The DNA here is from genome assembly GCF_000327345.1 of Myotis davidii. NCBI lineage: Eukaryota > Metazoa > Chordata > Mammalia > Chiroptera > Vespertilionidae > Myotis > Myotis davidii. The sequence continues at coordinate 20,318 of NW_006294869.1, read as the reverse complement.
ATGATACATGTAAAAATCAGCCTGGGTTTTCCTATCAACTTATAGGCTAAATATTTTCTTATGGAAAAAGAACAAATGTCTACCTATGACCTGTATTTTGTATAATTTAACACACCACTGACTGACTTTAGGTATCAACTAGAGGCAGGGTGCACGAATTTTGTGCATGGGTAGGGTGCCTAAGCTTGGCCAATGATCAGGGCCAATCAGGTTCCCCGACTCCCTGCCTCCTCCTTCCCTCGCTCCCTCAGCGCCCCACCACCACTGGTGGTCATCCACCATGTTCTGTGCCACTCCCTGGTGGTCAGCACATGTCATAGCGAACAATTGAACTCCCGGTCTCCCAGTTAAACTCCCAAGGTGACACTTTGCATG
>NW_006294869.1:16057-19030 GCF_000327345.1 Myotis davidii | reverse complement strand
GGCCTCCACTGCTGAAAGCAGGTTTCTGGCCTTTGTTTACCTTCTGTATTTGAAACACTGTTGTGATCCTGCTGGCTGAAGCCCAGGACTAAAGCAAGTTTTTGGGGTTTTGTTTAGCTTCTATAGTTGTAACAATGTTTCAATCTGCAAGCTCAGAGGCCTGCAGCGGCAGGCGGGAACGTTGGAGTCCTCTGTCACTGAAGCAAGCAAGGCTCATGTTCACTTCAAGCTGCCTGGCTGCCAGCTGCCATCTTGGCTGACAGTTAATTTGCATATCGCCCTGATTAGCCAATTGGAAGGGTAGCGGTCACACGCTAATTACCATGTTTCTCTTTTATTAGATAGGATATAGACTAGAGGCCCAGTGTATGAAATTCATGCATGGGGGGGGGGTGTGTGTGAGACCCTCAGCCCAGCGTGCACCCTCTCCAATCTGGGACCCCCTCAAGGGATAGGCCCAAAACGGGCAGTCGTATATCCCTCTCACAATCTGGGACTGCTGGCTCCTCTGCTGGCCTGGTCACCCCTAACAGCTCTACCCTGCTGGCCCGGTACCCCCTCCCGCAACTGCCTTCCCCTACCAACCCGATCACCCCAACTTCCCTCCCCTGCAGGCCTGGTCCCCCCAATGGCTCTCCCCTGCAGACCTGGTTTCCCCAACTGCCCTCCCCCACTGGCCTGATTGCCCACAACTTCCCTCCCCTGCTGGCCATCTTGTGGTGGCCATCTTGTGTCCACATGGGGGTGGCTATCTTGTGTGTTGGAGTGATGGTCAATTTGCATATTACCTCTTTATTATATAGGATAAGGAAGGAAAACACAACTATAACTGGGTGGAGGGGTGGTGTAATATGAGTCCTCTGAATAAAACTGGGTCACCAAAGGCTATAGCTTTAGTATAAAACTAAGTGACTCAATAGAGTGGCCATATAGAAAGGCAGGTCAAGGGAAACCTTAGCACTGGTTAGAAAATTTGAGCTAGTCAGTACTAATATAGGCTTGAGGTCTAAATTCACACTTCCAGTGGGGTCCAAGAAACCTCAATTTGAAATGGTCTCAGTTGGGTAGTACCTGAAATTGGCTGGCTAAAGCAAATAAAAATTCTCTCTGGAAGACCTTAACTTTGATCTAGGGTAACAGAAATTGAGGATGCAGTTGATTATGAGATGCATCCTGATTTCATAGGTGTGAGAAAATATGTTTTAGGATTAATGAAATATTATTTATTTGTCAGTGATTATAGAACCTTCATCTCAAAATTAGCTCTTGGTTTTGATTAAAATATTTGAGATATAAGAAGAGTTCATTGTTATATATCTTGGTCATTATTTTTTAGTGTCTTTATCTTTAGGAAACGTATCTCTATTATCTTCTGGAATATGTTTCCAGCCTAGCAATTTAAGGCTAATGTCACTTATTCACAAAATAATAATGGTGACAGATATTGGCTAAAACTTTAAGTAGTTTATCTGAAAAATTTGCTCTGTATAAAAGCAACCATTTAAAAAAGTATGATGTTTGCCCTGGTCAGTGTTGCTTAGTTGGTTGAGCATCATCCCATGCACCAAAAGATCGCTGGATGGATTCCAGTCAGGGTACATACCCTCGTTGCAGACTCAATTCCCAGTATGGGGCATGCAGGAGGCAGCCAATCAATGGTTCTCCCTCATCAATATTTCTCTCTCCCTCTCCCTTCCTCTCTCTCTCTAAAATCAATAAAAAACATAAAAAAGTATGATGCTTAACAGCAGGTTAGGCTAAGGAATGTTGGTGAACCAGCAGATAACCTTGCAGGGGTGCTTCCCTACATGATTTTGTAATTAGTATTCTTTTTTAATCTTCTTATTTTGAAATAGAACACACACAAAAGTGTACAAATACATAGGAAGAACTCAGTCATTTATCACAAAGTGAACATCTATATAACCATACCTCAACCTTACAAGATCAAGACACAGAAAGTGCTAGCACTTCAGAGATCTTTCAAGCCCTTCCCATAACTGTTTCCCATTTCCCTCACCCTAAAGATAATAATTGCCTTGTTTTCTCTTAGAAGAAAATAGCTTGACAACATAATTATTCATCCTATACATTATAGTTTTATTTAGTGTTTTTTTGGACTCAGAAAAATGAATTTATGCAGTGTTTGTTGTTTTTCTGTCTTATTTTGTTCAACATTATGTCCTTGAGATTTATACATATTGTTGCATATAAACTGTAGTTTGTTCATTGTGATTGTTGCATAGTATATCATTATATAAAGATGTCACAATTTGTTTATCCATTCTACAATGCCTGGACATATAGTTCACTCTCAGTTTGGATTATTACAAATATTGATGATATGATTATTCTTATATAGGTCCCTTGATTAAAACTAGGCACACAATTCTGTTATGTATTTATAACTTGGAAAATAATTGATGGGTTAAGGGAATTCACATGTTCAATTTAATAAGTATTTCCAAGCAGATTTTCAAAGCACTGATATCAGTTTGCATGCCCAGGAGCCACATAATAGAAAGTTTTGTTGTTTGTTTTATTTAATTTTTAGTTGTCTGGCCTGTGGAAACTTTTTTCAATGACTTTTAAGAACACCTAAAAATTGCAAATAACATTGTATGATTATATTGTCAGGATTCAAAACTATTGACAGGCTGGGACAATACAGGAATAACAACAACATGAAATTTAGCAGGAATTATTTAAAGTTACATCATCTGACCAAGAACAGTATGAAGAGGCTAAAGCGTCATAGAATTTCACATGAAAAAGGTGGTGGGATGTTACTAAGATAGAGTTCTGCGGGGGGGAAGTGTTATCCAAAGCTACATCAGTTTCCCCTAAGCAGAGCTTATGTATGTCAACCCCCTAAGGAGGAGCTATCATTTCACTCAGTAGATGTTTACTAATGAATGAATAAGCGAATAACAGAATAGTTGAATAGCTTGTGTTCGAAGATAAAAGCAAAGA
>NW_006294869.1:12829-15982 GCF_000327345.1 Myotis davidii | reverse complement strand
AAAACGGAAGGAAGGAAGGAAGGAAGGAAGGAAGGAAGGAAGGAAGGAAGGAAGGAAGGAAGGAAGGAAGGAAGGAAGATTGGCTGCTTCCTTCATATCCTTACCCTACTGGTCAAGCCCGCAACCAGGGCATATGCCCTGACTGGAATAGATCTGGCGACCTTTTGGTGCATGGGTTGAAGCTCAATGAACTGAGCCAGATTGGCCAGGGCTAAGTTTCCCTTTTATTCTAAGAAGGACAGAGAAAATTAGCTGACTAGGGAAGCAAATGATTAAACTAAGAGCCAGTTAAATCAAACCTAGCCTTTTATGAAACAACTAGAGGTCCGATACACGAAATTCGAGCAAGAGTAGGCCTTCCTTTCCCTGCTGGCACTGGCTTCCCTCTGGCACCCGGGGCCCCAGGCTTTCCTCACAGCCCCAGCTTCGCCCGGAAGGTCATCTGGAAGGACATCCAGAAGGATGTCAGGTCTAATTAGCATCTCATACTTTTATTATTATAGATTATTATAGATAGGTATTGTATAAATCACTTAAGTTTTAGTTATGCTTTCCAAAACAGAACTATATTTTTCCTATTGTTTAATCCATTTCTTCTGGGCCCCTTTTTGGTTTTTCTTCTAAGTTCATTTTTCTTTCCTCCTCTCTCTCTTTTTTTAAGTTTTTCATTTCTGTGTTTTATAAAAAAAGGAATCCTGCAGACAAAAGCCTGTCAAATCAAGAAGTCCCTCTTCTGGTCATGCCTTGCTCAGCTAGGTGTGAACGTCCACAGAGTCCTGTTGCCCTCCAGTTCCATCCCTCATTCATTTCACCCAGAGCAGCATTCTAGTTTTATTTTTTGAAGAAAATAAAATAATATGTAAAAATAAAAAAATGGAATTTTAAAAATTCATGCCCACAGAGAAGATTCCATGTAAATAAAGTCACACTTCATAAACTTAATGCCTATTAGCATCTCCAGACTTTTCCTTTTTATGTTTATTCTGCTTCTTGTTTTGCTTCATTTTTATTTGCATGCCTCCTCAAAGCTGAGGAATAAATGCCCTGTTTCATTGCTTTTTCCCTAGGTTATTTTGGTTCAGTGGTGTGATGTGTGAAAAGCTTCATATAATTAAGAAATATCTTATTAGTGCCTTCATTTCCCCTTCAGGTTTTTTGCCTGTATGATCTATGCTACAGATTACATTTACTATAAACTTAATCTATTTTAATGATGCTTTCCAAGAAAACTGTGGCTTTATTTTTCTGTTTACTTGGTAGTTGCCTAGCAAATAGCAGCGGTATATCACTGATTTAGAAAGAAGAAGGCTTATGAAATTTCACCACTTACCAATTTTCCCTATGTTACTAGTATATCAAAGAACAGTACATTTTAAATCGTCTAGTGCTTGCCTGGGGTTTCTTTTTTATGAGACAAAGAAAAAACTTAGCTGGAATTTTACAGCATCTTTGAAAAGGAGTTGCAGCTTCATAATAATGATATATTTTTAGTGTGATTTAACACTGACAAAGCATTCCCCCCCCCAATCTCATTTCATCTTCATAAGAACAAAGCCATTGAGTGTACTGGTTAGAATATGACCTCTGGAGCCAGGCTTCCTAATTTCAAACCCTTCCTCTGTCATTTACCATCTGCTTATGTGGCCCAGGGTGATTTACTGAACTCTTCTCTGGGTCACAGTGTCTTCTTTTGTTCAGTGAGAATAATAATAGTGTCTATAGATATATTATGTGAATGAAATGGGATAATCATTTGTATCTGTTAGTTGCCACAATAATATATGTACTGATATAACTCCTCAGTGGTTTACAACAAAAAGTTTATAGCTGGAGATTGGCTACAATAACCATACTGGGCAGAATAACTCTGAGAATTGGTTGGATGACATTTGATCTAAGATGGCCTAGGCTGAGATGACTAAGTCTCCTTGATTCTGTTCTAGATGTGCCTCATTCTCTAGCACTCTATTTCATGGCACAAGAGGGAAAGACCCATTACTGAAGTTCATGTCAAGCCTCTGTGCTCACCCATGCTAACATCTCATTGACAAAAAATAAGTTTGTGAGCCCAGACTCAAGGGACGGGGTAGGTCAGCTCACTTGTGATGGGAGAACACTACAAATGTATATTGCAAAGGGCACAGATACTGGGAGGGGTAAAAATGTTGAGCCATCATTGTAATTTACTATAACATGTAAAACATAAGACAAAGGATCCAATAAATGCAGAAGAATTAGTATAAGGTTAATCCAAGTGAAATCATCATTTTTGTAGATAAAAATCAAATATCATCAATTTTATACAGTTCAATCTCAAATTACTACCAAAACATTCCGTATAAAGGAATTATCATCTACAGTTTTCAGTGGAAGAAATGGAAGCCTATGTTAGTAATTTTCAAGATTACTCAGCTAGTAAATTTTAGCTTTTTATTTTAATACTAGAGGCCCAGTGCACAACATTTGTGCACTGGGGGAGAGGGGTCCCTAAGATCGGCCTATGTCCTTTAGCAGTCAGGGAGCCCTCAGAGGATGTCCAACTAAGCTGCAGTCAGACATCCTTAGTGCTGCTGCAGAGGCGGGAGAGGCTCCGGACACCACCACTGCGCTCGCCAGCCATGAACACAGCTTCCGGCTGAGCGGTGCTCCCCCTGTGGGAGCACACTGACCACTGACTACCCTTTTATTATATACTATAGTCTTCTGACTACATCTAGTTGTGTTTTCTTATATTACAGTTGCATTTTGAAATTATTTAGTGATAGGTAATTCTAACCATGATATGACTTTATATATTACAGAGACATAATTTCCCAACTTTATATCCTCATGAAACTCATGCACTTCCAGTGAGTACTGACATCTGAAACACCTGTTCTTTTGCCAACAATAACCTTGTAGCATTCCATTTCCTGGTTACTAGCTCCTAGAAATAGAAATGAAGCTAGTAGTAACTAAATGCTATATCAGTATTCCCAGAAAAACCATCTCAAAAGCACTTGAGAATTTGTGAGTTATAGCTAAATACATTATTTTATGTTTCTCTCACTTGTATTATTCCTTTTTAAATTATATTTTTATTGATTTCAGAGAGCGAGAGAGAGAGAGACAGAAACATCAATGATGAGAGAGAATCATTGTTGTCTGTCTCCT
>NW_006294869.1:7129-12529 GCF_000327345.1 Myotis davidii | reverse complement strand
CTTTAAGTGATGTTTTTAAAAGGAAATAATTCTTCCATCGGCACCTATTTATTTGCCGTTTCTAGCTTTCCTCCTTTTTTTCAAGGTTCCATCTGACATCCTTCTCCTTTGGGCCGAAGGAACTTCCTAGGACATCCAGGCTCGTGACAAGTTCTTGTAGCTTTTCTCTTGTTCTTTTAAAATATGTTTTTATATATTTTTATTGATTTCAGAGAGCGAGAGAGAGAGAGACAGAAACATCAATGATGAGAGAGAATCATTGTTGTCTGTCTCCTAATGCCCCACACTGAGGATGGAGCCCACAACCCAGGCATATACCCCAACCAGGAATTGAACCATGATCTCCTGGTTCATAGGTCGACACTGAAACACTAAGCCACACCAGTTGGATTCGCTTGTATTTTTTCTAAACATGGTGGCTATGGTATTTTTCACTTTTATTTCTTATTTGTGTATTTAATTATGACACCCTAAGTACTCACATTTCTAGCCAGTTAAATAGACACATTATGTATAAATATATATTTGGAATATTTTTATATATGTGCATGTTACATATTTAACAATAAACTATGCATTGCAACATTTCTAGAGATATTTATGTATTGTTTTTGTCTTTCAGATATCATCTACTCAACAAATTGACTAGGGTAATAAATAGCTGTATAGTTACAATACACTTGATTTCCCTGTGTGGATTCAGATAAGAATTAAATGAACATTCAAATAAAATTATTCTTCCAATTAGAAGTAGTGTTTCATTCAGAAAGAGAGAATTTGTATAAAAGCAATAAACTACTGAAGCTCCTCATTATCATACATTGCTACTGAATTCAGTTTCCTTATCCATCAGTTAGTACCTAATTGACAGTAGATGCAATTTCATTTCCCACTCCCACTAAGGTCTGGAGCATCAAAGAATTCATACTTTTCTAACATTCTGGTAATTTTGAGACTGCAGAATTCTGTTAGTTAATGCTTTTAAATTGAATGATTGCACTGATTTATTTTGTTGGTGCTATCAAATCAAGAAAGACATATATATTAGTAGTGTAGAAAGCCATAGGATCTTATTAGTACTAGTGACACCCTAAGTACTCACACTTCTTAAGTGCCCTGTTTTCTGCTCTGAACCAGAAAGCCATGTGTACATGGAACACCTGCCATATGCCATCTAAAGGAAGTGTGAGGAGAAGGGCAAATGACATCACAGAATACATAGTTGATTCCTTTTTCTGTCATGTACTAGTTAGATGACTTCGGGAAAAATACTTAAGTTAAATATTTTGTCTCTAATATTTGTATAAGCCCTAACTCACTGTCTTACTTGGCATCAAATGTAATCTTGTGTACACAGTTATTGGTCAAGCTGTGAATTGTAGAATCCAGAGAAGCATCTGATACATACCTGGTTATATAGGGTGTTTCAAAAAATGTATACACACTTCCATAGCTGATAGCTCAATTTTGAAAATGAAATGTATTTTAATAAACACTGTCTTTATGATTATTTAAAGTATGTGTGCACATTTTTGGAGACAACCTATATATCTAGTAAAGGAGAAAATGAAAAATAGCCTCTAACGCTAAGGATGTTGCCAATCAAATCTTCCAGTAATAGTACTTTATTTTAGGAGTTTCTTTTTTTGCACATTATAATTGCAATTGATTATTTTAATTCAAGAGTGTAGACTACAGTATTTTTCAAACTTTTTTACTGTGATACAGTAAGAAGTACATTTTTATTTTAGACCAATATACATATATTGTACACACATCTGAAGGAAGAGTTTCATGAATTATTACTAGCTCTATTGCTATCTAATATCCTCTACTTTGCCTTGTTCAGTTGCAGTTTATTTTTAAATATTTTAATTGTTTTTTTAGGGAGGGAGGAAGGAATAGGGAGAGAGAGAAAAAAATCAGCCCTAATCGGTTTGGCTCAGTGGATAGAGCTTCGGCCTGCGGACTCAAAGGTCCCAGGTTCGATTCCAGTCAAGAGCATGTACCTTGGTTGCGGGCACATCCCCAGTGGGGAGTGTGCAGGAGGCAGCTGATCGATGTTTCTAACTCTCTGTCCCTCTCCCTTCCTCTCTGTAAAAAATAAATAAAATATATTTTTTTAAAAAGAATCAACATAGATTTGCTCCCTCTGAGCTCCAGTGCTGAGACAGAAGCTTGATAGGATCCAGGGACATATGAAGAGGAATTAAATTGTCTGGCATAAGGGCAAGAACTCAGAGGCAGCCTTCTCCCAGACAAAAGTGCTCCCAGAGATCATTGTTCCTCTGCTGAAACCTCCCAGGCCACAGAGTTGACTGGCAGGTGAAATATTTGCAGCACCAACTATCTGTTGGCAGTGTCCTTTCCATATGAATGGCCTGTCCTGGCTGGAGCTTCAGACTTTCCTAAAATCTCTCAAACAAGTAGCAGCTGGACTCAGCATGCCCCATACCTCTCAATAAGTGGCCCCAGGCCCAGCGTTAGCAGCAGCCTGCCTTATTTCACAGTTTGGCCTCTCCTGGGCATTTCCAAGCTCAACACAAGTAACAGCCACCTGCATAGCATTCTATAGCTACTGCTGGGTGGCCCCAGGCAGGGCACAGGCCGTGGCTGACTTTGTATCTCCCAGGCGGCCCCAGAGCCAGGGCACCTAGTGAACAGCTTCAGACCATGCCACATTACAACTCTATGTGTCCATGAGCAACACATTCAAGGGGCAATCTTAGTGAGTATCAAAGCCCCACTAAAGTAAGTCTCGATCCATAGGGGAATCTTCTGCACGTCAACTTTTCCACTGTAGTCACAGCTGGTCCTCAAAGCCAATTGGCCTGGAGGTCAATTCCTTTCAATGACACCAACAGCAATCAAGGCTCAACTGCAATAAGACAGTGCGCACCTGCCCAGCTCAGTGAATAGGGAGGCTGAGCCACTGTGCTCTACAGGATACATACTATATAAGGCCACTATACCAATTCCAGGAGACATAGGGCCATTAGGCCCTGCAGGATACTTACTACGTAAGGCCACTATACAAATCCCAAGAGACATATAAATGATCTACCTAATATTTAGAAACAAGCACAAGGAAGCAAACAAAATGCGGAGACAAAGAAACATGCCACAAATGAAAGAACAGAAGAAACCTCTAGAAAAAAAGAGTTAAATGAAATGGAAGCAAGAAAACTACTATATATAGAGTTCAAAAACTGGTTATAAGGATGCTCAAGGATCTCAACTATTTGTATGCTATAAATGTTTATAGATGCAAATGGTGGACCTTTTTAATTAAATTCAAAATATTGTGGCAGTTAACTAGTTAATGAGAGCTTCAAGGGACTTACTGAGAATTTCAAGAATCTTAGTGAGAATTTCAAAGACTTGAAAGAGGACCAGTCAGAAATGAAGGATATGCTAACTGAAATGAAGAATAATTTACAGGGAATCAACAGTAGACTAGAGGATGCCAAGAATCAAATTAGCGATTTGGAATATGAGAAAGCCAAAAGCACCCAATCAGAAGAGCAAAAAAGAATAAAGAATAAAAAAATATGAAGATAGTGTAAGGAGCCTCTGGGACAACTTCAAGTATACCGACATTTGTATCATGGGGATGTCAGAAAAAGAGAGAGAGCAAATATTGAAAACCTATTTGAAGAAATAATAATAGAAAATATCTCCTACCTGGTGAAAGAAATAGACTTATAAGTCTAAGAAACACAGAGAGTCCCAAACAAGAGGAACTCAATGAGGCCCACACCAAGACACATCATAATTAAAATGCCAAGAGCAAAAGATAAAGAGAGAATCTTAAAGGCAGCAAGAGAAGAGCAGTTAGTTACCTACGAGGTAGCGCCCATTTGACTATCAGCTGATTTCTCAATAGAAACTTTGCAGGCCAGAAGGGAGTGGCAAGACATATTCAAAGTGATGAATAGCAAGGACCTATATTACTGTACCCAGCAAAGCTATCATTTAGACTTGAGGGTCAGATAAAGAGCTTCCCAAACTAGAAAAAACTAAGGGAGTTCATCATCACCAAACCAGTGTTACATGAAATGTTAAAAGGTATTCCTTAAGAAGAGGAAGAAGAAGAAGAAGAAGAAGAAGAAGAAGAAGAAGAAGAAGAAGAAGAAGAAGTAAAAACAAACAAACAAACAAACAAAAAACACCTCCCTATGAGAGATGCAGAAAGAGAGGGGGAAAAGGGAAAGGAAAAAAGAGCCATTTTACTCCCTAAGCAGAGAAGCCAGCAGTCTCAAGGCTTGGCAATATAAAGTTGTCAGGTGCTTTTCATGAATTCTTGGAAAGCCACAACAAAGTAAAAAAAAAAAAAAAAGGGACATTGAGAATTAATCTGTACCAAAGTAGATTAGCTGAGAGCCTATCTGTACTTCATCAGCCAGATGTATAAGTTTGATTACTTTGCTTTTTCAATAAAGGTGCATGCTTTAATTGCTTTAATAAATTGGCTTTTCACAATGCAGTCAAAGTCTCTTGTATAAATTCACTTATATGAGAAGACTAGGATAGAGGTTAGGGACATCCCTGTTCCACTAGCTCAGGGGGCTGTCCTGTCCGGTAACACTTCCCTGGTGTCAGTGAGAGGTGCCTATAAGAGAACTAGAGGCATGGAAACATGGAACAGACTGACAATTCTCAGAGGGAAGCGGGGAGGTGGGATGGAAGAGATTAACCAAAGAACTTGAATGCATATATTCATTACTTGTGGACAAAGACAATAGGATGGTAAAGGCCTGAGGCAGGTGGTGGGGACAGGCTAGAAGGGGGTCAATGGGGAAAACAAGGGGACATACGTAATACTCTCAAAAATAAAGATTTTTTTAAAATAAAATACTTTGGAATAAGACAGATCAAAATTTAAATCCCAAATCATTCACTTATTGGAACAGTGACTATGAAAAAATTAAAATCTCAGTTGCCTCATTTGATAAATGAGAATTATAATAGGAATAAATCTTATTTCATAGAAACATAGTAAGGATTATATTAGATAATTGATATAAAGCACAAAGTATAATAACATTACTTCGGGGTTTCAAATCACTACCTTAAATTTCATTAGAGATAAAGCTTAAAAACATATTTTACTGTATTCTATCAAATTCAGGAAATTTATGCAATAATCTAGACAATTTATATTCTTAAATTTATTTCTTCCTTGACTATCTATCTACACTAATAAAAGAGAAACATGGTAATTGGCGTACAACCGCTACCCTTCCCATTGGCTAATCAGGGAGATATGCAAATTAACTGACAGCCAAGATGGCGGCCGGCAGCCAGGCAGCTTGAAACTAACATGAGGCTTGCTTGCTTCAGTGACGGAGGAAACCAACGTTCCCCGCCTGCCTTGCAGGCCTCTGAGCCTGCAGTTTG
>NW_006294869.1:4991-6600 GCF_000327345.1 Myotis davidii | reverse complement strand
GGGAGGCGCCCCAACCCCCTGATCAGCCCTGCTCTGTGCCTATAGGGGGGAGCTCCTCAACCCCCTGATCGCCCTGCAGCTCTGTGTGTGACAGGGGGCGGGGCCACAACCTCCCTATCTGCCCTGCTCTGTTTGTGACAGGGGAAAGTGCCCTAACCCCTTGATCAGCTCTACTCTATGAGTGACAGGGGGGAGCTCCCCAACCCCCTTATCGACCCTGCTCTGTGCATGACAGGGGGTGGCACCGCAACCTCCCCATCGACCCTGCTTTGAGTGTGACAGGGGACGGTGCCCCAACCCCCCAATCGGCCCTACCCTGAGCGTGACTGGGGGTGGCATCGCAACCTCCCGATCTGCTCTGCTCTGTACATGACAAGGGACAGTGCCCCAACTCCCCAATTGGCCCTGCTCTGAGCCCAACCAGGGGCTGCACCTAGGGATTGGGCCTGCTCTCTGCCACCCAGGAGCAGGCCTAAGCCAGCAGGGCGTTATCTCCTGAGGAGTCCCAGACTGCAAGAGGGCACAGGCCGGGCTGAGGGACACCCCCTTCCCCCTGGGCCTCTCGTATATATATAAAAGCCAAGTGACCAAATGGCAGAATGACCAGAACAACTGGTGGCTATAACACCCACTGCTGCAGCCAACTGGCCTGAATGGGGGTGGGGCCAGCCAGCCAACTGCCCGAGGTCCCTCTCCCCTGCCGGCCCCACCCTATTTGTCCCCCTCCACCTCAATCACTGAAGTGTGTCCTTCAGTGATTCTATTTAAGTAAAGGCTCTCCAGCCTTCATAGACCAGGAACCTGAATGAGCAGTGATCAGGAAGAAAAATGCTCATGGTCTGGACAGTCAGTCAGGTGTCCAGGAGAGGTGCCCCGCACAACCACCATCTTCCTGCGTTCTCTCTTCACTGCTTCCTACCAAAGAGAGCAGCCACATCACACCACAGCCTCTTAGAGGGTTTGTCAGCAGGGAACTAAACCACCTCATTACCTATCTAGGGAGAGGCTTAGAAACAGAAGCTGTAAGTGTCCCTGACACTAAAGTGCCTTTGAAGCTTCAACTCATCCAAAAGCCAAAAGCAAACGTGTATACACCCTGCAAAGATCTTTGACACTAATAACTCACCCTCAGCCAGCCCTGCCTCTGATTGGCCCCACCTCCACCCCGATTTGGGGCTGGTCAGCTAGACCCCAGCAGTGCACAAATTCATGCATCGGGCCTCTAGTTTCATATAAAGAGAAATTTAAAATTTTTAAAGAATGTTTAATAACCATTCAAAAACAAAGTTGATATCCCAATACCACTAACCTATTTTGGTGGGAAAAGCCATGAATGCTTTGGAAATATCATTCTAGAACTTGACAAGTGTCTCACTGCACAAAGCCATTCAGGCACTGGTGTGGTATAACTTAACTCTGTTCCTGAAAGCTCTAAATCCAGGCAAACATTTGTAAACACCAACACACTATTGATTGCAATGTCACCTCATTCCCTCTATTCCATCCTTGCCCTACTTCATTTCCCCGACATGATTCAAAGTTTAAATTTACCTGAACCTTAAAAGTATGTCCAAGAAAATCTCATATTTCAAAGAAAATCTCATATTTC
>NW_006294869.1:1317-4970 GCF_000327345.1 Myotis davidii | reverse complement strand
ACTCCAATTAGAATAAGGGTAAAATGATCACTTTTCATCATATATTTTTTCAATAAAAATTACAACTACTACTCTTAAGTACAATTAACTTTATCTTAAAAAATTGAGATTCTAGTCTTGAAAAGATTGGAAACCATTGCCTAACATCAGACCATTCTCCTAATGAAGTCTCCTCCTCCTCCTCCTACTACTACTACTACTACTACTATTAGTGTGGGGAGAAGTTTAACTTACAGTAATTTGTATTCTCTCTTTAATTTAATAACGCAAGTTGTTATATTTAACACTGCAGATGCTACGATGCAAAATACTGCTGCAACCCTGTTGGCTAGCAACCCAGATAAGTGAATCAGTGGAGATGTTTACAAGGAAGCAAATGACATGCTTACTTAAATTTCTTTCTAATAGTAAGAAAATTTTGTTTCAAAGTGTATTCTACAGGAGTTTGCTAACAAACCTTTTCTGTCATTACTATTTTTCTTCTCCTCCACCCTCTTTTCCCATGATCAGTAAATATTGTTGACAATGGGTTTCAAACATTCTGCTAGTATGTTACTGTTTGTATGTCCTGTAGATTGTTTATCATGCCCTCCTGATAGCATCTGAAACATAATGCATTTTTAAGAGGAAACTGAATGATTACTTAACTGCAATATGTATGTTTTCACTGGATGTGATATGTAATAGAAATTAAAGGAATATGGTCTCCTAAGCAAAATTCCCCAGCTAAACTAGAAATCTGATCTTGATGTCCCCATTCATCAGGTGAATCTAAGCAAAAAACCCCCAAACAAACAAACAAAACAAAAAAAAAACCCAAACAACAACAAAAACACACACACACACAAAAAATCCCCTTGAATGGAAATGTCTCTGAAGGATGGTGAAGTTTATTTTGATTTAACCTATTTCAGTCACTTTTCCATTAAGAAATCTTTTAAAATATTTTTTGTGACTATAAAATGTTCAGCCTCAAAAATGGAATAACTTTAAAGGAGCAGAAAATTTTATTAATAAAATCACTTACAAACCCCTTGGGGGGAAATGTTACTGTACATTGAGATATACTCAGAGATTTTAATGATACAGACTTTAGGATTTGAAATCTTTAAAAATTTCAACTCAGAAAAAAATCAACCATTCATAAATTATTGTCTTCATTATGGATAGACATTCTGTACTTATTATTACATTTTTGTAGCTCCAGGTTATCTGGTCAATGGTAATGATCTGCCTCTGCTTATGTATATTGCATATTCAATCAGGTAAACTTCTAGGTCTGTCGTTTCAATGAGAATGTGTTTATGCCACTTATATGTATATGTAATCTTTAGATATTCCCAGTTTTCCCAAACACAATGATAATAGTCACATCAGGAGTAAGAACTGGAATTTGAACCAAAGGACCAAACAAAAGAAAAAGCCATAAATCGATGAAAGGATTTTGACCAGAATAATGAACTCAAATATCTATGTGCCTGCAGAGATAACATAAATGAATGAAACTGGTTGGATGCAATACACATTGGAGTGTAGTGGAGTCTATGTCCAATTGAGATGGAAGGGTTTATTTGGTTCAAAGCCCAACAGCTAGGGCTTATGTGAAAAGGTGAGTTCAGCCAGGCTGGTGTGGCCCAGTGGTTGAGCACTTACCCATGAACCAGGAGGTCTCTGTTCAATTCCCGGTCAGGGCACATGCCCAGGTTGTAGGCTCCATCCCCAGTAGGGGGGTGTAGAAAGCAGCCGATGGATGATTCTTATCATTGATGTTTCTATTTCTGTCTCCTCCCTTCCTCTCTCTGGAATCGATAGAAATATATTTTAAATATATTTTAAAAAGTTTAAAAATGTAGGTTCAATGATACCATGTCTCCCTATTTTCTATAAAAAGTTAGAAACAGATTTCTAAATTGAAAATGTTGACAGTCATTTAAAAACATTACTCAAACAATTTATAATAATTTTTGTTAGTATTTTTATTGTAGAGTTCTCATTCCTCCAATTTTAGATATAATTTACATAAAATAAAATTCAAATATTTTAAATATGCAATTTAACAAATGTTGATAAATGTATATACTCATATAACCTTTAATGTAAACAAATTATAGAATCCATTACCCCAAACATTTCCCTTATTCTCAATTCTACTCAATTTCCCTATCCTCACAGGTAACAATTTTGATTTCTATCACTGTAACTTATTAGCACACTAGAGGCCTGGTAAATGAAATTCATGCAGGGGGGTGTGTCCCTCATCCCAGCCTGCACCCTCTCCAACCTGGGACCCCTTGAGGGATGTCCAACTGTCTTTTTAGGCTCGATCCCACAGGGCAGTCAGACATCCCTCTCACAATCCAGGACTGCTGGCTCCCAACCACTCGCCTGCCTGCCTGCCTGATTGCCCCTAACTGCTTCTGCCTGCCAGCCTGATCACCCCCTAACCACTCCCCTGCCAGCCTGATCAATGCTTAACTGCTCTCCTGTTGGCCCAATCACCACCAACTGCCCTCCGCTGTCAGCCCGATCACCCCCAACTGCCCTCCCTTGCAGGCCTGGTCCACCCCAACTGCCCTCCCCTGCAGGCCCAGTCACCCCTAAGTGCCCTCCCCTGTCAGCCATCTTGTGGCGGCCATCTTGTGTCCACATGGGGGTGGCCATCTTTTATCACATGAGGTGGCCATCTTGTGTGTTGGAGTGATGGTCAATTTGCATATTACACTTTATTAGATAGGATTGGCTTTGTCAAGAACTTAATATAACCTAGACAGTGGCTCAGTGGTTGAGCTTCGACCTATGAACCAGGAGGTGATTCTCTTTCATCATTG
This sequence comes from Myotis davidii, assembly GCF_000327345.1. Taxonomy (NCBI): domain Eukaryota; kingdom Metazoa; phylum Chordata; class Mammalia; order Chiroptera; family Vespertilionidae; genus Myotis; species Myotis davidii. The sequence goes on along the minus strand of NW_006294869.1, from coordinate 2,142 downwards.
ATATTTTGATATCTCTTTCCTTCTCCCTTCCAATCTGAAATCAATAAAAATATATGCTAAAAAAGAGAAATTAATATAAATGGAATGACACAATCAATTTGGACGTGGATCTCTTTGCTCAATATAACATGTTTTAAGATTCATTCATGTTGTTTCATTTATCAGTCGGTTCCTTAATTGGTTAGTAGTATTAGATTCAATTAATTTTAAAGCAAGTGTGGCCCAATTCTTAAGAGACTTGGCCTGCAGGAAAATCAATGGCATTTTATACACCAATAATGAATTTTCAGAAAGAGAAACTATAACACAAACAAACAACAAAAAAATCCCATTTACCAGTGTGTGTGTGTGTGTGTGTGTAGTGGGGAGGAATCTGGTATTGTGATTCCTCCAACTATGTTCTTCTTTTTTAGATTGCTGTAGCTATTCCAGGTCTTTTTTTGTTCTATGTAAATTTTTGGAATATTTTTTCTAGATCTGTGAGATATGCCATTAGTATTTCAATAAGAATTGCATTGAATCTGTAGATTGCTTTGGATAGTGTAGCTGGACATTTGTAAACAAGGATCTGAAGTCCTGCCAAGAAGAGGTGAATGTTCTATCAGGAACAGCCACGTGACTTGCAAGCAAGTCACATTGGGTCAAGATTGCACACAATCTTGAGTTCCCAGAACATTTACCTCCCTGAGAAAAGATAAGATTAAAAGTTGTGGGTAGAGCAGAAAAGGGAATGCTCAGCTGCAAGTGTCTTCAATGTGCTATAGTAATATAGAACAAAACACAATTTTGTTGATTAACTGCTGACACACTAACCAAGTGTGAAAC
>NW_006294869.1:0-1089 GCF_000327345.1 Myotis davidii | reverse complement strand
AAGAGCGATGGAAAAAAAAAATCTATGTACATTCCAATGACACAATCTCTGTCAAAGTAACCATCCTATATAATAAAAGCCTAATATGCTAAGTGTCTGGTCATCCAGTCAGCCATTCAACCACTCAAAGCATAATATGCTAATGATATGCTAAGGCCGCTCAACTGCTCGCTATGACGTGCACTGACCACCAGGGGGCAGACAGTCGACCGGTCGACCAGTCGCTATGACGTGCACTCACCACCAGGGTGTTGTACGGAACCTGGCAGGCTATAGCTACAGGTGAGTGGAGGTGCCAGGCCAAGGTGGGGTGTCGGTTGCTGTCATCAGGGCAAGCCTCTGGTAGTTGCTGAAAATTCTCTGCTCCCATGTGCCACGGTCCCACCCAGTGCTTGCACCCACTGCCGGCACCGGAGCTGCCACTCACACCCACTGCTGACACCCAGCACCGGCCCCAATCACTCAGCGCCATCAGCAGGTGGGAGCAGTGGCTGCCGGCCCCAATATCCCCTCAGGGCTTCTCCACCTTCCCCTGCTCTTGAGGGGGAAGCAGCTGCCTCTTGCATCTGCTCCTGGTGATGACCCCTCTTACACCCACTGCTGGCACCAGAGCCACAACTCACACCAGCTGCTGGTGCCTGGCGCCGGTCCCAATAGCTTGGCACTGTCAGTGGGTGTGAACAGAGGCTGCTGGCCATGATTGCTCCTGAGGGCTTCTCCACCTCCCCCTGCTCCTAAGGGGTGATTGGGGCAGCAGCTGCCACTTACAGCCTCTGACAGTGCTGAGTGATTTGGGACCGGCACCGGGTGCTGGCAGAAGATGGAGTGGTGGCTCCGGTGCGAGAAGGGCCATTGTCAGCAGCTTGTGGGAGCAGTGGTGGCAGGAGCAGGGCTGCCAGCAGATGGACTGGGGACCGTGGCAGGAGGGGCCGGGCGGGGACACAGAGGATGGGCCGAGACCCGCCCCTGTGCCCACTGTAGCTTTGTGGACCACAGTTCCTTTCAGGGTGCATAAATTCATGCACTGGGCACCTATATATATATAAAAGCCTAAGCTTTTACATCTGTATTTATACCAGTTGATTCTAA
>NW_006294868.1:354663-356478 GCF_000327345.1 Myotis davidii | reverse complement strand
TCCCGCCCCCGAACCCTCCCCGGCCTTCCCGAATGGTGCATGATAAACTTTCAATAAGTAGTAGCTGTTATCATTACCATTACCTTTAATGGTTTAACAAATGTGAGAGTTTGTGATCTTTCTTACCAACCTCCCACCCCCACCAAAGACCTACATTCTGCACTGTGAACTTCCCTCTTCCCTTACTTGCCTCAGAATCCTGCCACCACTTCAGTTGCTGAGCCTTGGGTCTCTGAGACCACCCTTGTCACCTCCATTATGGGACCAACTTTCTCAGGTGACTTCTCCAAAGAGTCCCACTTCCTCTCAACCTGCCTGCTGACATAGGGCCCCAGCAATAGGCAGAGGGAGGGAGACGGATGCCAGAGGCCAACAAAATGAGGCCATGCATTGCCACCCTGTCACTAGTTCCCTGGCAGGGCCTAGCAAGGTCATCTTTTTCCTCTAATCTCCTTTAGGGAGAGGAGAATTGAAGCCTTGAGGGAGCTCAGATGAAAGCAAGGGCTTTGCCCCCAAAAATTAGGAGAAAGCTTCCCTGCAGTATTTGTCAGGCCAAAAGACATTACAGCCAAGAGAACTGCCGTTCCCTAGTATAGGAACAGATCTTTTAGAACCATGCTTCCCCAAGGTAGGTGTCATTTTCCAGCCCCTAGGTAAAGCTCAGGGGCCCCTAATTCTGGTGAGGAAATCCTCAGTGAAAATACTCCTGGTTATAGACCTTCGGAAGGAGCTGATTGCTTATGCTGGGAAATTCAGAGTGTCCCAAACTGATCTCAGCCTCATCTCTGGGGGTAAGGTGGGGTCATCAGAGAAATTTGGTGGCACTAGGCCAGAGAGGCCCAAAATAACCTTCTAGCATTCAGGTCATGGAGATGAAAGCCCATCCCATTCTCTGGGTTGAGAGGTGAATGACGAGATGGGTGGGAAGAACAGGCAGGTGGACCTGGTGAATCTAGAGGTGGAGCAGGCAACTGCCTATCTGGCGGGATTTCACAGGCTCCAAAGCAGACTCCATCCCCAAATTTCTCCCAGCACAAGTAACCAAACAATGATGTGTTTCTTGAGCACATGCTGGTTATTCCACATTGTGTTTAGCTTCTGTAGCAAATCATTAAGTTCAGTCATTACCACCCTTCCACCCCCGAGAGTCCTTCCTCTTAAAAGCTTTCATGGGGCCGAAACCGGTTTGGCTCAGTGGATAGAGCATCAGCCTGCGGACTCAAGGGTCCCAGGTTAGATTCCGGTCAAGGGCATGTACTTGGGTTGCGGGCACTTCCCCAGTGGGGGATGTGCAGGAGGCAGCTGATCGATGTTTCTCTCTCATCTCTCTCTCTCATCTCTGTTTCTAACTCTCTATCTCTCTCCCTTCCTCTCTGTAAAAACATCAATCATATATATTAAAAAAAAAAGCTTTCATGGGGAGTGGCTAAGGTCAGAGCTGGGAAATCAGGGTCATTTGGCACACCAATGGCCCTGGAGAGTGTATGTGGCAAAAGGCCCTTGGATGGTGAAGGAAGGCCTGAGGGTGATAGGATGGGTGAGAGGGGTAGGGTGGGAGATGTTCTTTAAGCAGAGTGGAGGTACACAGGAGACCAAATCTGGCTAAGGGCCAAGCCTTGGAAAGACACAGAGGATCGGAAAAAGGAAGAAGGCAGGCCAAAGGTACATTGGCATTTTTTTTTTTTTTTGTAAAGAGGACTCTACCGTGTAACCTGAATGAGTCCTTCAAGCACAGCAGGGTGGGGAACATAATAATAATCCCTGATATTTGTCTCAGACCTTGCCATTTAGATCTCTCTCTCTCTCTCTCCTTCT
>NW_006294868.1:354094-354626 GCF_000327345.1 Myotis davidii | reverse complement strand
ACACACACACACACACACACACACAGTCTTTTAATTTTCATAACAGCCCTGTCAAGGTAGATAGGGCATATGGTAATTACTCCCATTTGACAAATGAAAAAACTGAGACTCAGAGAGATTGACTTGCCTAATGTCACACAGACAGTTTTAATGGTAGAGATGGAACCAGAACTTCGGTCTCTCAACTCTCAGGGCAATGAGGCCAGAATTGGCCTCAAAATACCGGCTCTTCCACAAAATACCAACTTCTGCGCATGGGCCACAAAGTTTCAATCGCACTGTACATGCGCGCCCACACATGGTATTTTGTGGAAGAGCCACACTCAAGGGGCCAAAGAGCCGCATGTGGCTCGTGAGCCGCAGTTTGATGACCACGGGCCTAGGGGAGCATCCAGAGTATGGAGATAACCAACTCCATAGTGTTTTCTCAGAAATTCTGGGAAGGACCCCTGCCCCAGATATATATCAATCTCTCCTCTCTGGTCACTAATACCTGAAATTGCACTCTTAGAGATTAGTTCTTGGCTAGAAA
>NW_006294868.1:342590-354019 GCF_000327345.1 Myotis davidii | reverse complement strand
AGGAGAATATCTCACCACCTGGGAGTATACCTAAGAGGGGGCCCTGGCTGGAGTAGGATGGAAGCAGTGCTGGCAAACTTTCCCCTTTTGCGTAAGAAGGGGAGGCATTGCGTCAGAGTGAATGCTGGTGATACTGGGAAGGGGGCAGGGGAGGATGGAAATCTGGCCTGAGGCAGGCCTAGGAGTGCTCTAATGGGTGACTGCACCAGGAGTCCTTGGAGGAAGGCTGAGGGAGGACTTCCAGGTAGTGTGGGGGAGGGCGGCTGCAGCTGGTAGACAAGGAAGCAGGTTGGCCTAAGAAGCTGGAATTGTGCAGGGGTGGGCGGGGGTGTGGGAGCTATTCAGGGAGCTGGCCTGGAGCCAGGGGCCAGTCCCAAGGGGGTGAGCTGAGGCTTGAGAGTTCTGGGCCCGATTCCAGCCCCTGACCTTGAGTTACCATGCAACTCGGCACTTTTTCTACTTCAGCCCAGACACCCATCAGGTCTCTTATCTCGACTTCCCCGTTTTATAAAAAACTGTGTAAAAAAGTACTCTCTGGACTCCTCCTGATGGACCCTGCCCCCCTACAGCCCTTACCACCACCCATACAGCATCCTTCAAGCCTCTTGGGCCTGGTGGAAACTCTTGCCTGCTGCCTTTAATCCCAGGGGCTGTCCCTCCACAGTGCAGGCTGCCCCTGCATGTGATGGTCCTAAGGGTAAGGGCCTGAAGGCCTCACTGAGCTCAAAGGCACAGCTGTAAATAGGTGCATCTGAGAATATCAAGGCTGGGGTTGTTAGGACTAGCAGCAACCATAGAAGTCACTTTTGCCACTCATTCATTCAATTATTACATTTATTGATATTCCAAGGTTGTTCTAAGTAGCCAGGGGCAAAATCAGGCTAGAACCCAGGTCTCCTGACTATTATTCTAATGATCTTTCCACCATGTTCTGGAAAACATACAGCATGAGTATAAGGGCATAGTATTTATCCTCTATGTAGAGCCAGATTTTCCTACAGTCAGAGTAGTACCTGGCCTAATTGGCAGGATTTGAAGTTTGTTGATAAACAACCTCCCCCCTCAGCTTGTTCCCTTCCCAACACCCATACCTAAAATTATACCACTGACTGAAATCTTTGGATTAAAACCCCTGTGGTTTTACAGCAAAACCTGTTAAGCCATTACCTGCCATTTACACAAAAACATTTCTCTGATTTGTCCTTTAGGCCAGGTGTGGTTGACTTGGGGGAGGTACACTGTGAGTCACCTCAAAGGGGGCGTGGCTGGGAAGGTCAGGGAGCCCTCCAGATAGTATTGAGGGGCCCATGTTACTCCAGGCAGCAAGAGGGCAGAGGTTCCCTGAGGGGACAGGCAGGAGGAAGGTACCTGAAAAGGAAGCAGGAAGGTTCTGAAGACAGATTCCTACTTCACAGTGTAGTCTTCTGGCCAGCCCTGCACCTACACAGTGATGCTCAGTGACATTTTGTTTCAAAATAGGTGTTTACATTTGGTCTTTCCTTATGCTGGATTATACTGAGTCTTTTGTCTCTTCCACAGCCTGGTGACTGAATAGTTTGTACTTAGATTTCTGAGGGCCTTCCCGGAGTCTGGTCAATAGTTGTCCTTAAATAGTCTGCCAGTCCCTGAATTGAAATGCAGTTCTGTCCCATCTTGGCATGCTAGAAGGCGCTCCCCCCTCTCCAGGAAATTGCAATGGAAATCCTTTAGTCAATGGAAAGAATAGCCCCCATTGCAGGGCTTCCCTGCCTGACCCTTATAAGGGCCTGTTTCCAATTCCCCTGCAGGTATGATGAAGGGAGTTCAGTGGGAAGAGACATTCGTGCCTAGAATGCAGTCCTACCTGGAAATCTCAAAACCAAGTGAAATGAAAAAAATAGATATATAAGTGCAATGCCCAGCTAGAAACTGCCAGGAACTTTGGAATCAGACACCAAAGGTTCACATCTGGCCTCTAGCTCTTACTAACGGGGTGACCCTAGACAACTCACTTAACTTCTCTGAGCCTCAGTTTCTCCATCTTAAAAATGGACCTAATGATAACATGATACCCAACTCCTACTCTCAGCTATGCAACTGTTGATGAGGTTCAAAATGCTAATGGATATAATGCTCTTGGCACAGTGCCTGCTCAGTAATCAGTACATGGGAGCTACTGATATTATTATTATTGGGACCAGATGTGGCTTTGAGTTCTCGCAGTGATAGGTCAAGACCAAACAGCAGTCCATCCCAGCACTCTTGTTGCATCGAGGTTTTCATTATGTCAGGTTTGCTTAAAGCAAGGCCCACCTGCAGGGCATTCCCTGTGCTGGTGATTCATGGGAGGGGTGCATGCCACCCACCTATTTTAAGCTGTTCTACATTTTCTTCTCTCTGACATGGATGTGTTTACACAGTGGAGGGCAGTCCCAGTCAAAACAAGATGAAAATACACTGCTGGCTGGGAGCCCTAGGCAAACTGGTTTCAAGTCCTCTCCCAGCTGTCAGTGCCTTACAACAGGGCCATGGGGATGGTGGGGGACTGCCCAGCCCTACTCTCCAGGCTTTCTTCATTGGCCCAGCTCTGCCTTGTGGCAGGCAATTTGCCATCACCTGGTCAAGCTACAGTCGGGTTCCAGGGCACCAAAGTTTTACAAGAGTAAGAAGGAGGAGTGTTGAGAAGCAAGGGCTGTCCTGGCCAGTTCTTGTGTGACTATTGTGCCTGCCACCAGGGCTGCCTGATGCACAGGCAGAGAACTGCCAACAGAGAGTGACGGAAAATGGCCAAAGAAAGCTTCCCCAGCAACAACTCCCCTCTTCTGCCTGGCATTCCCCCACTCAAACTCATTCCTGTGAGTTAATAGGAGGCTCTTGGTTAAAAAAAAAAAAAAAAAAGACCCTAACAGCCACTTATCAGAGTCTTCCTGGGGGTCAAATTCTCACCTATGCCAACTTATAAATGAGTAAGTAGAACTTGAGGAGGAGCTGCCCATTTGATGAAGGAGCAAATTAGAAACCCTGGACACTCAGGCAGTTTGGTTTCTTGACAGAGAGTCCAGGAATATTTTGGAACATTTGCCTGTTCCCTAAAACATAAGACTGCCGGTTAGCTAAGATCCATTGTGAGGCCCCACCCCAGACAGCACTCCACCAGTCTCTATTTAGTGAGCCTGGGTTACTTCTCCCAGAAGCCCCCCACTATTTAGGCCACACTGAACAGATCATCATGTTTCTTCCCTGAGGAAAAAGGAAACAGTTCCCCTTTCAAGAAAGACTTTTCACTTTAACAGGGGCCCTCAAGACTTCAAACCCAAGGGTGACATTAAAGGTGAAATTGTTCTTTATCTTGGTTAGCATCAGTATTTTTAGTCAGGACAGTTTTTTTGTCCCCACGTCCCCCTTCGTTCCAGTTATATGGCTGTCACTTGCTTAGAATCAGGCCTGCTGGCCTGAAATCCCTCTTTGATGTTGCTGCCAGCTGAGACTGGACTGCCCTGCCCCTGGGCTTCATCACCCTCCACTGCTCCTCGTGGGTGTCCTGTTCTCAAGTGACCCAGCCCCTCCAGCTAAAGATGGAAACTAAACCAAAGTCTTAGTGTTAGTGGAGAACCAGGAGCATGCGTGTGGACACACACACACACACACACATGAATTATCTCTTTTATTGAAGAAGCGGTGCCTTGATTCCAGGTCATTGGTGGCCACTTATTCAATTAAATTGTGTTTGAGTCAGATTTCCCAAGTGTGTTTGATTTTCACTGGTCTTTTGTGTTTTTAAATGCAGAGGTGCTCTTAGACAATAACCATCCCCAAATTAAAGTGTTAACACAAGGCAAAGTCATGCATTTGCCTATAGTTCTTCCCCAAAGGGACTATTAGCAAAGTTCTAACACATCAAAAATCTTTATTTATTTATTAATCACGTATTTACCACATTGGGACTGTATGCCAAGCACTGGTCTAAACCCTAAAGGTAAGGTGGTGAAGAAGTTAAGCCCCTGCCCTCACAGAGCTTATATTCTAGTCTAGGAAGCCCATCGATGCTCACTTAAGAGCTTGTGTGCTGCCCCCTCTCAGTTGTGGTCTTATCTGGCTGTGCCTCTGGTACTACTTGAAAGATTAGAGGTCCTGCTGATTACTGACTGCTTGTGCTATTGAAAAGGCTCTCCACCCTGACCAGTTTTGCCCAGTGGGTAGAGCGTCGGCCTGTGGACTGAAAGGTTCCAGGTTTGATTCCAGTCAAGGGCATGTACCTTGGTTGCGGGCACATCCCCAGTAGGGAGTGTTCAGGTGGCAGCTGATCGATGTTTCTCTCTCATCGATGTTTCTAACTCTCTATCCCTCTCCCTTCCTCTCTGTAAAAAATCAATAAAATATATATTTTTTAAAACTCCTTTAAAAAAAGAAAAGGCTCTCCAGACCAAAACCTAATGTATGTCATGGGTCCTAAGTTCAGAGAAGGATTGCTAAGACCTTCAAGAGACTAATTTAAATGATGATTCCATTTTAACATTAATCCCTCCCCATAAGCAGTATCAATAACTTGTGAAACCATGGAAATTACAAATGAAACTGGACAGAAGGTTGCAATGCTAGACTTTGAAATAGCACTGATAGGGCTGATAATTTTTTGAACCATTTTGCAAGCAGTGTTTGGGGACCAAGGGACCCTTATTAATCATGAAGCATATAATGTTCATTCAGCCCTCTTGTTCTCCAAAAACTCAGCTATGCTGTCTACACAATGTCTACCAAGTATGGAAACATAAGCAAATATATATATCATTGTCAAGGATGTTATCAGCCTGCAAAAATATTATATCTCTATTTCTAGACTTGTGAGTGTCCATAAACATATACACCTTGTATGATGCATATGTTGGGAAGGGAAGCATCATTCCCATTTCATAAATGAGGAGTTGGAAGCTTAGGAGGTTTACAAACCTAAGCATCCCCAAGTTGGTCAATGTGGAAAAAGAACATATTTTCTTTCCTCTTGACCAAGTTCATTTATTTATTGGGGGGGGGGGTGGAGATTGTGTGTGCTATGCATGTGTCCTTTCCACATTTTTAGTTTTTAAAATATATTTTTATTGATTTCAGAGAGGAAGGGAGAGAGAGAGAGAAATATTAATGGTGAGAGAGAATCATTGATTGGCTGCTTCCTGCACAACCCCCACTGGGGATCAAGCCTGCCACCTGGGCATGTGCCCTTGACCAGAATCAAACCTGGGACTCTTCATTCCACAGGATGATGCTCTGTCCACTGAGCCAAATCAGCTAGTGCTTGACCAAGTCCATCTAGAAAGGGTGCTAGAACTGAGTTTCTCAGTGAGTACATCACCCTGATCTATGCACTAAGGGAGCCCCTCTCAATTCTTATCTTTACAGGTATACCTCAGAAATATTGTGGGTTCAGTGCCAGACCACCACAATAAAGCGAATATCACAATAAAGCGAGTCACAAATTTTTTGGTTCTCAGTGCATACAAAAGTTACGTTTATACTATACTGTAGTCATTAAGTGTAGAAGAGCATTATATCTAAAACAATAATGTATGTACCTTAGTTAAAAATACTTTATTTCTAAAAAATACTAATCATCATCTGAGCCTGTTGGTAAATGGTGCCAATAGACTTGCTTGATGCAGGGTTGCCATAATCCTCTGGTTTGTAAAAATGCAATATCTGTGAAGTGCAATAAAACCAGGGATACCTGTACGTTCTATCTAAGGGCTCAGGACCAGGCCCATGGGCCAAGCCCATTACTGCAGCAGTGTATTGTTGGAGAGAGATCACCTAGTGACATAGCAGATGCCTCTGAATTATCTCCCCAGTGTGCTCAGGCCCCAATACTCTAAGATGTCCAAGGATTATCTGTGAAACTCACTTCTTCTCAACTGTTGAGCTAGTAACTGCCTATACTTTGCCATTCCTTAGTTTCCATATTTACTTTAGATCTTCTGCAATTCTGTCAATAAACTTCACGGTATAATTAGTTTTAGCAAATAACAGGATGTTAGAACTGTTGACCAGGGTTCGTTACTTTGCTTTTAGAGCTCTATCCCAGGACATAGGGGCCAGTGTTCCTCTTATATTTTAAGGTGTATGTCAGGAAGCCTTTCTCAGGCAGGCTCACCACGCTCTGTTCAGTCTATATACCTTTAAGGCTGCTGTGTTGCCACAGCTCTGCCCATGAAGACCTGGGACCTTCTGTCTTTGCTTGGTGGTACAAAGATTTTTGTAAGTATAATTTTTAAAAAATCAGTGCAAATACTTTGAATTTTCCTTTTTTGTGTTTTACCCTTATAGTCCTGCTGTAGCCTTCAAAAGAAGTCTACTTGGTAAGGTGGCTTCAGGACTTAACATTCATTTTGTAAAGAGCGGGGGTGGGGCTATATTTTAGGTTGGGACTAAGAATTTTCATGCTTTTGACCCAAAATGTCTTCTCCTTCCAAACCCCACCCCCAACACGGCTTGTCTCAAGGAGCAAGAGAAGAGGTTAAAAGGGTCAATCTGTTCCTGACAGGCAATCAGGAAGTCCAGGCCTTGGGGGAACCTTAGGCTTTGTTTATTTAGCCCAAACCTAGCAGACAGTATAAATTAAACATAAAAATAAAATAAAATAACAAAACATAGGCTGGATGCGTACCACAGAACATGAATTTCTCTTCTTCGTTCCCCCTGGGAGAGGGGAGTCTGTGAGCAGTGGGCTTCCTGGCCAGGGAGGCACTCATGAGTCATAGGATGGGGTGAGGATGGTAAGGGGGAGGAACACAAGGCATGGATCAGGGTGGGGATGGTCATGTTGGTAAGTCTCTGTAGTCAGCTCCAACAGGCTTCTGAGGGGGAATGAATCACACCCCTCCAGTCAGTCTCTGAATGGACCAATGTTTGGTGGGATGCTGACAGCCAAGGGCTGCAGGAGAGCTGGCGTTTGTAGAAGGTAGACAAGGCTGGTTAATTGACCAAACTGTGCAGTTGGAGAAAAATAAAACCCATCCCTGTTCTCTCCTTGACCCGGATTCTTCTTTCTACCCTCCCTGTGATGTCTGCCCCCATGTCCCCAACCTCTCAGGCCAAGAATTCTAATCAACAGCTGTAAAACATCTTAGAAGCAATCTGGTCTTCATAACAGAGAGGCAAATATTGCCAAAGACTGATTTATAAATCAGAGCAGGTTTGGATTTTCCTACTAAAAGCAATTCTCATTCATGTTCTGATCAAGTTTTCAGGAGTGATAGGAAAAGAGATGGCTGAACAGATATTAGGCCTGAGATATGCTGAACCCCATCATGGGGCATTATCCAAAGTGGGTCTTGGTGATTCTCACATTTAGACCAGTGGTTCCCAAAAGCAGTTCCATGGACTGAGACCAGAAGAGCTGCATCTATATCATCTGAAAATACCCTTCCCTAGCCACAGACCTATTCCACCAAAATTTCTCGGGCTGGAGCCCAGGACATCTGTATTTTCCACCAGCTCCACTACTCAGTCTTACTTTTAAGAAACTCATTTCTTTTCCTCCATAGTCCAGTAGTTTTATAATCCTGATCGGCCACTGATCACTCTTGAAAGTAATAAGATAATTTAGTTCATACTTAAGTGTTTGTAAATAATAGTGGCAGAATGTGGCACTTTCCCAGGGCTTTTTTGCATTGGAAAAAACTTTTCTAATTTTTCAAAGTGTAAAGAACTCCATTCGAATCTTGGATGGTGATGTTTGTAGGCACTGTCATAGGTCGGGCAAACAGCTTGGACTAAGAAGAATTTATCAGGGTGCCCTTCAAATCATACTTCTCAGGTAGCCAGTCACATGGCTCTATGGACTGACTCAAGTTAGTAGTCCTCACAAGGAGCCTGTGGGAATCATTTCTTAGGTGTTCACCTGATTCATTTTGCACAAATTGTACTTATTTTTACTTCTCTTTCATTTTAATGTACAGTAGACATCTTTGAAAATTATGGACCTGGCAGCAGCAGGACTTCCTGTTCCTGGCATATAGTTTAAGGCTACAAGTTGGTTCTCCTAATATCCACCTGACTGCCACTCCATGCTTTCCTTAAGACCCTGTCACCTATGACTCCTGCACAGCACACAGGTAGCTCTGGACCTCAAAGATAGCAGCGGCTATGGCTTTTGATAATCATAGGCTTGTTTAGGGAGTTCTGCTTTGCAATCTTGCCATGCTTGTTGCTTTACAATCCCTTTTGGATCATGGGGAAGCTGGCAACAGGAGAGGGAGAGGCAGTGGGAGGGAGGGAGAGAGAGAGAGAGAGAGAGAGAGAGAGAGAGAAGAGAGAGAGAGAGAGAGAGAGAGAGAGAGAGAGAGAGAGAGAGAGAGAGAAGGAATGAATTATGCCCTTCTGCCTGCCTAGCTCTGTGAATTAGAATTTGCAAAAGGCTGAGAGGGTGTTTGCATAAATGTGTGTGTGTGCTTCCGTACTTCTCTTTCTTCCTGATAAGGTGTGTATATTCCTTGTCAGCAATTCTGAAACTGGCTGAGAGGCCTTCCTTAACCCCTCCCAGCACTTCTTTGAGTTCCCTGGCTCTGTTCCCATGGCTGGGGGGCCCTGCCCAGAGAGAAGTTTGCCTTGTTTCTCTCCTTTTTGTTCTGGGAGTAGTGTGTCCCCTGCCCTCTCCTGCCATTGCCACCATCTAGACTGCCTTCTCTTCTTCCAGGAAGCCCCAGGTGGGGAGGGGTGTGTGTGGCTGAAGAATCAGGGGGCCTTTGCAATTGCAGAGCCTCTCTTCACAAGTCAGAGTCCCACAACAGAGGATCAAGGAGCTACCTTAAATGAGCCCATGATGAATAGCTCTTCTGTGAGGTAAGTGAGGGCCTTAGGCATACAATGTGAGAGCCCAGTGAGGCTCATAATGCTTACCCATCATGGCCCAGGAGCTGAGTGCCTGAAAAGGCTAGCATCATTACTGTGGTTTTGTTCCCCAAGGAACCTATACCACTTCAAAGGTCACTCATTCTATAGTGGGGCCCACAGTGGAGCCAGCTGTACCACCTCAGAGTCCCTGGCCTCTTCATAGCCCCTAGTCTGCTGGCCTCACATCCCCAACAACATCCTCCTGGTTCTTGTCTTCCCAGTATTGCCAGTGGCCCAGAGTCCTTCACATACCACTGAAAGTAACCTTGGCAACTGCCAGAAAAAAATGGTTTAGAATTTTGACTCTTGGGACTGCTCCAATGAGTAGAAGAGATGTAGAGAGGCTCAGATAAGCTAGTGGAAGGCTGGTGCAGACAAGCATGGTGTGGTCATGTTCTTGCTGCTTTCTTTCCCACCCGCTGGGGAAGATGCAGTGGGTCAGGATTCCCAGCGGGTGGACCATGATAAGGAGGACTATTTGCCTATTTGAAGTTGCTTGCCACTCTGGGAGTGTAAGATGCAGCAAGGGTAAGACTGAGAGGAACTGGCAAAAGAAGGAAGGCCAAGAAGGTTGGCAGGTAGAGGTGACCCCCAAACTAATCACAGACACCACCTTCTCAGAAGGAAGGAGCTGGTAACTCAGAGAACAAAGACCTGTGCCTTCTTCCCTTCGTTTACAAATTCTACGGGTTAAGAAATGGAATCAAAGTGGCATTGTTGGCCACAATGTCAGAGGAGTCTTAAGTCCCAGAGCAACTCCAAGCTTTGTGGCTGCTGTGTTATCCCTGTCTAGATGGGCACAGGCCAAAAGGCAGGTGGAAAGTTAAAAAAAAAAAAAAAAAAAAAAAAAAAAAAAGCATGCCCGATTCTGAGAATGAAGTGATGGATGGCAGTGGTGTTGGCCTTCTTATACCCCATGGTACCCTCCTGAGCACTCTCAAGCTCTGGGCTTTGTCCTGAAGCAAACATTTCACTGAGACCTAACAGTAGGGAGACTTTTGAAGTTGCCACAGGTCCAGGGTACTCTGGAAGGAAACACAATTTTTTACTTGTACTACTAGTTTTTTAAAAATTTCGCTGACATGTGCTTGCACTTTGAATAGGCTTTCAAGCAACTTTGAATTGAATTAAATTGAACTGAATTGACTTGAATGGTAAAGGCAACTAGTGTGGGAAGCAGAGAGAAGAAAGATATTCCATTTACCAAGGTTAATTTTACAATCTCTTTTTCAGGAATATCTATTTCATACTTGTAGATGGGTAATGGTGAGGGTAGAAAATGAGAAAGGAGAGGGCTTGGAAAAATTGTGGAGGTAAATTTTACCAGCTGCAAGACATAAGAGGAAGGGAGACAGGCATAAATATTGACACAAGGTTCATGAAATTTAAGATCCACTGAGCTAAACTGCATTCCTGGATAACATTGTCAATACCTCCAGTCTTGCTGAGACACCAGGACAAACCGTTCCACTCATAGTTAGTTAGCTACCAAAGTCGGGGTGATGAAGGTGATTTGACAAGAGTACTTTTGGATTTCTCTGACTGAGGGTAAGTGGAGTAGAACACCTTGTCAAAATGGACTTTGGTTCTGCTTGTCATCCCTAATGTCACTCAGAGATTGTGAAACTCACTGGGATCCTGTCCAGGAGGGAGCTGAAAGGCACAATTCATTGCTCCTGCCATCATTCAATGCCAGAGTTTGGCCCAAATTGGGTACTAGAGTTGCTTTTCCAAGAGCATGTGTCCATCTCCATGAGGACTCTGCTTGGGCTCCTACCATTGCCTTTAGCATCTGTGTCCACAACCTCCTCCCCATTTTCTTGTCCCCAAAAGTCGGGATTCTGGGACATGGTCATGCTGGGATGTTAACATGACCCACAGAGGACAAGGTAATTTCTCTGTCACTTTCTTTTCTTCTTGCTTCCCTCCTTCTGGAGTCTGGGAATTTTCCATGAAGCCAAAGTCACGATGTAAGTGGCAGCGGCTTTCCTGTCTATAGTTTTCCACACTGGAGTGGAAATAGAGGGGAAGAGAGAAGAAAAGAGAGAAGCAAGGACAAATTTAAGGGTGTCATTTCATCGTTCTTATTCCCCCAGCCTCTTCAAAAAAAAGGGACATGTAAGTAATTAGAAGTAGACAGACTTAAAACAGATCCAGAGACAGAGAAGCATCTATCAGACCATCAAACCTCAGAGGGAAGGTAGGGGAGGGTGGGGGTAAGGGGAAGAGATCAAAGGACTTATATGCAAGCATATAAGCATAACCCATGGACACAGATAGTAGGAGGTTGAGGGCATGTGCTGGGGGGTGAGAAAGGCCAGGGAGAGCTCAAGGGAGGGATAATGGAGACATATGTAATTCTTTAAACAATAGTTTAAATTAAAAAAAAAAAAAAACTTTTTCCCTAGAAAAACAAAACAAAATAAAAATTCCATTACAATTTCCCAACATTTAGAAACTAAAGTCTACAAATAAAAAATGGGAAGTTTAACCATATTAACTGACTTCTGCTTCCTATCTCTAGTACTGAAAGTAGAACTTTTTTTTTTCCTGCTGTGCTACTGGCT
>NW_006294868.1:337272-341878 GCF_000327345.1 Myotis davidii | reverse complement strand
AGTATGCATGCAAATAAGCCTAACCAATGGACACAGCCACCAGAGGGGTGAGGGCATGAGTGGCGGGGGGGAGGGGGGCTATGGGGAAAAGAACACATATGTAATACCTTAATTAATAAAGAAAAATTTTTTTTAAAAAAAGTAGACAGACCTTCCTCTGGAATGGGCCCCGGAAGGGAGCCTCTGTGGAAGAGTAAATGGGAGGGCTGTTTTGCAGCGGCCCCATGTCCCATTAACTGTTCTAATGCTCCCGTGCTCCATATCTTTTTTTATTTCATTTTCCAGTTCCTAACCCAGTATTTGCTTTGTGGCTTGTCCTGCACCTCTTGCATCGTGTCTTTTTCCACTTCTCCTGACACTAGACCCTGTGTTTTGCTGGCAACATTGCTGAATCTTTGGGTGGAACATTCCCTGTAGAAAATAAGGAAGACTTGCCTATAAATAGTTTCCTTTAGGCTGCGTGGTACACAATGCTTCAAGTGTGACAAAAAGGGAAGTGAGATGTTCCCCCTCATCGCCACCCCCAACCCACCGCCCCCACCCTGAGTCTGCTCCCCAACCCTTGGCGGCTTGCTGAGATCCTGCCCATGGGTTCTGCGGTCCAGACTGTCCAGTCTCCATCCCACTGTCCTCTGGGAACCAGAAGTAGGAAGGGCTCTTGTCCTAGAGAGTCTGGCTTTTGAAGTGGAACAGAGACACTTCTGGGAATACTGAGACACTTCTTCCAACTCAAAGGGGACAAGTTGGCGTGCAGGGCCTCCTGAAATGGAGGAAGTCCTCTCTGTCCTCATTATGCCAACTTCCATCTAGAAGGCTGTCTCTGAGAGAGGGAGGGTCAGCTGTATCTGTTTACTTGCAGAATCTCATGGCTGTAGGGCTATAACTGAGAGCCAGCAGAGGACCTGGCTCATAAGCTGAGTGCTCTTGCTGTGCTGGTTCTGGGTCCAGCCTACCTCGTAAACGTAGGGTGGGAGAAAGGGATTTTAGAAACTTTTTACATAAAGTTGTTGGGCTGTTGAATTCATAATCCACTATTTCCTGCCTGGGGCCTACCTCAAAGCCCACAGGACACAAGGACTGCTGAGAGCCTCATGGATCAGCACTTGACTCAGAAAAGTTAGATCAGATAATAGATATCTTTCTTATACAGGGCAAGCTTCCACTTACTGCAAAGTCTGATACAGCTATCCTGGGCAGAGGAATTTTCTGGTGTGCTGAGGGGTCAGCAGAAAACCTTTTGGGTTCTTCCTACTTCTCATCCATCCCCCTGCCTTCCCTTGTTTGAAATCTTTCTACAGGGACACTTGTGTCTATGTCTTCCCTTAGCAAGCCCTGGGATCCTGGATACAGCCACTGTTTGATAAGGGAGGATTACAAGGAGCCATCTCACTTGGCTGGTGGCTGGCAAACCAAAGGTGTAGAGGGGATGTGAGATTGGCTGAGTGTGGGCTGAACCTGGGACATCCTTTCAAAGTTGATTTTTAAACTAAGTCCCTGACAATAGCTTGTTTTAGGAATAGAAATAAAGGGAGTTAATTAGGGTGCCAGTTTATGGGGCCCTGGGAACTGGAAGTTAGACTGAATTGTGAAGATTACTCTGAGACACCACACCTTATTTGGGATATTGTATACCCCAGGACTGCATATTCCATTCTGCAAGCCACCTGGTTGGATTAATGTTTTCAATTCCATAGACAGAGAGAGCTTTCTTTGATGGCTGTGTGACTGCCTTTCAAAATTATGTGGATAAGCACAGCCCTCGTATTAAAAAAAAAATTGGACACTTTTGATATTCTTCCTGTCCCCTGATACTGCTCTCTCCTGCCACGAGTGTCAGAAAAGCCGGCTGTGCTCACAGAGCTCAAAGTCAGCCTCTGGAACTCTCTCTAATACTGCTGCTGGAGTCCCAGGAGCACTTCTCCTGCCCCTCACCCTTTCTTACATCTCACCACTTTCCTTGCACCTCCAAACCAACCCCCAGCTACCTGGCATTACTCATTCAACAAACCTATCCCTGCCCCATAAGACAAGTAAGTGTAGTAGGAACAAGGTCTGTAGGTCAGGGCTCTGAAATTTACTAGCTGTGCCATCTTGGGCAAGGAAGGTTCTCAGACCCTCATCGCCATAGTTTCTTTTAATTGTAAAATGGTGACAGTGCCTACTCTGCATCCAGCACAGTGTCTGGTCCATAGACGATGATGCTCAGTTAATAGTAGCTGTTATTATCAGTGGGTCTCAAACTCAGCATATTTTTAATTGAAGTATAATTAATGTACATTTCAAATACAGCCTAGCTAGCAAACTAAATGTCTTTTCTTTTCTCTCCCCAAACTACCTGGATTTCTCTACCTCCATCTTGATGTAAGGGAGTCCCCACTAAAGGAGCTGTTATTTCTTCTGTCCTATGCCCTGTTCCTGGTGGTGTTTTTTTTTTCCTGCCAACATAGCTTATTTATCTCTCCCTTTTAATCATCTCCCTTGGAATCTTGAGGTGAGTAGCAACAGTTAGTTTAGGGAAGATTTACAAACTGATGAAAAGTCAACTCAGAGACTCTTTCCGGAGTAAGAAAGCTCTATGTAGCACAGAAGACAGACTAATATATCAGAAAATTAATTCCAATATCAATTAAGCTCCAGATTTAAGATGGTTTTTTCCCTTAGCTAATGTTCTTAATGACATATAAATATAGCCTGGACTTTGTTCTGCCTACTACACAAGGTTCTTAGTGCAAACACCATGATCAGACAGCTTGTGACCTAAATGTAACATAATATCCTGAGATTGGGATTGTCTCCCACCTAAACTGAGGTGAAGAAAAACAGCACCCCTGGCTAGTGTAGTAGGTTTGCTTGAATAATTCTGTTTCTAATCCTTTTGCAAACAGAATGGCCCTTGTACACATATTATACTACCAGTGGGGTCCAATGGGAGCCCCACGTCATAGTAAATTATATTGGCTGTTTAGTGACATAACTGCTCTGGCAGGCTGGAGAAAATAAAGGCCTTCAGACTGGGCTTCCCGGGGGGCCTTGACAAGGATGTCAGTGCCAGGCACCTGTTTAGGAGAAATATCCTGAAGCAAATAATAATTACCTTCTTTGCTGATAAGAGTCTCCCAGTATTTTTCCAACAGCAAGATTGCATTAAGGTATTTCCTTGGGCCACAGCCTGAATCACAAACTGATACATGAATATTGGCCCTAACCTCAGTCAAACTATTGTATATGTGGTGGAACCCAATGTTCTCCTTATGGCCCTGAGTTGTTGTAAATAATACTTTCAGTTGCATCACCTGTTCTTGTTGTGGCTGGGTTACTCCTTCTGGCTGCAATTCTGTGTGTGCCCACAAGGTGGCCTCGCTTAGGAAAGAGCTGTAGAAAAGGACCCCAAGCCTCTGATGTCTTTTTTTTTTTTTTTTTAAGCTTGAGCATGAAAAGGTGAAAATATAGTTTGACGGAAAGATATATACCTCTTGATAGGCAACAAACCTCATTTAGCTTGTGACTTGGAATTTGTTTGTGCCTGAAGTACCCTCTAATCCTATGTATGGCTGGACCTATCACAGGTGTTTTCCTGGGATGGTTTATACATATAGTGTTGGTTTGTAGTTTTGCTGTCTTTTTCTGTTTATAGGAAAGTAACAGAATATTGTTTTGAAAAATATGAACATGAAATCATGGATAATGTTGAATGTTGAATGCAGAATAGAGTGTGGAAACCAAAGAGAAAATGGCTGGCATCTGTGGTCATTCCAGTGCCCATTCCCCTACCATTTCCTCTCACATCCTCTGTCACCCACCTGGCTGCCAGGTGCTCCCTGTACATGTTTCCCTACTCATCTGAGCTCCTGGACACTCTCTCCTCCACACAGGCATATTGGCATGCACAGATTTGCTCAGATGTGTGCACACATCCCATGCATGTCACAGATCTGTGCACGTGTTGGTACACAGACAGGCATATCCAGAGGAGGAGCTGAGTGGGTAGGTGCTAGCATTGGCGCAAGTCAGCGAGCCCACTGGTTGGGTGAGGGGACATGAGGGTGACAAACTGTGCGAGAGAGACTGAGAAGGCAGGCAGTGGGAAGAAGGCAAGGCTCCTCGTGGTTAGGTTGGGTGCCTAGGGAGTGTGGTGTGTGATAGCATTGCAAAGCCATAGGGATATATTGGCTGACCCCTAAAGAAGGATTTTTTTAAACCAGCACCGCCCTCTACTGCACGCTATCTACTGTTATGGCATTTGTATTAATTTCTCTAAGAAATCAGTTCCAGTTTGGTTTTTACCGACCTCCAGAGCCCTCTTTGGAGACGCCAGTTGGCACAAGAAAGTGCTGAACTGTTTACAGTCCCAGCCTCAGGTTCAGGGAGCGGATGTGGTTTCACTGGGCCACAAAGCCCCGTACACAACTCATTTGCATGACTCCTGACGCCATGTGACGCAGCCGGCTCCTCCTATATAAAGAAGCAGGAGCCGAAATATCTCTGAGTCTGGGTTGGACTAGCGGCCGTGGAGTTTGTGACACACTAGGTGACACCCCTCGAGCCACTTCCCTTCAAGTCCGGAGCGCTTGCCTGACTTTAGGTCCTCTCGGCAGCGTTTGCCCCC
>NW_006294868.1:335613-337206 GCF_000327345.1 Myotis davidii | reverse complement strand
AACACCGAAATGTATCAGACCCCCATGGAGGTGGCTGTCTACCAGCTGCACAATTTCAACATCTCCTTCTTCTCTTCCCTGCTTGGAGGAGATGTGGTTTCCGTTAAGCTGGATAACAGGTAAACTACTGGCCAAAGCTCCCTAGCGGGCACAGGCGGAACCTAAGCTGAGAGCGGGACCTCTGAGCTAGCGGCGCGCCTCTGGTCCTGGTTCCCCGCGGTGCAGCATCCTGGGAAGGGGAGGGGGTAGGGTACGCGGAGGGGGGTTGTCACTGCAGCGCCGGGATCCGCCTTTGGAGCGTCCCTGCGGCCCCTGCGCCGTGAGAACAGCTGCTGCAGCCCGAGGCTGAGGCAGCCAGAGGCAGAGCCAGCTCCCTGCCCTTGAGGCAGCCAGAGGCAGAGGGGCGGCGGGCAGGGTTGGGCGGGGGTCTGGCTGTGCGCTGGGTGCCGCTGGGGAGCAGGCCGGAAGCTTCCAAGCCCAGAAGGAATTCCCAGCTAGCTTCGGAGCTCGGTAGGTTTACTTGGGACCTTCTGGGCCAGAGCCGAAAAGGGCCTCTGGCGGGGAACTCCCGGGGTCGCAAGCCCCATTGTTTGCCCGCTCCCAGGCTAGCGAACAGGCCATGCTGGTCCACGCGCCCCGGGACTGAGCACCGCTACACGCCAGTTCTGGGCGGTGGCGGCGGGGAGCCGGCCTGGGTGGGGAGGTGCAGCTTCCTGCAGTGGTCAAGACGGGACCTGGGGACAAAGTGCCTGGAAATCCGGGCCAGGGAGGCGGGACAGAAGAGCTGGGGCAGATGGAGGACTTTGGCCACAGCTACCAGGTACTCAGAGTGGAAGTGAGGTGGTTAACACGGCTGCTTTGCTTTTTGTCTTGACAGTGCCTCTGGAGCCAGCGTGGTGGCCTTAGACAACAAGATTGAGCAGGCCATGGTGAGTGGCATCACTGTGTCATTCCCATCCCCAGACCTAGCTGCTGCTTATGTAACTGGGCATGACTGAGGGGGTGGATGCAAAAGCCATTAGCCAAGAAGCCAGCCGCCTGCTTTCTATCCCCTTGCAGGCCTTAAGTAGAGTCCCATTACGAGGCACCTTTGAGGGCATTTCCAGTCTACCCTCCTTGATGGGCCCCCTCCTTTCTTCCTCTCTCACCCATCCTGGCTCTTGGCAGCAGCCTCTGGCTCCCTTCTAGGCCCATTGCAGGGCAATGAGCTGAGACACTTTGTCTGCATCTCGCATTTGGCAGCAACCAGAGCTCATTGGATGCTGCAGCCGCACTGCAGTGCCTCTGCAGAGCCTGGGCTGGGGTCAGGAGTCTGGAGGGAACAGGAAACAAAGTACCGGACTCCAAACCCCTCCCTTTACCAGGTAGAGGTCATGCTCCACCTCTCAGGGGGTTAAGGCAGTCAGCAGTTAGCAACCACTTAATTGTGCCCTGGAGCCTAATGACACAGTTCCAGGACCCCAGTGCAGTAATCAATTTCAGAGAGGATACTGCAGCCGTGGGCAAACTACAGCCCGCGGGCCGGATCCGGCCTGTTTGAAATGAATAAAACTAAAAAAAAAAAAGACCATACCCTTTTATGTAATGATGTTT
>NW_006294868.1:327897-335150 GCF_000327345.1 Myotis davidii | reverse complement strand
CACAGCTCCTGAATCTCAGAGGGAAGGCTGGAGTGGGTGGGTGGGACTAGCTCAGCCGGGGGCAAACTACGGCGCGCGGGCTGGATCCGGCCCGTTTGAAATGAATAAAACTAAAAATAAAAAAGACCGTATCCTTTTATGTAATGATGTTTACTTTGAATTTATATTAGTTCACACAAACACTCCATCCATGCTTTTGTTCTGGCCCTCCAGTCCAGTTTAAGAACCCATTGTGGCCCTCGAGTCAAAAAGTTTGCCCACCCCTGGGATACAGCAATCAGGTACTTTTCCCAGGGCAAGTGTCTTGTCACACCAGACTTTTGGACAACTGCAATTCAGTGTGCTGGGTCATGTGGAGAGAGGAGATTCCAAAATTGCCACTTTTATTGTCTTGGAGAAGATGCATAAAGCAAAAAACAAACAAACAATAACAGTGTGGGATACATTGAAGGTCCTCCCTGGGATCTAGGACAGTAGCAGGAACCTATGTGGAAATGGGGATATAGCCAACCACCAGCAACCTGCAGAATTCTCACCCAAAATGCTCCTAAGTGGCCAGCTTTAAAAGACATTGGAAACTTGCAGGGGGGATCCTGTGTAGCTCAAAACTGGGCTCTCAACTCAGGTGTTGCCTTGACCATGCAGCTCTGCTAAGCAAGCATTTAGGTGCTTTGGAGAAGGGTGCAAGAAGAATAGGGCTGCGGAGCCAGCATGCTGAGGGGTTGCTGAAGGAAGGTTGGAGGTGGGTGGCATAAGAGACAGCATAGGCACCTTGATGGCAAGATGAAAGTGCTGTGGAGGAGCCTTGATGGCTAACGAATGGCTTTGTTGTGATTTCCTCTATGACAGGATCTGGTGAAGAATCATCTGATGTATGCTGTGAGAGAGGAGGTGGAGATCCTGAAGGAGCAGATCCGAGAGCTGGTGGAGAAAAACTCCCAGCTGGAGCGTGAGAACACCCTCTTGAAGACTCTGGCCAGCCCAGAGCAGCTGGAGAAGTTCCAGTCCCGTCTGAGCCCTGAGGAGCCAGCTCCTGAAACCTCACAATCGCCTGAGGCCCCTGATGGTTCTGCAGTGTAAGTGGCTCTGCCTCAGGGTGGGCAGAGCCACTAAAATTGCTCTACCTAGTTCTTCCCAGTTTGTTTTCGGCTCCCCAAGCGTCATCTCACGTGGAGAACTTTACACCTAGCATAGCTGGTGCCAAGAGATGTCCCAAGGACATGGCCACCTGGGTCCACTCCAGTGACAGACCCCTGACAAAGAGCAGGTCTTTGGAGGCTGAGTTGCATGGGGCCTCATCACCCCAAGCCAGTGAGCCTCTAATGCCACCGTGCCCTTGGGGGCTCCCAGGGCCCGGGCAACTTTGCTGTGACTGGCAAAGGAGAAAGGTAGTTTGACATGTGATGCCAGTTTGCTCCTGAAAGTATAAGGGGGTCTGCTTTTCATTTCCATGGACATCTTTGACAGCTTCACCTGACAACGACTGTTCCTATGAAGAAGCCACTTGTGTTTGAAGCAGAGGCACCCTCTCTCTTATCCCCTGCCTCGCCAAAGCAGGGCCAAAGATGGGAGAGATTGAGCCAAGTCAGCCTTCTGTCGGTTAATATGGTATAATGCATGGCTTTGTGCACAGCCCAGTGTGGGATTACGGCTTTGGGATGACTGCCTACAAAGTTCTGTTTGGTTAGTAATGGCATAGTTTTTCTATATAGCCATACATGCGTATATATACCCATAGGGCTAGATCTATATCTTAGTGTAGTGATGTATACATATACACATACACCTACGTTTTGAAGGGCCTAAACAGCTTTGGGAGTATTGACCAGTTCCTTATCTCTTAAGGCTAATTCTTTGACTATGTTCATTTACCAAATTGATCCAGTTTGTCCTTTAGGTTAAGTAAGACTAAAAAGTAAAAGCAGGGAGTGGGCCAGTCTCTGAATGCGGCCACAGATGCCTTGCTGCTGCAATCTTTGCCGCGTCTGTCCTCTGAAGACGTGTGAGGTCCTCTTTTGAATGCCAAACCCACCATTCACTGGTGCTGACTACATAGAATGGGGTTGAGAAAAGATCAGCTGGGACTTCATATTGTTATTCAAAAACTTTTTTAAATGTTTGTGGAAAACTTTCAAGTGAAGAGAACAGTTGGCTTGCTGGTGTCCTTTCATGGACAAGGGATGAACAAGGCAATGGCTTTGATGTGATGGTGCCTAGGTGATGTGCTCAGGGAGCTTGTCTCTAGGAGGTTCTGTGGCAGTGAATACTTTCCACTTTCTGACAACTTATCCTGATGTATGTCTCCAGGATTTGGATTTTGATTTCTCAGATGTAGCTTGAAATTTCAATAAACTTTGCTCTTTTTTTTCTAAAAATAAACCTGGTGTCTGAGTATAAATGGAGTGGGTGGTAAAGGCCCCTCGTGGTTGGGAGCACTGTTTTCCTGATTCACTAACCATCATGAGTATCCCCTAAATGGCAGGCCTATGATCCTGTGTAACTAACATGATACCCACATTGTATTGATGAGGAAGCTGAGACTCAGCCAGTTTAAGTGCCTTGCCCAAAGTCCCACAGCTGTTAATGGAAAATTGGGACTCAACCCCACATCCATCCCTCCCTGTCCTGCTCCTGCTTTCATATAACATCTTCAAAGTGAGTAGCAAGGTGACGACTAACACACAACCTCAGCTGGAGAGGTAACCTGGAGCGAGAATATCTCAAAAAGGCCTAAAAGAAAAGGGAAGGTTATACATGTGAGTAAGAAGAAAGGAACCAAATAAACATTAGTGAGCTTCTTCCCTCTTCTGAAAACATCAGGATCATTTAGTGCATTTGCCTTAATACCAATCCACAGAGACCCTTGACATTGGCAGAAGAGCTAACAGGACCTTAGAAAAGGAAACAATGCATGTGGTAGCCAAAACCCCATCCTTTCCCCCAAGGAAAGATGCTTTCAGTCCCTGCTGCTTCACTTGTCTCTGCTGCTTCACTTGTGACTGCTGAAAGTTTGCTCACAACTCATGAGTTGCATGTGCAGGACGAAGTCTAAGGATCCTGACTCCAGCTTTCCTCCTCTGACTCTCTTTGAAGTTCATCCTCACCCATCTCCTTTTCCCCGGCCCCATGTCTCTGGCATTCAGAGTCCTGCCATTTCTCTGATAGCCTTTCAGTGATCATTTGGTGTCTACCACATCCTCACCAGGACCCTGCGCTGTGTTCTAGGCCCAATGTGTTTTCAGCAGAGGCTATCACCCCTATTTAATCGACCCATTCTATCTCAGTGCCCTATAGCATATATACCTATTCCTTTGTCACTTGAAATTGACCATACTCCTTGATTTTCCTGTACCACAAACCTCAAATACCAAGAGGTCTTGGGCCCCTCCTTTTGTGTCAATCATAGCCTAAATATATTCAAAATGTCATGCTTCCTTTGCTATAAAGCTCATACATGTTGGCCTGTTCTGTTCTAATCACCAAAACTCTTCTTCAGAACTTTACAAACCCCTGCTTGGTGGCCTCTCAAATCCCAATTTCACCACCTGCTCCTAATCTCTCTGTTCATGAGGCTAACTTTGTTGTCTACAATTTGGTCATGGTTTGCAGATTTCATAGCTGCTAAAATGGATACAAACTTTGGACCAGTCAGTCACCCCAAACCTTGACTGGACTCTACCCAGCCCCCACTAACTCCCAAACCCGTCCTTTCAAGATGAGCTGAGGGAGCTTTTGACTCTTTAGCTCCTCTGTAGACTTCCCAAATTCGATTCCTAATCACCAAAACTCTTCTTCAGAACTTTACAAACCCCTGCTTGGTGGCCTCTCAAAAACAAAAGCCAAAATAAAAGCCAAAAGATGAAAAAAAACCCCAAAAACTCAGAAACTGGCCCAGCAAACACACAGCCATCTCTGGTGATCCAGCCCTTCCCTACAAGAAAGGGGAAAAACTTGCCCACAGTCACATAGTGGGAAAGAGAGAACAACTTTGTTTCCTAGGCAACCCCAACTAAACAGAGACAAACACTGCCACTTAGGAGGCTATAGCAGTTGTTAGACTAGATAAGAGGAACTTTGTGGCTGTTTGTTAGTCACATATAGAATCAGCTCTCTTGCTGTGTAGCTCTTTTTTTTTTTTTTTTTTTTTTTTTTTTTTGTCGTCCCACAGAAAAACAAGTAGGGGTGGGGAAAGGCAAAAGAACACAGTGCTCCTGGAAAGAGATTCACGGTTTCTGGGCTTAGCTGGTCCAGCTGGACCCAGAACAAGGAAAAGAACAAGAGCAACAGCAGCAGTAATGTTCCCCTGCCTGGGCATGCCCCCTCTCCCTGTCCCCTCCTATCTATTATCTCATCTGATCCTTACAGCAGCCCTCCTCGCATGTCAACAAGAATCACAAGAGCGCCGCTCCACACCCCTTCTTATGAACAGGAACATTTTGTTTCCTGCCCTTAGAAAAAGAGGCAGTTATGATTTACCTCCATTTGACAGACAAGAAAACTAAGATCCAGAGAGTTTGCTGCTACTCCCACAGTACCCTTGTATCCCACAGGACAGTGGTCTCCAGCCTGGGTGACCACAAGGACCCGTTTTAAATGTCCAGTGTATCTTCAGATCTCCCCCAACCTGATAGTATTTGAACTTTGTATTCACTGAGAGAAAACACATAATGACAAACAGTAACTTTGGATCCAGTGGGGGCTTTTAAAGGAGTGTATTACATTTGCCACAAAAGCATAGAAGTTGATTTGAAAAGTAAAACAGAAATGTGGGCAATAGATGATTTACAGACAAGGACTGCTGGAGTACAGGGTGCAAGGCTCTCAGGCTTAAAACTACTGTGGAGGAAGGTGATCCCTTGGGGTCTGATAAGGAACCCAGGGAGTGAGCAAATGAGGAAGAAGGGCCGCTAGAATCTGGAGTGTAAGGAGGACTCTAGAAAGACCACAGAAAAGAAGGCACACAACCCACTGTCCTTTAGGGTATTTTGAAGTTATCCCAAGATCGTCCTACTTATCTAGGGAAAATCTTGCTTTCAAATCTCTCCTCATCTCCTCCTAGTTGATAAGAAATTTATGGACATAATTAGAACATGGAAGATAGCCCAGTTCCTCAGGTTGTCTCATGTAGAGAAGCTTGTTGGAACCCAAATAATATGTAACTACCTCTCCTAGATCAGGCAAGGTTTGACAGAGAACTCAATCAGTTAGCTATTCCAAACAGAAGTGGTTTCCAGAGAAGAGCTGACTGAAAGAAGCCATAATAACAATAATTAATAATAATAGCTAACAGTTATATGGCACTTACTTTGTGTCAGACACTGTTCTAAGCCCTTTTACATCTACTGCCTCTTTTAATGTTCTCCACAAACCTATGAGGATATGCCATTAAGATCCTCATTTTACAGAGGAGAAAATGAGAATACCAAGGCACAGAGAGGTGAAACAATTTGCCCAAAGTCATACTGCTAGTTAATAGAAGAACTAGGACTTGTGGGAATGGAGAAAATGCATTGAGAAAAAGCGTGGAAAATCTCAATAGTTTTCATAATTCCTCTTGGATTAGGTAAGTGTTCCAGGGGTAGGAAGGAAAGGGTGGAAAGGAAACCACCCCAAACTAGCAGAGAGGCTGACAAGATTTAAAATGGCCAATGAGCCTAGAGCAGTGGTTCTCAACCTTCCTAATGCCGCGACCCTTTAATACAGTTCCCCATGTTGTGGTGACCACCAATTTCATTTTTACAACTTGAACATAATTAAAGCATAGTGATTAATCACAAAAACAATATGTAATTATATATATGTTTTCCGATGGTCTTAGGAAACCCCTGTGAAAGGGTCGTTCGACCCTCAAAGGGTTCGCGACCCACAGGTTGAGAACCGCTGGCCTAGAGGGATGGCAGTGAACACGGAAGGAAGAAAGAGGGAGAATGGGGGGTGAACCGGGTTGGATCCCCGCCAAATGAATTGAGAGGATTTAATAAGTCTGAGGGAGTCATGGTAGGCTTCTGAGCAGGAAAGTGATGTGATGCCAAAGAACCCAAAGGCCAGCTTGGGGGTTCCTGAGAGCTGGAGGGGCTGTAGCAGAGAAACGCTAGCTCAAGGCAGGCCAGCTGTTGCTGTAATCCAGGTGTGAGGTGATGAGAGGCATCCAGGACAGGGAGAGGGGTGGTGGAAAGGAGACAAAGGGACAAAATCAAAAGATAGCAAAAGGGTATTTCTCCAAGTGTGGCTGATCTGCATTAGGTTTCTATAAATGCAAATTCCAGGCCCAACTCCCAGACTAAAGAGTGGAGTAGTGCTCGAAAACTGATAACTCTAACAAGTTTCCCTGGTGATTCTAGAGGACGTGAAAGTTTGAGGAACCTCAACTAAGTAGAAAATCAGCATGACCTGGTAACAAGGTGAGCTGGGGAGGAGAGAGCATAGTAGCCATGGGTCAAAGATAACGTGAGTTTTTGTTTTGTGTTTTTTAAATTGTGGTAAAATATATATAACATAAAATTTACCACTTTTACTTTTTAAAGTGATCCAGTGGCATTAAGTACATTCACATTGTTATGCAACCATAATCATCACCCATCTGCCGAACTTTTTCATCTTCCCAAACTGAAACTCTATACCCATTAAACAGCAATTCCCCATTCCTACCTCCCCCAACCCCAGCCTCTGGTGACATGAAAGTTTGACTCTGGAGGATGGGGAGACTACAGAAGAAATGAAGGTTTTACTTCAGATTTTCAGAAAGAAAAAAAAAGATGAATCCCAATTTTGATTTCCGGCTGAGCTAAGCATGTTCACATAAGGAAATATCCCATAACCAGTTATGGAAAGAAATGTGAAATCCAGGACTAGAGCACCAGATATAGATGTGTCTGTGTGCCACAGGAGCTAAAGTAATGTGAGAAGACACGTGCCCCAGGAAGTGGGTGCAGAGAGGGCCAAGCAGTAGGCCTAGCGCTTTGCATGCCCTTTGGAGGCCACCCACAATGAGGCCATGCGAGGGGGGAGGAAAGGCCAGCTTGGGGGGTGTCAAAGACAGAGATAGGAAACACCCCAAGGGAACACTGAGATTTGTAATCTCCCCTCCGTTTTTATCTTTTTGTCTTTTCCTTTTTACTTTTTCTCTTCAGAGTCTTTACCAACCACCCCCGCTACCCCGCCCCCATCTTATAAAATTGAATTAGTCCCTAAAAGTCACTTTGGTGAAGACTGAAGCAGCTGAGATATTCTAGAAAGAAGAGTCAGGAGCCCTG
>NW_006294868.1:318281-318818 GCF_000327345.1 Myotis davidii | reverse complement strand
GGACAAAAGCAAAAGATAGCAAAAGGGTATTTCTCCAAGTGTGGCTGATCTGCATTAGGTTTCTATAAATGCAAATTCCAGGCCCAACTCCCAGACTAAAGAGTGGAGTAGTGCTCGAAAACTGATAACTCTAACAAGTTTCCCTGGTGATTCTAGAGGACGTGAAAGTTTGAGGAACCTCAACTAAGTAGAAAATCAGCATGACCTGGTAACAAGGTGAGCTGGGGAGGAGAGAGCATAGTAGCCATGGGTCAAAGATAACGTGAGTTTTTGTTTTGTGTTTTTTAAATTGTGGTAAAATATATATAACATAAAATTTACCACTTTTACTTTTTAAAGTGATCCAGTGGCATTAAGTACATTCACATTGTTATGCAACCATAATCATCACCCATCTGCCGAACTTTTTCATCTTCCCAAACTGAAACTCTATACCCATTAAACAGCAATTCCCCATTCCTACCTCCCCCAACCCCAGCCTCTGGTGACATGAAAGTTTGACTCTGGAGGATGGGGAGACTACAGAAGAAATGAAGG
>NW_006294868.1:312883-318172 GCF_000327345.1 Myotis davidii | reverse complement strand
GGGGTGTCAAAGACAGAGATAGGAAACACCCCAAGGGAACACTGAGATTTGTAATCTCCCCTCCGTTTTTATCTTTTTGTCTTTTCCTTTTTACTTTTTCTCTTCAGAGTCTTTACCAACCACCCCCGCTACCCCGCCCCCATCTTATAAAATTGAATTAGTCCCTAAAAGTCACTTTGGTGAAGACTGAAGCAGCTGAGATATTCTAGAAAGAAGAGTCAGGAGCCCTGCAATGCAGTCCTAGTCTTTGGCT
Source organism: Myotis davidii (assembly GCF_000327345.1). Lineage (NCBI taxonomy): Eukaryota > Metazoa > Chordata > Mammalia > Chiroptera > Vespertilionidae > Myotis > Myotis davidii. The sequence continues at coordinate 317,919 of NW_006294868.1, read as the reverse complement.
AACAAGATATATGACCTTGGGCAACTCATTGAAGTCTCTAGAACTCAAATTTCTAAGCCAGGTGCTTAGTAAGTAACTGGGCCCAGAAGACCCCTCTAGCTGTGAAACTTGAATACGTTACCTCTTTGCTTGAACCCTCACTTTCCCTTCCATCTCCCAGATTCTATTCATCCTCATTGAGTTCTATCAGGTTTCTGAGGAAAGATCCACTTTTAAAGACCAATTCATGGCTGAGCACCACAATACCCCATGTCATTTTGTAGATGAAGGAATCACCTACAGTCTTATTTCCCAGCCTTGCTCATTTCATGAACCACTTCTGGTTGCCTATATTGTGACAACACACTTACAAGCTCTGGGTCACCCAACTCAGATGGGAGGGAGGTGGGTGGGTTGCACACAGGCCACCTTGGGTAGGCAGAGGGAACAGGTTCACCTTTGAAAGACTTGTGACTGATGCAGATAAACGGAGAATGCAGGAAAGGAATGAAAAAGAGCTGACTTCAAGGGCGGGTAGAGATAAACAAGAACTAGAAGAGGTGGAATGTGAACAGAAAGGGTGCCCCAGCCCATTGGACTTTCTTCAACTGGCTCCTCTGTTGTTTTGCTGCTGTTTCACTGGTAAACTTCCTGCTGCTACCATCAAAGAGAAAATAGAACATATTGTTCACCACAGACTGGTTCTATGGGTCCTTAACTGACCCAAACATCTCTTCTTTCCTGTCCATTGTAATACAGAACTTGGTCACTTAAAAAAAACTAATCTAACCATAGTGCAGAAGCATCTTGAGACACAAGTGATGTTCCAGTGAGTTTAGTCACAACTGGGATCAGAGAATAGAGTAATATGTCATTAGGGTTGGATGGGGGCTCTAGAGATTAATTGCCCCTACTTCCTTACTTCTGAGAGGAGGATATTGAAAGCCAGAGAGGAAAACAGGCTTGTCCTAACCTCTCATGCAGTCAGCAGCAGGACCAGGACAAGCCCTCTAATGTTACAGTCCTCTTTCTCTAAGCCTCAGTGTCTTCATCTGTAAAATGAGGAATTGGACCAGAGCAATAGTTCTTTGCATTGGAATCACTTGGTGAGAGTTTAATGCAATATTAATGCCTGAATCCTGTCCCCAGAAATGTTAATAAAATTGGTCTGGAATTGTAACCTGGGCTTAGGCATTTTAAAGCTTCCCAGATGATTCCTGGATGATCTGTGAGGACTGTCCCCATCTTAACATCTGGAACCACTTGTTCAACAAACATTGGCACCTACTTTCTGCTAGGCACAGACCAGGTCAGACGTGGGCTCTGTGCTTCTGGGGCTCATTTCATGTTTCCATAAGTAGAGAGCAGATGAGACAGGCTGCTCATAATAGCAGGCCTTTTCAGAGGCAACTCTTTCTCCTCTTTCTCCAAGCAGCTTTATGATTAATAAAGGTGACATACTTATCTCCTGCCTGACTCATGTGTGTGTCTCTCTTGATTGATTCTGATTTCAGACAGAAGACAAGAGATGCTATTAATCAACCTCCTCAAGTGCTAAAACATTATGTTGGGGATGACAGGCATTATACAAATAATCTTATTTTTCAGTTGCCTTTGCAGGCTTCTCCTCATCTATCTGCTGGATTGCCTCTGGGCTCAGCTCTACCCTTTCTATTCTTTCTCTCTGATTGCTTCCATCTGTTCTTAGGTCTTAAGTAACATCACTATGCTAATGACTCCCAAATTTATATTTCTAGTCCTAAGCATTCCCCTGAGCTCTAGACCCAAATATTCAACTGTTTTCTCCATAGCTCTATTTGTATGTTTCACAAGTACATCAATATCTGCATAATCAAAATCAAACCCTTGACTCCCGCCTCTCCCTGTGCATCCCACCTCAGTGACCCTTGATTTCTCCCTCCCCTTCAGCTCCCACAACTTGACTCTCTACTTCTTTCCAGCCTCATTGCCACTACCTGGTCTAAGCCACCCTCCCCTCCCAGATGGAGACAAAGCCTCCTCACACCTTGGTCTCCCTGCTTGTACCCTGGACCTTGTCCAATTCCACACAGCAGCCAGAGTGACTTTCTTAATGCAAAACCAGATCCTGGTGTTCCTGTACTTTAAGCTTATCAAAGGCATATCTCTGCACTTCGAAAAAAGTCCAAACTCCTTCCACAGTCTACAGATGCCTACATGATGTGACATGACCTCTGATAACCATTCCAGGCCATTTGCACGTCATTCCTCCACTATTACCCAGCTCTTTCATTCCTTAAGCACGCTTCAAAGCCTTTGTTCATGTGATTCCCTCAATCCAGAATGCTCCCACCAGCACTGCTACCCCATCAAGTGCATGGTTGTTTGTTCCTATCCTTCAGCTAAATCCCTTCCTCTGAGAGGTTTTTACCCATACCCCTGTCAAAATAAGTTTCTCCCATTATTGTTTCTCTCCTTGCATTTATCCCACATTGTAATGACTAATTCACATATTTTCGTTTACTATTTCTGCCTCACTGCACCAGAAGTACCCTGAGGGCAGAACCCCTATCTGTTCTACTCTCCACTACAGCTTCAGAGCTGAACAGAGTACCTGTCACAGGCTGATCAGTAAATGTATGCGAGTTTCAGATATTGTGGCAGGTGACAGCAGGTTAACAGAGAAATTTCTGGATGGGGACAAGAGGGCAGCTTTCCCAAAGTCTATCAAATCACAAAAGTAAACTGGCATATTATGTCAGTTATGAAAGCAGCAAACTTTATTCTTTCAATAATTGTTATTTGAGACTGTCCTAAATGTTAAGCACTAGGCTAGGGACTGAGGATACTGTGGCAAAACTGAAAGATGTGACATGAATTCTCACGGGGTTTAGTGTGAAGGGAAACTGCATACAGCTTAGTGGTATTCCCATGCCTCTTGCCTGAGGAAATTCCCACTGTTACCCCTTAAAATATTCTAAATGCTCACTTTTTTGCCATATCCATATTTTAATCCATAAAACTTTACCTCACTTTCTGGAGTTACGTGTCTAGCTATAGTCTCATTTTATGGAGGGGTTATAGTATTAATTAGGATTAGCTCTGGTTGCAATAGCAGAAGAAAATTATAACAGTTGCTTTAAAAAGATAAAAGTTTATTTATCTCTCCCATAAGAGAAGTATGAATGTACACAGTACAGAGTTGATAGGGTGACTCTATAAAGTCACCAGACATTCAAACTTCTTCCAAGTTGCCTAATTGTCCATGATGGCTATTTAAGCTCCATCCACTGCACCCACAATCTAGACAGCAGAAGGAGGAACCGAAAGAAAAATCACTCCTTCCTTTTGAAGAAGCTTCCTGGAAACACTATACAATACTTCTGAAACATCCTAAGGGAGGCTTTCTTTAACTGGGTACATTACCATCCCTAAACAAGTTCAAGTTTCTGTTTTTAAGGAAGAGAAGAATGGATGTTGGAGTAATCAACCAGCAGTTTCTCCTTTCGGTGTTTGGATATATTGAAGATGAGAATGATGAAGAAGAAAAAAGGAAGAGAGCATAGAAAAGCCCACCATAAAAGAGCCATGACCATTGCCTACTCCAGTGGGCCAGAGATGGCTGGCAAGTGTGGTCATATGCTCTGGAAACAGTAATCAGAGTAGACCATTGTGGAGAGGGGGTGTCTCTGCTGCTGTAGAGCTGTTTTCCCACAATTGCCCAGCCAACGGGGCCTTGGGAGGTGATCCAAGAGTTCTCTCGCCAATAATATTTCAAAAATGGGGAGCCCAAACTATCCTCTTAAATGTTTTTATGGAGGCAAAAGGGAAAGTGGTCCCTAAAATAGTCAGTTCCAGGACAAAATCTAGGGCTCCCAATACCCAAAGTTAAAATTCCAAAGAAGACCTTCTTAGTTTTTGGTGGCTGTAAAAGGAACATCAGCACAGAATCTTAAAATCTTGGGGATGCAAGAGGCCTTGCAAATCATCCAGTCCAGTCTAATCCCACCAATAACCAGTATCTTCCACCCTTCAACCTAACGCTCAAGAGAGACAGGCTGTGTTGAGAAGATATTCATTTGAGGGGATTATTTTCTATGGGAATGTACCTTTGTTGCAGAGTTAAAAGACTTTGGGGGGTAAAATTATCCAATAACACCTAATTCCCTACCTTTGAAAGTTTATCACCTGACCTTGCCCATCCAGTGAGCAAGAATCCCTCAGGTTGAACAGAACTCCTGCCCCGCCCACGAATGCTGAACATTCTGTTTTTTGCCCTTAGGAAGAAACTGGTAAATAACTGCATTCTCTTCTGTCAGTTGCACACCCCTTTCTTGGAAAAATCAAGGGATTGGGTTACATGACCTAAGTCTATGTGGTTTTGAAGGGCTCAGTGTCAAGCTTTCAATTGTTGTCAGGCACATTTGTTGGAACAAAGCCTGCGTTCGGGCTGACATGAAGGGAAACTACTGAGTTCCAAAGTTCAGCAAGTTGTTTTTCCATACACTTCTGATCATCTTAACCCATGTGACCTATTTGCATTCCTCTCCTAGAGAGACATTAAGCTCTCTTAGGAGCACATATAACTAGCCCAGACACACACCCCATCAGGGTATGGGAAAGACAAAGTTCCTACCATCACATTACCAAAGGCAAACCCCTCATTTTGTAAGATTCAGTCATTCAGTCATATGTTTGATTAAGTCATTTGTTCATTCAACAAATATTAATAGAGAAACTATTATGTGCCAGGCTATCTGATGAGGTTCCTAATATCATGGAGCCTACATCCTAGTAAAAGGAGATATACAACAAATAAACAAACAAGAATCACATCAGATAGTGAGGAAGCTGAAATATAGAGAAAGAGACTTGCCCATGATAACACAATCCAGGTCATCAGACACCCAGTTCCCCCATTTTTTCATTAAATATATATTAAACTAGAAGCCCTATGCACAAAAATTTGTGCACTCGGTGGGGAGGGGGGAGGGGTCCCTCAGCCCAGCCTGTGCCCTCTTGCAGTCTGGGATCCCTCGGGGGATGACCACCTGCTGGCTTAGGCCTGCTCCCCGGGG
>NW_006294868.1:311324-312352 GCF_000327345.1 Myotis davidii | reverse complement strand
GATCTGGGGTTTGTTTAGCTTCTATAATTGAAACTTTGTTGCTTTTGGAGCGCAGAGCCGGGCCACGGCAGGCAGGGAACCTTGGTTTCCTCCATCACTAGAGCAAGCAAGCCTCCTGCTTGCTTCAGCTGCGTGGCTGCCGGCTGCCATCTTGGTTGGGTTAATTTGCATATCTTGCTGATTAGCCAATGGGAGGTGTAGTGAAGGTATGGTCAATTATCATGTTTGTGTATTATTAGATAAGACATTGAGCACATGAATGCATCAGGCACAGCATTTGGCAATGAGGATATCTACACTAATAAAAGACAAACATGATAATTGACCATACCTTTGCTACTGCCCACCAGCCAATCAGAAGAGTATGCAAATTAACCCAACAAAGATGGTCATTAAATTTGCATACTTCAGGTGGGGCGGGTAGCTCCAGATGTCACGGGATCCGGGCCACAGATCAGGAACTGGGGAGGCGGGGCGGGCAGCGCTAGATGCCACCCGGGGAGGTGGAGTTGGCAATCGCCCTGGCCAGAAGCCTGAGGCCTGGGCAGGGGCAGAGCCTGCAATTGGAATGAGTTGTGGGTCCTCTGCCCAGGCCTAATGCCCCAGCCAGAGGCCTGAGGTCTGGATAGGCAATCGGAGTGGGCTGGGGGTCTCCTGTTCAGGCCTAATGCCCCTCTGGCCTAGGCAGGGGCAGAGCCTGTGATTGGAGCAGGCTGGGGGCCCCCTGCCCAGGCCTAATGCCCCAGCCAGAGGCCTGAGGTCTGGATAGGCAATCGGAGTGGGCTGGGGGTCTCCTGTTCAGGCCTAATGCCCCTCTGGCCTAGGCAGGGGCAGAGCCTGTGATTGGAGCAGGCTGGGGGCCCCCTGCCCAGGCCTAATGCCCCAGCCAGAGGCCTGAGGCCTAGGTAGGTGATCAGAGTGGGCTGGGGTCCCCTGTCCAGGCCTAATGCTCTGGCCAGAGGCCTGAGGCCTGGGCAGGGGCGGAGCCTGTGATCAGAGCGGGCTTGGGGTCCCCTGGCCCAGCCGAA
>NW_006294868.1:299545-310622 GCF_000327345.1 Myotis davidii | reverse complement strand
GCATGAATTTCATGCACCGGGCCCCTAGTAAGGTAAATAAGACAGACAAGATTCCTGTTCTCACAGAGCTAAAATGATAGTAAGGGAGGCAAACTAAATAAACACAGAGAAAACCATAGAGATTTCTGGTTTTCAGTCTGGCTTGTGAGGAGCTTAGAAGTCACCACTCCATCAAACAATAATTTAAAAGCTTAGATCCAACTTGACTAGGGGTGGTAAACACACAATACAATATACAGATGATGTATTATAGAATCGTATATCTGAAACCTATATAATTTTTGTCAATATTATCTCCAGGAGGTCAACCAGGTCCTCTGATTGAATATTAGAAAGACTCCCTTGTGCTTCTTGCAAGGGGTGGTCCATTTCAATGGACTAGAACATTCTATTCTTTAAAAGGCCTGCCCTTTGGAGAAACCAATTTACCAGCACTTAGAATCCTGGAGTTTTATCAGAGCCTAACTGACCTAGGGGAAGGAAATGTTTGACTCTAGCTGGCTCTAGCATCTATGTGAACAAAGGGAAATACCCAACTTCAGACCACTCTAGCCATCTTGTCCCAACTAAGGGGAAAAACTCAGGAGGTGACCCAAGAGGCCTCTCATCGGTAAGATTCTAGAAATTGGGAGCCCAGACTATCCTCTTAAATGTTTTTATGGAGGCAAAAGGGTAAGCGGTCCCTAAAATAGGCAGCTCCAGGTCAAAATCTGGGGCTCCAATATCCAAAGTTAAAATTCCAATGAAAAACCAAATTAATTTCAGCATCACAAAAGACTGAGACCTAATCATAGGATTATAAAATGCTTTCCCTCCCCCCCATGCCTTACTACCACATCACCAAAGGCCTATTTACCACAGTTCCTTTTACCCAGTACATCATACTCACATTTCAACAAAAAAGTATAAAGCATACTAAAAGGAAAAAAACAACACAGTTTAAAGAGACTGAACACAGGAATGTTGGAATTATCACACCAGGATTTTTTTTTTTTTTAGAAAAGCAAGCAAGAATTTATTGATCACAGCAAAAATAAACAAGGAAGGACATAGAAGAAGCAACAGGAGAGCCTAGGCTGGACTGCCTTAGCTCACGGGGAAGTCAGAGAATAAGGAGCCTTGGAGACAGGTTCAGGAGGTTAGCCAGGATGAGTTGTCCCTGCCCATTGTTCCCCTGGTTGCAAATCTCACAGGGTCCCTTAGAGGTTAGGGGACATGTGCCTGTGGAGGAAGGAGAGGGGGAAGGGAATGGCACAGGAGTGCTCCCTGGAGGGGGAGCACCAGACCAGGAATTTCTTAAAACTATGATTAATATGCTAAGGGCTTTGATAAATAAAGTAGACAATATGCAAGAACAGATGGATAATGTAAACAGTGAGAAGGAAAGTCTAAGAAAGAATAAAAAGGAAATATTAGACATCAAACACACTAACAGAAAAGAAGAATGCCTTTAATGGACTCATTCATAGACTGAAAATAGCTAAGGAAAGACTGAGTTTGAGGATATGGCAATAGAAACTTCCAAAACTGAAAAGCAAAAACAAACAAAATCCAGAACAGAATATCCAAGAACTGTGGGGAAATTACAAAAGGTGTAACATGTGTGTAATGGAAATATCAGAAGGAAATGACAAGGGGAGAGAGAGAGAGAGAGAGAGAGAGAGAGAGAGAGAGAGAGAGAGAAGAAATGCTTGAACTAATATGATTGAGAATTTCCTAAATTAATGTCAGACACCAGCCTACAGATCCAGGAAGCTCAGAAAACAGCAAGCGGGATAAATGCCAAAGAAACTACACATGGGCATGTTGTATTCACACTTTAGAAAAAAAAAAAGAAAGAAAAAAGAAAAGAAAAAAAAAAAGAAAGAAAAATCTAGAAGAAGTCAGAGTTAAAAACACCTTACTTATAAATGAGCAAAAGTAAGTATTTAATCTGACTTTTCCTCAGAATCATGCATGCAAGAGGAGAATGGAATAAAACAGTTAAAGAGAAAAAAAGGCACCAACATAGAATGCTGTATCCTGCAAATTTTCAAAAAGGAAAGAGAATTAAAGACTTTCTCAGACAAACAAATATGAGGAAATTTTCTACCAGCAGATCTACTTTAAAAGAAATGTTAAAAGAAGTTCTTCAGTAACAAGAAAAATGATATAGGTCAGAAACTCAAATCTACATGAAGAAAGAAAGAGCATCAGAGAATAAATATATAAAGGTAAAATAAAAACTTATTTTTATTCTTCTTAATTGATATAACATATAGCACTTTGTTCGAAATAATAGCAATAGTACATTTGATTATGTGTGCTTATGTATAAGTAAATGAATGATAGCAGTGATACAAGAGATAGGAGAGAGGATTAGAAATATTTTGTTTTACTAGTAAGGTACTGCACTATGCATCAAGTGGTATAGGGAAAACAAATAGAAAACAATAACAAATATGGTAGACATTAATCCAACTATATCAATAAATACTTTAAACATCAATGGCCTAAATGCACTGCTTAAAAGACAGATTGTCAGAGTGAATAAAAAAATAAGACCCAACTATATGTTGTCCACACGGAATTCAGTTTAAATATAAAGACATATAGATTAAAAGTGAAAAACAAAGGTAAAGGGATAGATAGAAATATACCATGCTAACACAAATCAACAGAAAGTGGAAGTAGATATAATAATTTCAGACAAGGCAAAAATCAGAGTAAGTAAAGTTATCAGAGATAAAGAAGGGGATCACATAGTGATAAAAGATTCAGTTGTCCTAGAAGGCATAATAATCCTTCATGCATATACACCCAACAATATAGTGGCAAAATGCATCACAAAAAAACTGAAAGAACTGTGAGGAAAAATAGATGAATCAGCTATGATAGTTGAAGTCTTTAATATCTCTCTCAGAAATAGACTGATTCAGCAAGTCAGAAAATCAGAAAGGACATAGTTGAACTCAACAGCACCATCAATCAACTGGATGTAATTGACATCTATAGACTATTTCATCCAACAACAGCAGATTACACATTCTTTTCAAGATTACATGGATCAACTCAGGCCTGCATAGTTCGGTGGTTGAGTGTCGACCTATGAACTAGGAGATCACGGTTTGATTCCTAGTCAGGGCTCGATCCCCAGTGTGGGGTGTGCAGGAAGTAGCCAATCAATGATTCTCTCATCATTGATGTTTCTCTCTCCCTTCCTCTATGGAATCAATAAAAAATATATTTTGAAAAAAATATTACATGGATCTTTCACCAAGACAGACCCCATGCTGGGCAATAATACACACTGATTCGTAAAAGATCAGCCTGCTGTCACACCCAGTCCTCACTTCTGCCCTGAGTTCTGCTGACCCCTCAGAGCTAGGGGTAGCCTCAGAGATGAAAATAGGAAAGGAGCAGGAAAGAACAACTGGCAAACCCATTAATTAGGTACTATTCATTGTAAAATCTCATAATTTGTTTTAAAGACTTTTTACCTTGATTGATATCATAGGCTCCCATGCGTACATTAAACTGTGTTTCAGTCTATACAAAACATCTGAAGTGTGCACTGTTTCCAGTTGGCAGTAGGAAATACACTCTCACCAGCGCCTCTGTCAGAAATATCCTCTCCAGATGCCTATGACCCAGGCCCAAGTATTTGAATTAACATATGATTATACCTGCACTCTCCAAGTTTGCAAAGAGCCCCAGTGCATGCATGGATAATTTGATCTTCGCTACTTCCTTCCCATTAAAAATAATTTCATGAGAAGTAACCTTTCAGAGAGAAGTCTGCCTTTTCCTATTCAACCCTACCCCTTCTCCCTGATCTCTCCATGCTATCTAAGTCCCCACTCCCATCCCAACATGACTTCACTAATACTTTTTGTTCTGGGTTTCAATCTTGCATGTCTACTGACTTTCTCTATGGCTAAAATGGGCCTGCTTGTCTCATCCTTATAATAATGACTCTCTAACCCTTTACCCTCCCTTCTCCCACCTGCCATCCCACTTCATTCCTTCCCTTCATAGTCAAAGGTCTTTGAAGGAGAGCCCCCTTCAGTGACTGTACTTCCTCACTTCTTGCACACTCAGCAGTACTTGTGGTTTGCCTTTATCTCTCCCCTCCCCCATCTGCTCAAAGACCAGAAGTGAAGCCAGACCCAATGGACATTTTGGAGCTCCTAATTTAGGGACCCCTCTGCAGCCCTGGGCACTGCTAAACACACTCCCCTTGAAACTTTCTCTCCCATTGGGCCTTTGTGGTCCTCTTCTCTCTTCTCCTATTTCTATTACAATTGCTTTTTACCTACCTGATGTGGTCTTCATCTTCTGCCCCTCTTTTATGTTACTGTTCCCCTGGACTCTGTACCCTGACCTCTTCTCTTATAACAATACACTCTCACATTCTGGCCTCATCTTTTCAACCTCAATCTGTATGGTCCCACATATATGGCTCCAGCCCAGACTTCTCCCCTGAGCCCCAGACCTATACATCCAACTGCTGATGTCGCACTGTCACCTCACACTTGACACATCCAAAATGATTCATCACTTTTCCCCATAAATTGTTCTCTTTCTACTGTGTTCCCCATCTTGCTGAATGGCTTCATCAGACACCAAATCAATTAAGCCAGAAATATGGAAATTATCCCAGATTCCTTTCTCCTTCACCCTCCTCTACATCCAATCCACCAATTTATTCCACCAGCTGTTCCTTCAAAATATATCGAGAACATGACTATTCCTTTTCACCTCTATTACCACCTTCCTAGTTCAAGCCACTATCCTCTCACCTAGATGGCTATAGCAGCTTCCTTACTTGTCCCCCTGTTTCCACTCTGTTCCCTTCTGTGCACACCCCACATTACAGCCAGAGGGACTGATATAGAATAAAATGCCTATATCATACCTCTGCTCAAAATGGCTTCTCATCTCACTTAGAATAAAATAAATTCAAACTCCCTACCAATGCAGGAAAGAAAGTCCACATTCTGCCTGCCTTATCCAGCTTTCTCACACAATAGTACCCCCCACAGCCACTTCTGGATCTTGGCTGGTAACTGTGCCCTACACTTGGGATAATCTCCACATTATGACCAGCCAATCTGGTGACCACATAACTCATCTTTCAAGACAGCAATAGAAAGTTCCAGATATTCCCAAGCTAAATGTATACGGTCATCTATAGCATCTGTAAGTCATTGACAGGAAATGCCTATTGAGCATTTATTGTGTACTGCTCCCACCCACTCTTATAGGTAACCAATTCTATTAGTTTCTGGTTTATTCTTCTTGTGTTTCTTTTTGTACAAATGAACAGATGCATCTATATTTTCTTACTTCCTTTCCTTCTTACACAAAAGGTAACATTATTTATTTGTTTTTGGAGAGAGAGAGGAATGAAGAGAGAGAGGGAGAGAGGCACATCGACGTGACAGCAAAATATCCACTGGGGATGGAGCCCACAACCCAGGCATGTGCCTTGACCAGGAATCAAACCAGAAACCTTTCGGTGCATGGGATGTCACCCAACCAACTGAATCACACCTGCTAGGGCCACAAAAGGTAGTATATTAAAGACACTTTTAGTGCTTTGTTTTTTTTTTTAACTTTTCAACATACCCTGAAAATCACTCCCTATCAATTCATAGGAAGTGCCTTCATTCTTTTTTACTGCAGCATAGTGCTCTATTCTGTGGCTGTACCACATTCTATTCAATCACTCCTCTTTTTATGGACATTTAGATAGTTTAAAATATTTTGCAGTTATAAAAATAATGTTATATGAATAACCTTGTGCATATATATTTCCATATTATTAGCAGTGCACCATGAAGGTAAAACCCTAGAAATGGGATTGGTGAATCAACAGGTAAATGCATATATAATTTTGTGATATATTGTCAAATGCCCCTCCAAAGGGTTGTATCAATTTTCTTTTCCACCAGTAATATATGAGAATCACCTCAGGCATTTTTGGAAGAGGTTTTTCTCAGGACATTAACCAGCAACATTTCTTAGCTGACCTGTCTTTGTGACTGATCCAGCCCATTGCACATTAAGGTCCCTCAGCCACTCAATACATAATCATGTCCCTTGAGAAGTCCCATCACAGAAGGAGCATGGACAAACCCAAGTCCTACATTGCTGGCAATACCCCTACATCTTGTGCCTTTCACATTTTATTTTGTCGAGTAGAAACAATAAGCAAATTATACTGGCTCCAATTGTGCAAGGCCACAGCCTATCTGAAGGTTCTTCATCAAGGGTCAGTTAGCTTGAGGAACACAGGAGAAGTACAAGGAAAGTTTAATACTTTTCCACGCTCACCAAGTACCAATTTGGTTTGTTCAAAGGCCCCTAATGAGGACAGGCATCCATCTTGTAAATAAATAAACCATCCTATTGAGAAAAATAACAATAAAAGTAATTTATGATGCTTCAAGGATCACAAAGTGCTTTCACACACATACTGTCTCATTTGATCCTTACAACAGAAGCATCCATGCTGGAACAACTGCTTCCCTGACCAATCTTTGATGTACATTAAGTGGTTCATGGACTTTAACTGTGATTTATCCACCCAGACTTCAAAGGGTTAATGAGAGCTGAACTCTGAACAACCTGAACTTATTAGAGGCACAGGGTTGGAAGAAGCCTGGGAGCAGGAAGTGGTCAGGAAGCTGAGTCTGCCCCAGGCTCAAATTTCCCTGACCGAGAGCCTCGGATGAATTATGGTGGAAAACCCCCAACTGCACTATATCCTCTCCCTTTAATTTAGGCATTTAATAAACAGATTGCCTCGTTCTCCAGAAATGAGGAAGGTTAATCATTTTCTTGGATGGAGAGTACCAAGCAGCCCTTGCGGCTTTGTGCAGACCTTCAAAAGAATTTCTGCAGACAGAGTCTGTGAAACTTTTTATACTTGTCTATTAAATTTTCACTAGGCTCCCCTGCCCTCATTAATATCATTATAGAACCTGAGAACCTATCCAGTATTTGTCAGACATCCCAGAATACAAGGAAGGGATCTGAGGTTATAAAGCAGGTAATGCTCTCATGAGTCACTCCTGTCAACTTTCCCAGCTGCCATTACCCTCCTGTTTCTTCCTAGGTGCCCAGGACCCCCCACCATGGCACCATTATCACAAGCCAACTGAAAAAAGACCTTTTCTTGACTCCTTAGCTTATAGCAGCATAGTGACCCCCTGCTTCTATCTACCAATATGTCAGGCTGTCACTCCAAGTGTAAAATGGGGAGGCATGGTCATTTTCTCTTTTGGGCATTCTCAGAATGTCAGGGCTTCAAGACTAATTTGGATAGTGTAGAGCTATAAACTCACTGCTTAGGGAAGCAATTATGATGAGTGTGAGGTGTGGGATCAAACAGACCTGAATTCAGATCCTGGGCTCTGCCCTTTGCTGTGTGATCTGGGGTAAGTCACTTAACCTCTCTGAGATTCGTTTTCCTAATGAGGGAGGAGAAGAATAATAGTATCTACCTCACAGGAGTTATTGTGGGGATTAAATGAGGTGAGGAATGTAAAACGCTTACCTTGGCCTCTGTGCATAGCAGCTATGAGGCTGCTAGCATGTCACAACTAGAAGTGACCTTGGAGACATTTACTTGGACTCCTCACTTTCTAGATGAGGAAATTAATGTAGAGGGAGGTTTTCCAACTTAAAAACGAAATAGCCAAGATTAGAAATTTTCCTTAACTCTTTTCAATCTATTATGGTGCCACTCTTGCCCAAAGAACAGCACTCCCAAAGTAGATGGGTAAGTGGTGAAGCAACACATGACCTGCTGGAGCCCAGGGTGGGGAAATAGCAAATGCCACTTTGACTGGTGCAGTATAAATTGGCACCAATCCTGGCTAGCAAATAAAGCCTATGAGAATTTTTCTCTCTAGGATTATTTTCACGATTATCTATTTCAGCAAATCCATTTGGTGTCACTTCTCCTTAATTTGTTGTCAACTGAGATATCCCCAAAAAGCAAATGTTTCACTTTGGGATGCAGGTCATTCATCCTCCTTGGGCTGTGAGCCAGGTGCTTCTCCCCAAGACTTTATGGGCGGGGTGTGGGGCTGGGAATGGAAGGAACTTCTCTCTCCAGCTCACTTTGTGGCGGGAAGTTCTGTGGCTTTCCTAAGGACAAGTGCAGAGAAGGGAAAAAAAGAGCAAGGATGCTGTGGCTCTAGTGATTGGCATTCCATAGACGTGGTGTGTCCAAGAGCAGCCAATTCCATGCAAGCTCAGGAGTGAGGCCCCTCCCCCTGACCTCACGTGGCCCTGCATGAGATTGTTGCTTGCTTGCTCTCAGACCCAGGAGCACTGGGAGTTCTGCCCAGCTCAGCACTTAGTTATATTATGGAGGAAGGAAGGAACTGGCCAGTAAGTACTTAGGTCCTGGCTGAACAATGGCCAGACTAAACAGGGTTGGGATATGCAACTGAGGGCTACTGCTGGCTTCACTCCACCCCCAGGCAGTGGAACTCCAGAGCACCCCAAATAATGGATACCAGAGTCACTTCATTTCCTTCCCACTCTGAGCATCTGCGTCAGCTTCCAAAACTCACTTTGCCTTCTCTGCTTGGTTCTCTATTAACCTCTCTTTTGTGGGAGAACAGGACTAAGAGGCAGGGTGACCTTGAGCAAGTTATTCCCCTTCTCTAGGCCTCAGTTTCCTAATCTGTAAAATGTGTGAGCTGAACTCCTTCACTGAGGTTGTCACAGTTGTCACTCTAGGCCAGGTAACCATAAAAAAAAACTCCTGATTTGTCACTCTGCTTTCACTCCTGTCCCCCTTCAATCCACTACCAACATGGTAGCTAGGGGACTCTTTAAAATACAAATTAGATCGTACTACACCCCAGCTTTAAATAAAATGCAAACTCCTTGCTAAGATCCATGAGGCCTACGTAGCTGGCTAGTCTCATCTCCTGCCTCCCACCCCCTCATTCCCTCTGTTCCAGCTGTACCAGTCCTTTGACATATTCCACAAACATGCCAAGCTTTTAACTGCCTCAGGTCTTCATGTACCTTCTGCTTGAGATGCCCTCCCTCAGGCTTTTGTTTTTGTTTTGTTTTTGCCTATTAAATTCCTGGTTATGGTCTTGACTCAAGGTCACTTCCTTGGGTAAACCTCCTTGGACAGCATCTCCCACCCCGTCTCCATTCCCACCAGGCTCATTCAGGTTCTCCTGTGATATACACTTTCACTGGACTCTGTTGTTTTCCTTTACAGCACTCTCACAACTAGATTTCCTAATGTCTGTCTTCCCCACTAAACTCTAAGCTCACTAAAAATTGGTTGAATGAATGAAGTGCCTTGCCAGTCTGGCCAGCCCTAAGTGCCAGCCCCGCAGCTCCTTAGCCTGCTACTGTGCTCCGCCCTCTCTGAGGCTCTAACATATTGACCTATTGACCTCACTTTCAGATAAGCCATGATGGCAGGCCTGTTGTTGGAAGACTCTGAATGGGGTCACTCCTAAAGCCCAAAACAAAAGACTTTGGTTTATGCTATTAATGCCCTGGTTCCTTGCATTAGTGATTTGATCCCCCAAGTATCTATTAGGCACCTACTGTATACCTGGCCTGTCCTAGATGCTGCTAGTCCAAAGACTTGGTCTGGTTTCTTTGAAAGTTCATATGTAAACACCAATTCTCATTCACATTAGCCTATGCCCATGGTTGGCAAACTGCGGCTCGCGAGCCACATGCGGCTCTTTGGCCCCTTGAGTGTGGCTCTTCCTAAGCCTTAGGAGTACCCTAATTAAGTTAATAACAATGTACCTACCTATATAGTTTAAGTTTAAAAAATTTGGCTCTCAAAAGAAATTTCAATCGTTGTACTGTTGATATTTGTCTCTGTTGACTAATGAGTTTGCCGACCACTGGCCTATGCTAAGTGCCAGAAGGACAAAGCAGGAAAGAGCAATTGAGCATTGATTGTCCTGTGGACATTTAGTGGTGAAAGAGGAGGGGCAGATGATTGTGCAAGAGGGTAATCCAATTAGTTGAGGAACAGATGGTCCTTTCCTGATGGAAAGATGAGCATCAAAGAAGGAGGCCCAAAATTCCAAGGGACCAGAGTCTGGAGGCTGATGCTTCCCCCAGAGGTAGTGGAAGGATCTGCTGATGGAGGTACTGCAAAACTGGAGCTGCAGGAGGGAAGAAGTGCTGGCCCATTCCCCCCATTGGAGAATCCTGTAGGGGCAACCTTGGTGTAAAAGAAGGATATCTGTCTGGGTGGCAGAAGATCTGCATTTTAATCTTAGCTATGCCACTTCCTAGCTAGCTGATGTTGCTCAAGACACCCCAATCCTAAGATAAAGAAATGTTCTCCGTGATTATTATGCTAAGCGAAATAAGGCAGTCAGAGAAAGACAAGTATCACATGATCTCACTTATATGTGGAATATAATGAATAAAATAAACTGATGAACAAAATAGGACCAGAGACATGGATACATGAAACAGACTGACAGGGAGAAACCAAGATGGCGGCATAGGTAAACACCAGAAATTGCTGCCTTGCACAACCACTTCAAAAATACAACTAAAAGACAAAACAGACATCATCCAGAACCAAAGAAAGGCTGGCTGAGTGGAAATTCTACAACTAGAAGGAAAGAAAAAAGCACACTGAGACTCAGAGGAGGTGCAGAAATAAAGTGCAGAGGTACAGAGGCGCATGTGGAAACGGCTGGCAACTGAGGACACAGTTGTCTTTTTGAATCGGGAGGGAGTCTCAAGCTCCTGACTGCTCTGAACTCCAGTTCCGGGCGAGTCTCTGGGGACCCAGACTCAGAGGGAGAAACTGGACTGTCTGGCATTGGTCGCAACTCGAGAGCTGCTTTCTCTCAGAGATGCTTACAGCGATTACTGGGACACTGAGATGCAGGGCCTCTTAGGGCAGTGCTGAGGAGCAGCCATAGCTGCTTGCTCCACCCTGTTGATCCCCTGAGACCATGCCCCACCCAAACTGTGTGCAGAGGCCTTTGCATATGAATGGCCTGGCCCTTTGCAATCTGAAAATTACCTAACAAACTGCAGCTAGGGCAGAGAGAGCCAGAACATCCAA
>NW_006294868.1:296598-298195 GCF_000327345.1 Myotis davidii | reverse complement strand
GGAAAACATGTGAAAAGACTGGTCAAAAATCATGCACCTATGCATGAGGACGTGGGGGGGGGGTAAGGGAAGAGGGTGGGGTGAGAACCAGGTGGAGGGGAGCTATAAGGGGAAAATAGGGGAAGTAATGTAATGATCTGAACAATAAAGATTTAATTTAAAATAAATAAAAAATAAAAACGCCCACTAATTGAACTGGGGGGAAAAAAAGAAATAGACTGACAGAACTCAGAGGGGAGGGGTGTGGGGGCAGGAAGAGATTAACCAAAGAACATATATACATATATGCATAGGCCATGAACATATAATAAAGTGGCAAAGGCCTGGCGGTAGAGGCTGGGTAGAGGGGGACAAATGGAGGGAAAACGGGGGACATCTGTAATAGTGTCAGCAATTTTAAAAAGAATGGTCTCCATGATCTATAAGTCTTACTAAGCCTGTTTCCCACCCATCAAATGGGAGATAGCATAAACCTTGGAGTGGTGTTGAGAAGATTTAGATGAGATGATGACCTAATCTACTTAAGCATAGTGCCTGGCACTTTCTAAATGATCAGTAAATACCTATTATTGTTATTCTTTGGCATGATCCTAATGTACTTGTTCTAAAATTTCAAAGGAAAAAGAAGTCAGTTGCCACCTACAATGCACCAGAGAGAGAAATGGAGGAGGGAATGTAGAAGGAAGGGTTTTCCTTGGGTCCAGGAAGAAAATAAATTTTAGAATTGAATTTAAAACTAAGTTTAGAAATAAATGTTCCCTGCATGGAGGGATGAATCTGATTTACTAATTCTTCCTTTGGATGCAAACGGCTTTTTGGTTCTTTCCTTTAAAAATAAGTACCAGTCCTGAATGCACAAGTGGTTATTAGTCTTCTATATTTGTTTTGTTTGGAAATTATCTTGTTTTCAAATAATATTATTTAAAAAGTCTTTCCATTGACTCACTGCCTTTTCAATACCAAAAGAGAATGTTACTGGAAGTACATAATTGAGTGTCATGAAAATTATCAATTTATTTCCGTTTGTTTCCTCCTCTCTGATCTATGCTTCCACACTTACTACCTATCTGCCTGGAGAGCATGGCCATCCATGAGAACAACTCAAAGTGATGTAAAGCTGGCTAGATCTTCAGATGTAACAATTTTCCAGTTCTGTTTTCCCCAGCTCTTTTCCTCTAACCCAACCCCACAGCTTACTCAAAGCTCAGAGAGACTAAATGCCTGACTGAATTAGTCCATTTGTGGAGGGGCTTACCCACAAAAGTGTTTTCTTGCCCTTGAAATGTTTTGGTCGCTGTCTTCTAGTTAGTTCAAAGAGAACTTGAATCAAAATGCATGGATACAACCATCATATAGTTGAGTATATATGCTGGACATTGCATAGTAAGCATTAAATTGGATACTTGAAAAATATATAAGCACCTAAGTATATGTTCTGTTTAATAACTTGTGTCTATATAACCTTTACATTAATTTATGTGTTCATGTTTATTTATGTGACCTAGTAGCACCATGTATCAAATAAAGCACACCTGTCTGTCTGAGAATTTAAAAAAAAAAGAAGGGAAGAAGAAGGAGGGGGAGGAGAGAGAAGGAA
>NW_006294868.1:288514-296551 GCF_000327345.1 Myotis davidii | reverse complement strand
GAGAAGGAGAAGGAGAAGGAGAAGGAGAAGGAGAAGGAGAAGGAGAAGGAGAAGGAGAAGGAGAAGGAGAAGGAGAAGGAGAAGGAGAAGGAGAAGGAGAAGGAGAAGGCCCATGTTGAGGAAGGCTCTCTGTCCATTGAGTGGCCACTAGGCATTGTGTGCTGGGGTTGCAGGCCCATAAGCACCTCCAACCCACGCTCACACAATTAACCACAGCAACTCTCACATTACTGGGTCTCAGAACCACTCAGGGAACTTCTGAAACATGCAGAACCCACTCCTTCCTCTGATCCAGCCTGTAGATTCTGATTGAGTGGGTCAGGCATGGGATCCAGCCATCTGCATGTTCTGAGGCTGTTAGTTCTAAGAGAACACCCAAAGGAAAATTGTTCAGGTGATAAATGCAAGTGCGAACTTAAGTGGAAGCCGAGGACTGCAGTGTATCTTGAGATCTTGGGGTATACCACTGATTGATGGAGGGAGGGAGGCACTTTGTGGGTTAGTGGCAAAGTCTGAGTGAGAGTGGCATTAATGGTATAAGAGTGGAGTCCTGAACCCATGATAAGAGTCCTTGGGCCTGCCCTAGCAGGTTTGGCTCAGTGGATAGAGCGTCAGCCTGTGAACTAAGGAGTCCCAGGTTTGACTCTGGTCAAGGGCATATGCCCGGGTTATGAGCTCAATCCCCAGTGTGAGGTGTGCAGGAGGCAGCCGAACAATGATGTCTCTCTCATCATTGATGTTTCTATCTCTTTCTCCCTCTCACTGCCTCTCTGAGATCAATAAAAATATATTAAAAACAAGAGTCCTTGGACTCTTGGTGGCCATCCATTCCTGAGTGTTCTGCCTGCCACAGGCTAGGGATCTCTGGTGTGCTCAGGCTATTTCTGGGCCAAAAGGGAAAAAACGAGGGTTTTTCTAGAGTTGAAGCCAGGAACAGCATAATCTCCAAGCCACCCCATGCCTCCAAATGGTCAGTGGTGGAAACAAGTACACTAGTGATAGGGAGCAAAAGAGTAGGAAGAGAATACATGAATGTACTTCATTCACTCTTTCAGTTATTTATACATTCTCCAAATGTGTGCTGAGGACCAGGCACTGTACTAAGTGCTGTGACATTTGGTGGTACCACCATCTGCCCACCTGTCAAAACCAGAAACCATAGTGTCATCCTAGATTCTTCTGCCTCTCTTACTTATTCCCTCCAGGCAATCTGTTTACCAAACTTCATTGATTCAATCTCCTAAATGTCTGTTGACTCCAACCTTCCTCCTTAGCCACTCTATCACTGCCTTAATTCCAGATCTCACTAACTCTTGCCTGGATCTTGCAGAGGTTTCTTTACTGATCTCATCACAGCCAGGTTTGTCTAACTCCAATCCATTTCCCACACTGCTACCAGACTGATGGTCTCTTATTTTCAAACAGCTTAGTCAAGGTATAGTTTACATACCATAAAATTCACCTATTTTAAGTGTATAGTCCAATGATTTTTGTATATTCAGTGTTGAGTAACCACTACAATGCAATTTTAGAACCTTTCATCACCCTGCAAAGATCCCTCATGCCCATTAGCAGTCACTTCCTGTTCCCACACCCAGCCTCAGACAACCACTAATCTACTTTCTGTCTCTATGGATTTGCATTTTCTGGGTATTTCATATAAATGGAATCATGCACCATGTGGTATTTTTTTTAACTTTAATTGCCTGTCTTAAAATACAATTTTGCTTAATTAAAACCCTTGAACAAAATGTTAACTAGTAGGTGAATGTGTTAACTAATCTTATTGTGGTAATCATTTTGCAATACCAGTGAGCAAAAGTGGGTTTACGGTTGTGAGTATGCAAAACAAGGTTTATGTATTTGTATTACCTGTCTTATTATTATTGTTTCATATCCTTACTTATGATTTATCTTTTATGTAATTATGGCTGGTAATTTACCTACATATGCCCACCCCTGAATATACATATTTCAAATCATCAGGTTGTATACCTTAAACTTATACAATATTATGTCAATTATATATCAATAAAACTGGGGGAATAAAACCCTTGAACAACTCCCCATCATCCTCCATCTAAACATCTCTTATTTCTTTTCAAGGTCCTTCATACCTGACCCTGCTCTTGAACATCTTATGGTTCCTTAACACACCATGCTGTTTCTTGGCTCTATATCTTTCTGTCCTTGGTTCCCCTGCCTAGAATGCCCTTACCTTCCCCATAAAGAGGCCTAACCTCTGCTATAATGTCTCTAACATCACATTTCTTTTTTATTGGCTTTATTAAAAGATTCATGAATCTAGCAACTAGAAGGGGGCTCCCTCCAACATCCCATTTCTTAATTTCTGTTCATCGCTTCCACCTCTGTAAGCATTTTGCACCTTGCATATGCTTTATTCATTACATAACTCATGTTGCCTTATAAGTATCCATAGACATTGTAATTCCCTAGTTTCTTGAGGGCACATCCGGAATAGATCCTGGCTCGGAATGAGCACTCAAAAAATGTTAAGCAAAACAGAACTGCATGAGGCTCAGTCCAAAAACTTCCCTTGAGGATCTCACAGTCTTGTCAGAGAGTAAATAAGCCATTGATCAACCAACCTACATTTACTGAGGCCCCACTACACGATGGTGAGAGAAGGGAGATAATCAAAAGGACAAAGCATGATGCCTGCCATCTTTGAGCTTACAATCAAGTCGAGAAGATACACTCTCCACAAATGAGCAGGTTGCAATACAAAACATGACATGATCAAATGTTAGGTGGGACAGTGGGGTGCATCAAGAGCCCAGAAGAGAGGGAAGTAAAACTATTGTTGGAACTCTTAGAGCATCATGAGGAACTTGAGGATGGGGAAGGATTTGGACAGGAATGGAAGCATAAAGAACATTCTTCAATGGCAGTGATGGAATGGTCTGAGCAACATCTTGGGCAGAGGGGAGCATGGAACCAGTTTGGACACTGGTGACTTCATAAAAGACAGTGATTATAAGAGCCTGAAGTACAGCTATATCAGTAGGAATGGCTATGTGGCTAGAGTAGGATTTCCAGATTCAACAAATAAAAATAAAGGACACAATACAAGGGACATACTTAAACAAAAAATTATTTGTTTAATATCTGAAATTCACATTTACTGAGCATCCCTATGGTGGTGGACAGCAAGATTGGGCCAAACCATAAAAGTATTGAATGCTATGCTGAAATGATTATCTTATGCCCTGATGGTAATTAGGAGCCACTGAAGGATTTTAACTGTAGAAATGACATGGTCAGTTGTGCCTTTTAGAAAGATGGCTCAGGGAGTGGTGAGAAGAATGGATGGGGAGGAGGGTGGCTGAGGGCTGTGACAGCAATTCAGGTGACAGAGGATCAAGGATCAAGGCCTGAGTCATGACATAGGTTGTGGGCATAGTGAAGAGGTTGGAGTTTAGGAGCAACCCAGCTTAAATCAGACAGTGCCACATTAGTAATAAGTACACATTTTGGGAGTAAGATATGGGGGTTGAGATTCAAAGCCCAGGGCCCGCAGGGGAGTAGCTTCTAATTTGTGGCTGGGCTGAGAATCACGTGATTTCTCCCACAACCTCCTGCTACCCAAAGAAAGGAGGTGAGGCAGGCTCTGGTGAAGCTTAGATGGAGGAGCCTGAGCAGCTGCCATAGCAGAAATCTCTCCCTGTCTTTCCCCTGGCTGGTCAGTCCTGCACATTTCCCTTTCCCCTCTGGCTCTGGCACCAGTCCAGAGCACACAGTGTTCTCCCAAGCAGATGCACACATTCTGGGCTGGGTGATTCATAGTCTCTGGCCAGAAGGGCCTGCCTGCTGCAGCATGGACCAGGCAACCCTAAAGAACATTCTAAAGGGTCCCCAGTGCAAACCCTTACGGAAAGGTTCACATGGAAGAAAACAACAGGTGTCAAAAGAGTGTTGGCCTTTTATGGAGCGATTTTTAGCACAGCTGATGAAAAGATGTCCCATCTTGCCTTGCTGGCCAGCAACATCTAGAATACTTTCTTAGCTCAGGCCTTGCACTCCTTGGGGATGCAAGAGCCAAGAAGGCAGAGTCTTCTTGTGTGTTAATTTGTTCCGCTCTAGTCCAGGCACTTGCACCAACCTCAGATCCCGCCCCTGTCCCATGATCCTCCTAGCTGCATGTGGATCTACACGTGGCTCTGGCAGGGACTAGAAGCTGTGACAGCAGGGAAGGGCTCTTCTCTACAGGCTGCAAAAGTGGGTACAGAGGGTGGAGTGAGAATTTTCCCCATTAAAGCTGCTGTCTTGCCCTAGGATCTGTGGGATGCACTGGTCCTGCAGGGCCTGTGATGGAGCTGCCAGCACCTTCTTTGGTAACCTCTGAGGCTATTATGCCATCAGTGGGAGACTTCCTAGTTAAGGGCAGCGATTCTAACCTCAGATGGAGCTGAGTTCTAGGTCTCACTCTCCCCTTAAGAGCTGTGAGCCTTGGACAAGTTACTCAACCTCTAAGCCTGAATTTCTACTACCAGTGTGAAAAACCATGGTAAGTTAGGGTAGTTGAGAGAATTAAATGAGATTGCCCATGTACTAGTAAAGCATTTTGCCCTACGTCTGGAACTTAGTAAGCATTCAATAAATGCTAGCTAGTGCAATCATCCTCGTTTTTGTCATTGCCTCTGTGTTCTACCTCACACCTCATCAGATTCTTTTTCCCAAGGTCACAACTCAGAACTATCCACCATTGCCTGGCCATAGAGCCCTCCCCAAGGATACTTCTCTGAGGAACTCCTTCCTTGCTCCACAGATGGTGGGTCTCCTGTGGTCTCTCATCCTAGTTAACAGCCACTTGCCCTCTATAACTTAGTCTTTTGCCTTTTATCTCTTGTACCATTGCTGGAGAAGGAGCCAGAGATGAGGACAAAAGGCAGGGGCAGAGAGCAGGCTGGCTATGTCAGGTGGGGCAGGGGAGATGCTGAGAGACTGCCCTGTCGGTGTTTTTTCAGTGTGGCTGCTGAGGAACTGAGCTTTCTGAGAATGTGCCACCCTGCTTCTGGCCCAATCAGGCCTGCTCTGGGGCCTCTGCCCTCTACCCAGCAGGATTTCTTA
Source organism: Myotis davidii (assembly GCF_000327345.1). NCBI lineage: Eukaryota > Metazoa > Chordata > Mammalia > Chiroptera > Vespertilionidae > Myotis > Myotis davidii. The sequence continues at coordinate 291,460 of NW_006294868.1, read as the reverse complement.
TCTCTTGGAGGGAAAGAAGGAACAGGAAGCTCAAAGAGCTCCAAAGCTTACCTCCCACATAGCCCTTCTGGCAGCCCCTCAGCCTAGCCCGGGGGCTGTCATCCTCCATTGCCCTTGCCGCAGGCACCCATGTGCCCTGATTCACAACACATGCTGAAAACCCATGGGACAAAGCAAGTCTTGAAAAGACAGGGGGTCCTGGAGAGCCAGGCAGTGACTTGCCACCAAAGGTCTTTGTTTGCTCTCCAAGCTGTATTCCTCGAAAATGCATTTATGTGCCCCTGCACTTCAAGGGACTTATCAAGACCAAGTGTGAAAATGTCCCCAGTGCTAAATTATTATCATCACCTTAGCAATCAAGCCTGTGATATAACACCAGCTTTCCCCCAGCTTTTACTGCACCTTCTAGGTAGAATCTCATTAAATCCTTTCCAATCTCTAGGAAAAGAGGAAAGTAAACACTTGACAAACAGAATACACAAAGAGCTGCATTCAAGCTGACTGCACAGAAAAAATAAGTAGGCAGTGGGGGGGAAAAAGAGATGTTATGCTTAAAACATCTGGGAAGTAGTATCATGCCTGTGAAAGCAAGGCTGGGGGAGCAGAGGGGGGCTTTCCATTGGCTTTGCCCAACTGTCTTCCTCCCACTCAGATAGAACGAAATGTTCTGTCTTTTTGTGGTTATAACCTCTTTTAACTTGGAATGACTTGCCAGAGTCTGGACCTTGCTCAGGGCTGCCGCTCTAGGAAGCTCTCACGCAATACACTAAATTCAGCCTCAGTGCAAGGTCCCTTTCCCCCGCCCCGCCCCCTTTCTTCCCCTCCCTCTGTCCTCCTCCCACTTGCAGGCTCTGTGGTTGGTGCTTAGGCGGCTTCCAAGCCCAGGCAGACCCAGAACTCAAGCTCACCCGCCTCTCTGAGCACATGTTATCCCATGCTTCCTCCTCCGCCCCAGGGGTGGGGTGGGGGACGCCGGAGGACATGTGCACCGCCACGCAGCCTCCAGACCGCTAGTCGAGGGCGTGGCAGGGGGCAGGGCGGCAGCTCCTGGAGAGTCCGGTTACTTACTAGAAGTACTGAGGAGATCGGAGTTCTTGAGATTTTCCAAAAGCCCCTAACAAAGGTCCTTACCCAAACCCACCCAATAAAACAAAACAACCTACACTAACAAAGGGCTTGAGGAAGGAGGAGGGGGAGGAAATATTTAGCTCAGAATCCCAGCACTAGGATGGGATGAAGGGCGTGGGCAGCGCCTGGGAAGCCAAGCTTTGAGCTCTGAGCAGATCAGGGGTCCAAGCCCGCAGGTCAGGGGATGGGGAAATTGGCCAGGGTGTAATGTAAGATCATGGTTCTCAAATTTGGCTGAAAATTAGAATCACCTGGGGGAACTTTAAAACTCTTGATGCAGGGGCCTCACCCCAGACCAAGGTTACCAGAATCCCAGGGAGGGGGAAGAGAAGGGGCATGCTTGAGCAGTTTTGAAAAATCTCCAGGTGGTTCCAATGGGCAGCAGAGATTGAAAGGCAGTGGTATAAGAGCTCCTTAGAGCTGGTCCGGGACTACCAGCCTTGACACCTCGGAGCTTGTTTAAAAAGCAGAATCTCCATCTCTACCTCAGCCCCACTAAACAGCACCTGATTTTTTTTAAGTAACAGCTTTCATAAGATATCATTCACATACCACAAAATGCAACCGTTTAAAGTGTACAATTCAGTGTTGTGTTTTTTTAGTATACTCACAATTCTATGTAACCACCACCTCGATCTACCTGGTTCTATTTTTATCATCCCCCAAAGAGACCCCATGTCCATTAGCAATCTCAAGCCCCATTCCCTCCTCTTTGCAGCCATGGGCAACCACTATTATACTTTCTGTCTCCATGTATTTGCCTATTCTGTATGTTAATTGCATTCCCAGGTGACTCCCCTGCACATTACAGTTTGAGAAGCACCAATGTAAGAGACCTTCTAAAAGAAGCAGCCCTTGCTCCCTCCCACATCCTTGTTCATGCAGACACATGGGTCCAGGGCTGCTAGATTTCCTCCTTTTTCAAGAGAAGCCAGAAATCTGGATTTTTATGTGAAATATTCCACTTTTTAAAAGGTTGGCAATTAATTCAAATTTTTGGAAAACACTGTTTGGACCAAACAAAACATGCCAGAGGGCTGGATTCAGCCTGTTAGCTACCAGTTTGCAACTCCTGATGGTCACCAGGTTCTCACCCATGCCCTCCGAAATCCTTCCTATTCCAACTGGAGTCCATTTCTCTTTGTTCCAGGTCCCATGGAAGTGGAGAAACAAGTACTTAGTAGCCATCTCATAAAATCCTCTCAAGTCTTATTCTTCCCTTTTCCAAACTAATAACTATACATTTACTGGGGACTTATGATGGTGCTTTACAATTTTGGAATTACTTAAATCTTTACAACAATCTTTTTTTAAAAAAACATATTTTTATTGATTTCAGAGAGGAAGAGAGAGGGAGGGAGAGATAGAAACATCAATAATGAGAGAGAATCATAGATGGGCTGCCTCCTGCACACCCCCTACTGGGGATTGAGCCCGAAACCTGGGCATGTGCCCTTGACCGGAATCGAACCTGGGACTCTTCAGTCTGCAGGCCAACCCTCTATCCACTGAGCCAAACTGGCTAGGGCACAACAATCTTTATGACAGATAGTATTATCCTAGTTTTAAAGACAAGGAAACTGTAGCACAGAGAGGTTAAGTAACTTTCCTGATGTTGCACAGTGGCTGTGTCCAACTCCTGGACATTGGTGCCTAAGCTCTTTCCACCCCATCACGGAGCCTCCACTTTACCGGTCTTTGCCCAGAGGCCCCATTTTCATCTTTTTTTTCTTCTGAATTTTCTTCATTTCCTCCAGATTATGGACATATCTCTCTGTTGAAGACTAAACTGCCACAGAGCATGAACTGAGCCTAGGA
>NW_006294868.1:287780-288317 GCF_000327345.1 Myotis davidii | reverse complement strand
GTTCTGATAATTCCTTCCTTCATTGTGTTATTAGAGGCCTGATGCATGAAATTCATGCAAGAGTAGGCCTTCCTTCCCCCGGCTGCTGGTACCAATTTCTCTCTGGCACCCAGGGCCATTCCCTCCTCCAGCTGGTCACAGGCACCCAGGACCTAGGCTTCCCTCCCTCTGGCCAGCCACAGTCACCCAGGACCTGGGCCGGCTTCACCTGGGCTGCAGCCGCAGGGGCCTGGGACCATGGGGTGGGAAGCTTGTCCCTCTCCCGGGCCACAGGCACAGCCACTGGTGCCTTGGGCCACAGGGACCATAGGGCATGCAGATTGTCCCTCTCCTGGGCTGAAGGCACAGGCACAGCCGCTGGTGCCCAGGACCGCAGAGTGTGCGGCTTGTCCCTCTCCCAAGCCACAGCCTGGCTGGTCCCCATTCCTTTCTTGTGAGCTCATTTGTGCCTGGCTGGTCCCCATTCCTCTCTCACAAGCTTATTTGTGCCTGGCTGGTCCCCATCCTCTCTCCCCAGTGTTGAGTGTCTGAGCCGTT
>NW_006294868.1:275664-287683 GCF_000327345.1 Myotis davidii | reverse complement strand
GGTGCACAAAATTCACACGCTGGGGGTAGGGGGGTCCCTCAGCCTGGTCTGCGCCCTCTCACAGCCCGGAACCCCTCCGGGGATGTCCACCTGCTGGCTTAGGCCCACTCCCTGGAGGATCAGGCCTAAGCTGGCAGTCAGACATCCCTCTGGCAGGCCAGGAGCCCTCGGGGGATGTCCACCTGCCAGTTTTGGCTTGCTCCCTGCCACTGCCACCGTGCTCACAGCTCATAACCATCAGCCCAGCCTGTGGCTGAGCAGAGCTCCCCCTGTGGGTGTGCACTGACCACCAGGGGTCAGCTCCTGCATTGAGTGTCTGCCCCCTGGTGGTCAGTGCACATCATCGCGACCGGTTGTTCCCAGTCGTTCCTCCATTAGGGTCAATTTGCATATTACCCTTTTATTATGTATACTAATAAAAGGGTAATATGCTAATTAGACCATACGTCTTACAGATGACCTTCCGGACATCCTTCCTGGCAAAGCTGGGCCTGGGTAAAGCTACCCGTGGTCCCAGGTGCCTGTAGCTGCAGCTGGCCCAGGCAAAGCTGCCCCCAGTCCCAGGCACCTGTGGCTGAGGCCGGCTGGGCGAAGCCACCTCTGGTTCCAGATGCCTGCAACTGTAGCCAGCCAGGTGAAGCTGCCCCCAGTCCAGGGCACCTGTGGCCGGCCTGGGCAAAGCCAGCCTGGGTCCCAGGTGCCTGCGCTGGCCAGAGGAGGGAATCCTGGGTCCTAGGTGTGGGGGCTGAGGCAAAGGTGGTTAGGGTTGATTAGGCAGGCAGGGGAGCAGTTAGGGGTGATCAGGCCTGCAGCAGAGCAGTTAGGACTAATCAGGCAGGCAGGCAGAGGTGGTTAGGGGTGATCAGGCATGCAGGCAGAGGAGTTAGGGACAATCAGGCAGGCAGGCAAGCAGTTAGGAGCCAGAGTCCTGGTCTGTGAGACGGTGCAGGCCGGGCTTAGAGACCCCCCTCCTTCATGCACAAATTTTGTGCACCAGGCCTCTAGTATAGGATACTAAAACCCTAATATGCCAGTCAAACGAACTGCAGAACAACCAGTCGCTATGATGCACACTGACCATTAGGGGACAGACACTCAACATAGGAGCTGCCGAGTGACAGCAACTTTGCAGAGTGCCCTCTCACATTCTGGGACCCCTTGGGGGATGTTGACTGCCGGTTTCGGCCCAGTCCTCACAGGCCAGGCCAAGGGACCCCACCTGCTGGAGGGACCCCGCTCACTCCACAGACACCCTTCGAGCCCAGGCGCTGCCCCAGGTGTAGCTGACAGGGGAGGGACCATGAAAGGTTGGCTCCAGGGTGTGTCCAGTCCATCTCACCCAGTCCCACCCCACCAGCCATCTTCTAATTAATTTCCTTTCAATGTGCATGAATCCATACACCGGGCCTCTAGTTTCTCCATAATTACTACATCCATCCTTGTCAGATATGTCCTAACCTTTGGTATGGAAAAATATAGCCAACATAAGTGAGCACTGCTCTATTTTGAGGCTGATTCATATTCAACTTGTGGTCAGTTTCCTCTTTCACTTGGTGTTATGCTTGTTTCTTTGTTGAGCCAAATTATGTTGTTAGGTTTTGTCACTAACAGACCTCTTGTGCTTGTTCCCACTGAATTTCATCCTGGTTTTGCAGCACCTTCTTCCTCCAAAACATCCAACTTGAAGTTCTTCCTCCATCTCCTGTGGGGTAGGCCACCTCCTAAACTTCTTTCATTTTCAAGTCACTTCAGACCTGGGGAAACTGTTTCCACATTCTGCAAGTGTCCCATCTATCTCCCTCCTCTCACTGCCGTGGGAACACTCAAGAAGCTCCTGGGGAATGGTGCAGACAGGAGGGAGGCCAAATCTGTACCCCTAAATTTTTTTGAGAGTGGAGGAGGGTCTGGCTGTGGGTGAGAGTGTCCCCTTATGGTGGCCTCAGGCTGGAAACTCTCCTAGGCCAGCTCCAGACCTAATTTGGCCCCAGTAGAGTGCCAGAGGTCTGTGGACTGCTCTTTAGCCCAGAGGGATCCTCAGCTCTAGGATACCCTTTGGCAGGAAGTTTTTAAACTCAGCCCTGGCCCCTTGAGACATCTTATTGTCTTAGTTTTGTGGAATCCCAGGCCAGTTGCTAGGCACAGGGCTCTCAAACAATGTAGTGTGACAGTTCCCCAGCCGCCCCAGGGGCCTCCCCAAGCCACAGGGTGTGGTTTGCTGTCTGGGTACATTCTGTACCCTTACTCTGGGGGCGGGTTTGTGGTTCCTGGTGCAGTACAGCAGAGCCCCGCCCATGTCTTTGCTCTCCAGCCACAAAAACAAGCTTAGACACCAAGAGAGGAGGAATCGAAAAAGACGCTGTTACTGTACAGCTGGTCCCTGAAGACTCCAGATGGACCCACTCCTTTCCCCTTCCCTGAAGGCATCCCATGCAGGGAAGGCCAAAAGTTTCTACTGCCATTCTTTTATTCCCTCCCCATGCATTCTTAAATAGCCACTATACAATCATGCGGTGGCGGAGGGGGAGGAGAGGGAGGGGAGGTGCAAGGTAAACTCTTTGGGTACTGGCTATCACTGTCTTCCCAGGAGACCAGAAATCATGGCTTTCCTTTCTCTAGCAGCATTAAGCATCTCCATATTCCTCCAGCCATGATTCGGATTGCCCAGGGTCCTGGATCTCTGTTATTAACATTATTATTATTATTATTATTATTATTATTATTATTAGCTACCACAACTTGAATGCCCATATGGTTTGGGTGCTTTCAACCTTTCCTATTTAACCATCACAGACACTTTGTGAGGAAATGCTAGCTCATACTTATTTCACACTCACTATGTGTAGGTACTACTGTAAGCATTTGACATGTTTCTTTAATTCTCGCATCAGTTGTAAGACAAATGCTTGTACTATCATTAACCACATTTTATAGAAAAGGAAACTGAGACACAGAGAGGTTAAATACTGTGCCCAAGGTCCTATACTACCAAGTGGTAAGAATCAGGATTGGAACCCAAGACTGGTGCACTCTAGAATCCATGATCTTTCCACTGGACTCCCTCCTTTCCCCCCACGACAATCCTGAGGAGTGGACGTGCAGCACCTCTTAGCGACATTTTTGCTAGAGAATAAACTGGCTCAGGCCTCAGAGAAAAGGACAGCTGACTGGAGAAGCTGGGAGAAGCAGGCACACACTTTGCTCAGTATTATAGGGATTCCACAGGACTCCCTGGGAGTCAGACCACACCCAACTGCTGCTTCTGCTGGGCTGGCAGGCAGTGTCTCCTTTATAGTGGAGTAGTTGGGTGGGTGTGTATGTGTGTGTTTGTACAGACACTCACACATTGACCCAGAGGTGGGGTGGGGTGAGCAAAGGAGGTGCCTGAACAAACTCACCATCCGGGAGCTCTCTGGCACCCTCTTCAGGCAATGCACACTCACTGTCATGGGGTTTCTGCCATCTGAGGCTTTGTTCCTGGACCTCAAAACCCACCACCATTCCCTGTGGACTGTAAGCTCAGTGGGGAAGGCTGTTGCTGGGCCTGCTTTTATTTTCTTTTTTACCAGTTCAATCATTTTTAAGTGTACAAATTCAGTGGCATTAAGTATGTTCACATTATTGTGCAACTATTACCACTACCCATCTCCAGAACTTTTTCGTCATCCTAAACTGAAACTCTATACCCATTAAACATTCCCCACTCCTCCCCAGTCCCTAGTTACCACTATGCTACCTTCTGTCTGTATGAATTTGATTATTCCCACTGCCTCATATCAGTGGACTCATACAGTATTTATCGCTTTGTGTCTGTTTTTTTTAATACATTTTATTGATTTTTTACAGAGAGGAAGAGAGAGAGATAGAGAGTTAGAAACATCGATGAGAGAGAAACATCGATCAGCTGCCTCCTGCACATCCCCCACTGGGGAAGTGCCCGCAACCCAGGTACATGCCCCTGACCGGAATTGAACCTGGGACCTTTCAGTCCGCAGGCCGACGCTTTATCCACTGAGCCAAACCGGTTTCGGCTGTGTCTGGTTTTATTCACTTAACCTAATGTCATCAAAGTTCATTCAAGTTGTAGCATGTGTCAGAATTTCATTCTTCTTTAAGGCTGAATAATATTCCACTGAGTCTATACTAGTATACCATTATTTGTTTATCCATTCATCTATTGATATCCATTTGGGTTTTCACCTTTTGGCTATTGTAAATAGTGCTGCTGTGAGTATGGATGTACAGGTGTCTGTTTGAGTCTCTGCTTTCACTTTTTGGGTATATGTACCTTGGAGTGGAGTTTGGGGATGTTTGCCCATTCCCCGTGGCAGGCTAGTGGCCTGACCTTCTTCCAAGTAAGCTTGCCTGTGCAGCCTTTTGCCCTCACTCTAGGGAAAGCTCCTTACTCACCCCACACTACTCCCACCCTGTTGCCAATAATCCCCAGCACCAACTCTGACTGGTTAGCCTCTCTGGACTTCATTTTCCTTTTCTGCCCTATGTATGTCTGGTCATAGTCTCTCCCTTGAAGATCATGTCAGTCTTGGTTGCCCTCTTTTTCAGCTACCCAAAATGGCCTTTGTATAAGCAGTGAGAGACAGTGTGGTGCAGTAGTTAAGGGCTTTGGGACCAAACCACTGATGTTTGGATCCTGGCTTACTCCTTGTGTAAACTTGGGCAAGCTAGTTGACCCCACCATGCCTTGGTTTCAGCATCTGTAAAATGAGGACAATGATAATACATATCTCAAGGGATTAAGAGGAATTAAATGATATAACATACAGAAAGCCATAAGTGAAATGCCTGGTGCATAGTAAATGATAAATAAATGGGAGCTATTATTTGTAAGTTTCCTTTCTCCCCTTCATTGGCTCTTTGGAAAAAAACACACATCCTGGAAATAGTGGGAGCCACCTCAGTATGTCTTCTGGGGAGAGTTGGTGTTGAATTGATAGGCTTCCCACTTCACCATTCCCCACTGCTTCCCTGTGTTGATAGGCTTCTCAGTCTGGTACTCCTCCACTTGTGTGAAATGCTTTTGTTAAGTTAGTGTAAACAATATAGAGACTATAGAGATTATTCTCTTCACTCCTGCAACCCAGCATATTGTAGCCATTGTGTGCATGATAACCTGGAGGTCCAGTTGGGCTCCTATTCAGGCCAAATATGGCTCAGGAACGCTGCCAACAGCAGCTGGCTCTAAGAAACCTCTTTCCCCTCAGGAACATGTGACAGACTGGGTACATACATTGTTTATGGAGTCCAGGCTAGACGAGAAGAAACCAGGCTCAGTGTATTTTATGCTTATAAGATATCCCTATCTAGTTAGTCCTGTTGGTTAAAGCAACATATCAACAGGGTCTATTAATAGGGGCAAGACCATCATTTCAGTCTACTTGGCCATTCTCCAATTCACCTATTAAAAACTGGGTGTCCTTGCCTTAGTTGGTTTGGCTCCATGGATGGAGCTTCAGCCTGTGGACTGAAGGGTTTCAGGTTTGATTCCAGTCAAGGGCGCATGCCCGGGTTGTGGGCTCGATCCCTGGTGGGGGGTGTGCAGGACACAGCCAATCAGTGATTCTCATCATTGATGTTTCTATCTCTTCCTCTCCCTTCCTCTCTCTGAAATCAATAAAAAATATATTTAAAAAAATAAAAACTAGGTGTCCATGGCATACAGAGGTAAGTAGAGTAAGATCTCTTCCCTCAAGGCACCCAGGCCAAGAAAATGCAAGGCTTGAAGAAGGCCTCCCTAAATCTTCCTGAAGGAGTGAGGCAAGACATTGCAGAGGCAGCACTGATGTTTGTGTTGACATTTAAAAGAGAAGTTTGTCAGACTGAGGCATGGCAGGAAGGTCAGAGCATTCCCCAAGGGACAGGACCTTTGTGCACTAAGGGCTGAAAGTGCCGGTGGTGCTGAGGGCCATGCTATGTCTGTGGCCAAAACATAAGGAGCAAGGTAGGGTGGCAAGACAAGAAACTCAGGCAGGGGAGCATGACCCAGAGCATGAAGAAGTACTTTCTGTTGTTGGTGGTTTCTGTTTTGTAAGAGTTTGGACTTTATCCTGCAGGTTTTCCAACGGTATTTCCTGGAGTACTAAAGTGCCACAAAGAGGCCTATTTGGAGCTATCCAAGTAGCTGCTGGAGGTGAGAGGAGAGGAAGGGGCAAGGAGGACACTGAGTAGATGGGGCTGTAAGATCTCTGCCCCTCTCCAACCGGAATAGCTCCACTTTTACCTGTGTTAAAAAGTTTTGCTTGTTTTTACAAAACAAAGAGTTCCACTGTTTTAGACAAAACATCACTGACTCATAAGTTTGAAAACTACTGTTGTGGACAATGGGTAAACATTAAAGGATCTAGAGCCTACGGTGGTTTTCAAATATTTAATAGTTTTAATATCTTCTTATGTGTAGAGAATGAGTTATAGGAGGGCAAGTCAGAGATAGAGAAACCAATTAGAAGCCCAAGAAAGAGAATATGGTGGCTCAGGCTGGGGTGGAAGCTGTAGAAGTGGTGAGAGTTGGTGGGAATAGATCTAAGTTTAGGAAGCAAAATATGCAGGTTTTGGTGATAGATAGGGTATGGGAAGTTGCGGAGAAGATGTTAAGAATCACTTCTAGGTTTCTGCTTAAGTCTATGTCCTGAGGTGGAGAAGTCTTCTTTGGGCAACTACTTAAGCTCAGTTTCAACTACATTGGTTAGGGCTATCTATGAAACACCCAAGCAGAAATGCCTTGTAAATGGTTGGATGTATGAGTCTGGAGTACAGAGGAGAGGTGGGGCTGCAAATTCAGGGTTCATCAGCAAAGAGACTGAATGAGGATGAATGAATGCAGGTAGAGAAAAGAGCTCTGAGGACTAAGTCCTGGGAATGCCAGTGTTTAGAGATCACAACCATGAGAGGGTCCCTTCAAAGCAGACTAAGAAGTAACAAGTCAGCTAGGAAAACCAGGGAAGTGTGGAGGAACCCCAACAAACAAAATGAAGAAAGAGTTTCAAGGAGGAGTGAGTGATCGATGAGACAACTAGTACTGAGAGAACAAGTAAGTTGAGGACAGACAATTGGGCATTCATGTTGATAACTTGGAGAGAACTAGGGACCTTGACAAGAACAGTTTTCATGAAGTGGTGGGGATGGAAGCTAGATGGAAATGCATTGAAAAGTGATTAAAATTAAAAAGACGAGTGAGTAGGAAGTACGACATTGAAACTGTGTGTAGACAATTCTTTCAAGAGTTATGCTTTGGCCCTGGTCAGATGGATCAGTTGGTTGAAGCATCATCCCATACACCAAAAGGCAGTGGGTTCAATTGCAGGTCAAGGCACATACCCACTTTGTGGATTCATTCCCAGGTGTCTCTCGAAGCAAGCCCGCACGTTTCCCCATCGCCTCCCCCTTGGCGAACTTCCCCTGCCTCTCTCTCTCTCTCCTCTCTCTCTCTCCCTCTTTCTGCCAATAAACATATATTTGGGTGAAGTTTTTTTTTTTTAAAGTTGTGCTTTGTGTTACATAGGAGGATGGACATACTTTTATTTCAGGCAATTTGAATCTGAAGTACCTTCAAGATATCCAAACAGTGTCCAGTTAGGCAGATGGATATATGGTCCTGGGGATCTGTATACAGATTTGTGAGGCATTCATAGAAATTCTGTATTTATGGGTTAGGAAACCAGGACCCAGGGAGGGGATAGGACTTATCCATCATTGCCTAACCACTTGGTGGCAGGTATGGAAAGAGAACTCATGGTTCCTAATTTTTCTGTAGGGTCTTTTTTTAAAAAAAAAATCCTCACCCGAGGGTACGTGAGGATATTTTTTCATTGATTTTTAGAGAGAGTGGAAGAGAGGGAAAGACAGAGAAATATTGATGTGAGAGAAACACATTGATTGGTTGCCTCCTGCATGAGCCTTGACCAGGGCCTGGGCCAGGGAGAAGCCTGAAACTGAGGTATGTGTCCTTGACTGGAATTAAACCTGGGACCCTTCAGTCCTCAGGTAAACGCTCTATCCACTGAGCCAAACTGGCTAGAACCTGTAGGGTCTTTGTGCTCTTTTCCAGGGACCACTCTGCCTTCCTGGACCTTCACCTGAGAAACAAGGTTAGCTGCCTTGGTATGTAGTGCCCTTCAAAATCCATCTCTTCTCACCCTGGCTCAGTACTTCAGTTAGTTAGAGCATTGTCCTGATACCCCAAGGTTGTGGGTTTGGTCCTTGATCAGGACACATACAAGAATCAAGTAATAAATGTATAAATCAGTAGAACATCTCTCTCTCTCTCTCTCTCTCTCTCTCTCTCTCTCTCTCTCTCTGTTGTCTGTGTGTGTGTGTGTGTGTGTGTGTGTGTGTGTGTGTGTATCTCCCCCACTTCCTGTCTCTCTGAAAATAACTTTTTAAAAAATTCATCTCTTGCCTGGCCGGTATCGCTTCGTGGTTGAGTGTCGACCTATGAACCAGGAGGTCATAGTTCAATTTCTGGTCAGGACACATGCCTGGGTGTGGGCTCAATCCCCAGGGTGGGGGTGGGGGGCATGCAGGAGGCAACTGATCAATGATTCTCTCTCATCATTGATGTTTCTATCTCTCCCTTTTCCTTCCTCTCTGACATCAATAAAAATATATTTAAAATTTTTCATCTCTTCTCTGGGGCCCTCCCTTGAAGCTTTCCCCAGAGTGGTCCAGAGAGGTAACATGAGCCTGTGAAAACTCTGTTCTTGAAAAAGACAGCACCACTACTCACATTACCAAATGCAGGCTTGGCTGTCAGGGGTACAAGTTCAAACCTTAGGTAGATAGACAATGGTCTACTATGTGGCTAGGAACCAGAATCTTCAGTCCTATAATGATCAAATCAAGCATTGAAAGGCATCCCACAATGCATATGAAGGTGAGGACTGTGGCAAGGGGTGAAGGTGAGGCAAAGACCAGCAAGAGAGCCCCCCTAAGGCCCCAAAGCAATAAAGTGTGACTGAGATATATTGTTGGCGGGAGAATAATTGCCAAGCAGGCCAGAGGGGTGTACCAGGAAGCCACTGAAAGGATATGATGGGGGTGAACGGGGGTGGAGACTGGAGGGAGTGAGTGAGTAAAGCCAGGCAGTTATTTAATATTCTAACTTTACCTTTCTAAAGAAAAAAATCAGGTAGCTTACAAGGATACACAAGCTAAGTCAAGGTAGCATAAATTAAAGGTAGAAAAACAAGAATAAGGGTAGAAATGCATATCATAAAAACCCCTATTCTGCCCAGCTGGTATTGCTCAGTGGTTGAGCATCGACCCATGCACCAGGAGGTTGCCAGTTTTATTCCCCAGGTCAGGGCACATGCCTCATTTCCGGCTCAATCCCCAGCAGGAGGCATGCAAGAGGTAGCTGATCAATGTTGATGTTTCTCTCTCATAGATGTTTCTAACACTCTCTTCCTTTCCCTCTAAATAAATAAATAAATAAATAAATAATCAATAAAAATATTTTCAAAACAACAACCTCTTGTTCCACTAAGGGTGGACCCAAAAGTTGACTCTAAGCTTTCTAGCAGCCAACAGGAAAGGGGAAACCTTGTTATTATGCAATTCACAATGTTCAGGAGATAAAAACAAACACATTGCTCAGAAGGGCAACTGTTCTTAGTAGTAAGATCAGACAGGAATTCCTCCCTGGGGGTCCTCAGAGAGGATGCTGTGGGACACAATGAACTACATCCTTGACAACATCCTTACATAGCAGTAACAACAAGTTTCAAAGGACTGTTTTTCATAAGGACTCTCAGGATCAACTGCCTGTATCCCACTGCAGCCAGGCAATTAGGAGCTAAAAATAGTGTGTACAGTATGTTTGCATTGGTGGGAAAAATGAGAGTTATATATAGGCATCCATATGCATCTAACTCCTCTGGAAGAATAAATTGGTAACAGCAGTTGCCTCCAGGGAGAAGAAGTGGAGGACTGTGGTCTGAGATAGGAGAGAGACTTCCTTTTCATCATACATGATTTCGTACTGCCTCAGTTTTTGTTAACCATATCTTATACTTTCAATAAAAGCATTAGTTACTAAAATGATACTGACATTCCAAGTTCAAGGGGGTGAGCTGGGTTTTATCTCTGAGCTACAGATAGGCTGTGGATGTTTGAAAGTTCTCCTTGATGTTTAGGAAAAAAGGAGAGTAACAGTTATTGAGCAACTCCTGGGTACTAAGGGCTGTCATTTCTATTAGCTCATTTAATCTACACAATAATCCTGTAAGAGAAATCTACCTCATAGACAATCAACTCAGTTTCCTTGAAGAAGGCACATGTAGTAAATAACTGCTTATTTTTCTTCCTGCTACTGATTTTTAGGAGAAATAAGCAATTGGGAAGAAAAGAAGCAGTCATGGGGAATTTAAGATACCACTTGTATGGGTCGTACTTATATTTTAAAAAAATCTCATTGTTTATCTGAAATTTGAATTTAGCTGGATGTCCAGTTTTTAACTTTTTAAAAATTGAGATATAATGAACATATGACATTATATTAGTTTCAAGTGTATAGTATAATCATTCAATGTATGTATATATTGTGAAATAATCACCTCAATAAGTCTAGTTAACATCCAGCCAGTATTTTTTCATGTTTTTTTAATCCACTATGCCAATCTATGACTTTAATTGGTGTATTTATATACTATTCATCAAATATAATTATTTAGTAGATATGCTTGTGATCAAGACCACCATTTCATTGATTTTTCCTATTTGTTCTAGTTTTTGTTTCTTTGTTCTCTTTTTTCTAACTTCCTGTGGGTTACTTGTATTGTTTTTTTATAATTTTACTAGTGGCCCAGTACACAAAATTCGTGCACATTAAAAGGGAATTAATTAGAGGAAATATTGTTATTTGCCCTTTCTCTGTAATAGAAGTGTCAGAGATGAAAGAAAATTAGTAAAATGTATATGAAAATCTCCCTCCTGTCAGAGTCTGGGGCATGCCATGGGACCCAGAGTCAAGTCCCTGCCCACCCGCATGCACCTCAAAGTCTCATGAGACCCAGACCCGGCTGGCCCCACACCCGTCAAACCCCACAGGGTTGGGGGCGTGGCCTCAGATCCCCCAGCCTGGTGTTGGGTGGGGGGCGCAACCTCAGGTTCCCCAGCACAGCCTCAGGTCCCCTGGCCCTGGTGCAAGGGTGTGAGGGAGCGAGGGTATGATGACCATTTGCACATTAGCTCTTTTTTTAAAAAATATTTTTTATTGATTTTTTACAGAGAGGAAGGGAGAGGAATAGAGAGTTAGAAACATCGATGAGAGAGAAACATCACTCAGCTGCCTCCTACAAACCCCCTACTGGGGATGTGCCCACAACCAAGGGACATGCCCTTGACCAGAATCAAACCTGGGACCCTTCAGTCCACAGGCTGACGCTCTATCCACTGAGCCAAAACTGTTAGGGCTTTTTTTTTTCCCGCCCGAGGGGTCCTGGATTGTGAGAGGCCGCAGGCTGGGCTGAGGGACACCCCCCTGTGCACAAATTAGGTGCCCCGGGCCTCTATTCTATATATATATAAAAGCCCAAGTGACCGTTCAACCGGTAGCTATGACATGCACTGACCACCGGGGGGACACTCAACACAGACAAGCATGGAAACATGGAGCAGACTGATGAAACTCAGAGGGAAGAGGGGAGAGGAGAAGGTGGGTAGAGATTAACCAAAGTTCTTATATGCATACTAGAGGCCGGGTGCATGGATTCATGCACTGGTGTGGTCCCTCAACCTGGCCTGCACCCTCTCGCAATCTGGGACCCCTCAAGGGATATTGGACTGCTGGTTTCGGCCCGATCCACGCAGACCCGGCTGAGGGACCCCACCGGTGCACGAATTCGTGCACCAGGCCTCTAGTATATACATAATTTATCACAGACTACTGGTGTTGACATTTTACCAGTTTGAGTGAAGTGTAGAAATCTTATCTCCCTTTAGGTCCCTTTACTCTCCTCAATTATAATATACTTTTTTTTTCTTATATTCTAATTTTTTTCCAACTTTA
>NW_006294868.1:272541-274579 GCF_000327345.1 Myotis davidii | reverse complement strand
AACCCCTCCTTTTTTTCTTTCTTTCTTTTTTTTTTTATTCTGGGCCAGCTTTATATTTGAGGCTTGGCTCCAGCTCTTAGGTCTCCGCTGCTGAAAGTAGGTTTCTGGCCGTTGCTTACAATGTTGTGATCCTGCTGGCTGAAGCCCGGCAGGTTTCTGGGCTTTTGTTTAGCTTCTATGTTTGTTACATATTTGCTTGCAGCTCAGAGGCCTGCAGCGTCAGGCGGGGAATGTTAGATTCCTCCGTCACTGAAGCAAGCAAGCCTCATGTTCACTTCAAGCTGCCTGGCTGCCGGCCGCCATCTTGGCTGACAGTTAATTTGCATATCTCACTGATTAGCCAATGGGAAGGGTAGCGGATGTACAGCTAATTACCATGTTTCTCTTTTATTAGATAGGATAATTGACATATATATAATTGTATTAAATATTATTCCTACAAACATTGAGAACCACATCAGACAAGGCTATGAGTTTTGTTTCAACCATCAAACATAATTTAGCAAACCTATTGTATTTACCCATATTTTTGCTTACCATGTTCTTTCCTCTTTTCTGATATTCTGAGATGTGATTCCTTCTTTTAACAATTCTTTTCTATATAGAGAATTTTCTTTAGCTATTCTTTCAGAGTAGATATGCTGATGACAAATAGTTTTAAATTTTCCTTCATCTAAGAATGTCTTGATTATCCCCGCCCTCTTCATTCCTGAAAAATATATTCATTAGATTCTAGATTGACAGTACTTTTCTTTCAGCACTCCCTTCTGACCCCCAAGGTTCTAATGAGTAATCTGTTGTCATTTGAATTGCTATTCCTCTATAGGTAAGGTATTGTTTCTCTCTCCCTACTTTTAAGACTTTTTATCTTTGGTTTTTAGAAGTATGACTGTGGTGTGTTTTAGTGTGGATTATATTTGGTTTTATTCTATTTGGGGTTTACTCAGCTTCTTGAAACTGTTCATTTATGTCTTCTGCCAAATTTAGAAAGTTTTTAGCCATTATTTCTTCTGGTACATTTTTTAGCCTCATCCTCTTTCTCCTCTCCTCCCTTTGTTATAGTCATGCAAGTCCCCAAGGTTCTGTTCCTTTTTACACTTCCCATCTACTTTTAATGTTCAGAATGGGCCATGTCGGTCATGTCTATTGTTTTATCTTCGAATTCACTGACACTTTCCTCTGGACCCTCCACTCTGATGTTTAGCTCATCCATTGAGTTTTTGCATTTTTCAGTTCTAAAATTTCCAATTGTCTCTTTATACCTTTATTTCTTTGCTGAGACTTTTTATTTTTCCCATTTGTTTCAAGCATGTTCATATTTGTTCACTGACACATTCTTATGATGATGGCTGCTTTAAAATCTTTGTCAGATAATTCTAACATCTGTTATCCTGGTGCTGGCATCTATTGATCTTTTTTCCAATCAATTTGAGATCTTCTTGGCTCTTGGGAAAAAGATTATTATTATTTTTTATTTTTTTTTTGCAGCTTGGACATTTGGGGTATATGAGAATCTGGATCTTCTTTAAACCTTCTGTTTTAGCCAGCCTCCTCAGACACACTGCTGGTGGAAGAAAGGGGCATGGTCTCATAACAGCCATATGAGATGGAAGTCCAGAGTCCCCACTCAGTCTTGGTTGACACCCAGAGGTCAAGCAAGGGTGAGAGTTCGGGCTCCCCATCAAGCCCCTACTGAGAAGGATGGGATGTGCCTCCACTGACACTATGGGGTCAGAGGCCTCTTTACCACCTATTAGTAATGAAAGCCCCTGCCCTATGTTGGCTTTTTCTGAATCCACTCTAGTGAGGATTCTTGGAACCTCCTTACAGCCTGGTGAGAGTAGACATCTTGGCTTCCCACTAGGTCTTTGTTGGCATGGGGCAGGCAGGGCAGGCTTTCTTTATGGTGTTTGGTTGCCATAGAATGATTATTGTCTATATGTTTTCTGTCTTTTTAAGCTGTTTTTTTACTGCTCCCTACCTAGAGAGAGGTGGATTTTGTTAGGGCCTTTTTGTCTGTGCCCCTTGGCCTTGCTGG
>NW_006294868.1:271441-272480 GCF_000327345.1 Myotis davidii | reverse complement strand
CTTTCTAGCACCCAGTCCAGGATTTATAAGGAAAAAAGAAAATCCAGGGAACTCACTGCTATGCTGTTTCTCAGGTCCTTAGAACCCTAGCTGGTCTGCCTTCCTCACTCCATCTATCTTATTTTTAAAAAGATATAACGTGCAGTGTTGTTATTTGACACCATGTATCATTTTTTCATCACCATTTATCCTCCCTAAACCCTCCTCCACCTCCACCCTTCCTCCCACAATCACCACACTGTTGTTCGTGTCCATGAGTTCTTTATTTTCTTTTTTGCTAAATCCCCCCACTACCCTCACTAGAGCTATCAGCCTGCTCTCTATGAGTCTGTCTCTATTTTGCTTTTTAGTTCAGTTTGTTAATTAGATTTCACATATGAGTGAGCTAATGTGACACTTATTTCACTTAGCATAATATTCTCCAGGTCCATGCATGCTATCACAAAGGGTAAAATTTTCTTCCTTTTTATGGCAGAGCAGTATTCTATTACGTGAATGTACTATAGCTGTTTTATCCACTCATCTACTGATGTACATTTGGGCTGCTTCAAAATCTTGGCTATTGTAAATAACACTGCAATGAGCATGGGGGGGGGGCATATATTCTTTCACATTAGTGTTTTGGATTTCTTCAGATAAATTCCCAGAAGTGGAATCCTGGGTCATAAGGCAGCTCCATTTTAAATTTTTTGAGGAAACTCTATAGTGCTTTCCACAATGGTTACACCATTCTGCGTTCCCACCAACAGTGAGAGTTCCCCTTTCTCCACATTCTTTCCAAAAATTGCTATTTGTTGATTTATTGTATATAGATAGATAGATACATGTGTATTGACAGTATTACAGATGTCCCCCATTTCTTCCCCTCTATCCCCCTCTATCCAACCCCTATCCACCCAGGCCTATCACCACATTATTGTATGTGTCCATGGGCTATGCATATCTATCTATCTATCTATCCATCTATCTATCTATCTATCTATCTATCTATCATCTATCTATCATCTATCTATCTATCTATCTATCTATCTATCTATCT
>NW_006294868.1:270657-271411 GCF_000327345.1 Myotis davidii | reverse complement strand
TAATATGCTAAGTGTCCCTCTGACAAGTTGCAATGATGTGCACTGACCACCAGGAGGCAGATGCTCAATGCAGGAGCTGCCATGATGCGCACTGGCCATTTGCATCGCAGACCTGGTGCTGACAAAGGAACACTCGGCTTCCCCCAAGTGAGACGCAGGCCCTGCCACCACCCCAGAGCAACAGCCCACCAAATCATAGCCAACACTGCCAAGATTCCATGGTGCAAAATTTGGCCCACAGCCCAGCCAGCCAAGTAATGACATCACATAGCAACGCCCAGCTTCCTCTCCCTAGAGACTAGCCTCCTTGGTATTTCTTCAGCCCAGGAACATGACTTGCTTTATAGCCAGGTATAAACATTTTACAATTTAACCAAATGTTTGTGAAGCATTTTTACATGCCACATCTCATTTGATCCTCACAGAAGGCCTGGAGTAAGTAGATAGGAGACTCAGTAGAATCCTATTTTCTTTTCATTAACCAGAAAATAGAGATTTAGAAAGTTTAGAAACTTGACACAACTGAAAATAAGAAATGGTGACCTTGACAGTGACTTCAGGTTTTTTCACTGTGCAAACACTGCTACAGTTAAATATTTTACCCTTTGTTCTCCCTATGTGATCTACAATAATAATCTGCTTTGTGTTGATATTTCCTGCTGTGTTGCTGACAACTGCCTGAAAGAGAAGTTGGGGTGCTTCACTGGGCTGGAAAAAGTTTAGCTAAATTAGAAAGTAGGTCTAATTAAGCAAG
>NW_006294868.1:257955-270059 GCF_000327345.1 Myotis davidii | reverse complement strand
TGTGCAGATGTTTCTTCCCTGCAGCGACTGTGTCAAGCAGCAAGGATGGACCGGCTCCCGGCATGCGATACATATAAAGCTCTCACTGGTGCCAATTGCATGAGTGTGTTTTGATCTGTCATTGTCGATTGTGAATTTGGTTGACACTTCTATTATAGAGAAAGGACAAGTAGCGAAGTTAAAATATTTCTTCTAATTTCCTTTCGATGTGCACGGATTTGTGCACCAGGCCACTAGTAAGTATATAACTTCTTTGGTTTATCTCTTCTCGTCCCTCCAACCACCACCCTGAGATATATCAGTCTGTTCCATGCCTCCAAGCTTCAGAACTTATTTTGTTGGTCAATTCATCTTATTCATTAGATTACACAGATAAGTGAGATAATGTGATATTTGTCTTTCTCTGGTTGGCTTATTTAATTTAAGATTATAATCTCCAAGTCCATCCATGCTGGCTCAAAGGGTAAGAGATCCTACTTTTTCACAGCTGTATAGTATTCCATTGTGTAAATGAACCACAGCTTTTTTATTAAAATATCTATTTATCTACAGATGGTCACTTTCACTGTTTCCAAATATTAGCTAGTATAAATAATGCTGCTATAAACATAGAGGTGTATATATTCCAATTGGTGTTTGGGGTTTTTTAGGATATATTCTTAGAAGTGGGATCACTGGGTCAAACAGCAGTTCCATTTTTAATTTTTTGAGGAAAATTCCATACTGTTTTCCATAGTGGCTGCACCAGTCTGCGTTCCCACCAACAGTGCACTAGGGTTCCCTTTTCTCCACATACTCGCCAGCACATCTTGTTTGTTGATTTATCAACGATAGCCATTCTGGCAGGTATGAGATGATATTTCATTATAGATTTTTTTCTCCTTTTTATTTTATTTACTTTTTATTTATTATGTTTTTATTGAGGTGGGTCTCCTGTAGACAGCATATAAATGGGTCATGTTTTTCTTATCCATTCAGTCATGTGATGTCTTTTGATTGGAGCATTTAATCCATTTACGTTTAATGTTATTATTGATAGGTACTTGTTTGTAGCCATTTCTGTACTTTATGCCTGTGTTCCTTCCTTCTTTCTATTTCTTCTTTTTACAGCATTCCCTTTAGCATTTCTTGCATTGCTGGCTTGGTAGTGATAAACTCCCTTAACTTTTTTTTTTTTTGTCTGCAAAGCTCCTGATTTTCCCCTTCAATTTTGATTAATAGTCTTGCTGGATAGAGTATTCTTGGAATCAGTTCTTTGCTTTGCATCACTTTGTATACTTCCTTCTATTCCCTTCTAACTTTATGTGTTTCTGTTGAGAAATAATTTGACAATCTGATGGGGGATCCTTTGTAGGTATCTCTCTCTCAGCCTTTAAGATTCTCTCTTTGTTGCTAACATTTGTCATTGTAATTTTGACCTGTCTTGGTGTGCTTCTCTTGGGATTCATCTTGCTTGGGACTCTCTGTAGTTGTGTAACTTTTATCTTCCCCATATCAGGGATCTTTTCTGTCATTATTTCTTCAAATATATTTTCTAGTCCTTGCTGCTCTTCTTGTCCTTCTGGCAGCCCTATTATACATATGTTACTTAATTTTCCATTGTCCCAAAGCTCCCTTAGGTTCTCCTCCTTTTAATTTTTTTCTCTAGTTGATGTTCAGATTGGGTTTGTTTCTCTACCTTACCTTCTAACTCACTAATTCGGTCCTCTGCTTCTTCTAGTCTACTGTTGAAACCTTCCATGGCGTTTTTGATTATAGCTATATCACTTTTGATTTCTTCCTGATTTTTGCATAGGTTGTTGATTTTCTCGTCCATCCATTTATGAACTGTACAACCATTACTCTGAATTCTTTTTCTGTCATGTTGCATGCCTCTGTTACACTTATTTCCTTTCTTGGTGATTCCTATTTTTCTTTCCTCTGGGGATCGTTTCATTGTCTCCCCATTCTAACTATCACCAGAAGGTTCAAACGCCAAGTTGCAGGGGCCTGGACTGTGTACAGTGGGAGCTTCGCGCCACCCAAGTGTCATTGAAGAGCTCCAACACCATGCCCTAACTGGTTTGGCTCAGTGGATAGAGCGTCGGCCTGCAGACTGAAGGGTCCCAGGTTCGATTCCAGTCAAGGGCATGTACCTTGGTTGTGGGCACATCCCCAATAGGGAGTGTGTATGAGGCAGCTTATCAATGTTTTTCTCTCATGGCTGCCATGGGTTGGTGGGAGCCACGCTCACCCCAGGATCAGAGTCACCAGTGCTCCATGCAGCCTTGTTCGTGCACTAGAATCTGGGACCCCGCCTGTGCCATGCTGAAAATGAGACCCCACTGGTGTGTGCCGAAAATCAGAATCCCCTAGCACATGCCAGGAGTCAGAGTCCCCCTGTACTTGTGCTGAGAATTGAGTATCAGGGCCCCTGTTGCTTGGTGTGGCCTCATGCCGAGAATCAGGATCTCTGTGTGCTCATGCCCCAAGAATTGGAGTCACTGGCTTTTAGTGTGCGTGCACTGGGAATCAGATCCCAGGCACGTGCGATGAGAAACAAAGTTTAGTCACAGGTGCTCAGTGCTGCCTCTCGTGTGAAAAATCAGGGTCCCCAGTCTGCTTGGGGGACCAGGTTGCACAGCCACCCTGTGTCGGCAGGAGGTCCACTCCTGTGCTATGGAAAACAGACTTCCGTGTGCTCTTGCCCAGAATCAAAGTCAGGAAGTGGAGCTGCCCTGTGTGGGCCTAGGGTCTGGTCGCGGGAGTGCCCGCTGCGGGAAGTAGCCTTCCAATGTCCACACACCCATGCTCAAATTCCGGTATTGGAGCTGCCCTTTGAGGGCAGGAGGCCTGCTGGCACAGGGTGGGTCTAGCAGTTCTTATGGCGCTGCAAGGAGCCTGCGGGGAGGGGGATGGGCTCTGTTACTAACAGAAATCTGCGGTCAGGATGTCTGGATTCTTGGTGTCTGTGGGTCTGTAGCTGTGGTCGCAGGTCTTTGTCCCTAGTGGCTGTAGGGTTCTGGTTTGTGTCTGAGACCAGATTGGGTGGTGGTGAGGCTAGGATCCTAGTCTCAAGCAGTTCTGCTTTTCAAGATGGCGTGGTCTCTGTGCCCGCACTGTCCGCTCCCAGAGTGACCACGGTGGCAGTGGAGTTTCGCCATCTATGGCTGCCAGGTTTGGTAGCCCCTTGGAAGACGTGCAGGATCTAACTGTCCCTAACTCTCTCTCTCTCTCTCTCTCATACACACACACACACACACACACCACACGTCCACACACTCTTCTATCGCTCCCTCACTCTCTCACACACTCTCCCTCCCTACCTTTTTGCCAATCACCATCTTTGCCCAATCATTATAGCTTTAATTTGCATCTCTTTGATGACTAGTGACATTGAGCCTCTTTTATATGTCTATTAGCCATCTGTATGTCCGCTTTGGAGAAGTGTCTATTCAGGTCTTTTGCCCATAATTTAATTGGATTTGTGTGTGTGTGTGTTTAGTTTTATAAGTTCTTTATAAATTTTGGATATTAACCCCTTATCAGATGTATTATTGACAAAATATGTTTTTCCATTCAGTGGGTTGTCTTTCCATTTTGTTGATGGTTTCCTTTGTTGTGCAAAAACATCCTAGTTTGATGTAGTCCCATTTATTTATTGTTTCTTTTGTTTCCTCTTGCTTGAGGAAATATATCAGAAAAAAATATTGCTATGAAAAATGTCCAAGATTTTACTGCCTATGTTTTCTTCTGGGATTTTTATAGTTTTGAATGATACCCTGTATTTTTCTTTCCTAAATTTGGTAACCCTACTCAGGATTCCTATTACGAGTTGAGGAAGTGAAGATGACTTGGACATTTTGGATGAATGTTCAACCACAAGGAGTGGAACACTTAGAAGGTTCTGTGTAACCTCTATTAATTCAGAAAAATTTTAAGGGAATTAAGCTGAATAGCCAATTTGCTTACACATTTCTGTTAATCAAAATTTTACTGAGCCTTGGCAAACTTCCCTTCCCATGTATTTGCCAGTGACATTGAGTTTGTTCTAATGAGGCCCTCTGCTGTCTGCAGAGAGAAGGGCAACACCTTAAATCTAGAGGCTATAGCAAATTTCTCAGCAGCACAAGGTGGTTGGGAGTTCATAAATTACATTCTAACATGAGAGTAGCTAGCCAACCCCCAAACTTTGGGGTGCTATGATTCCTTAATTATTTTTATCTTTAAGATACTATTTCCTGCTCTCCTCACAATAATGTGTGGTAACATAGTTTAAAAATGAAGGTGATATTAAATCACATTTTGGATATTTAGTGACAAACTCTCTCCTTAATCCCTAAATTGGGGTACTGTGAGCCACCTTCAGGTTTCACCGAGACAGGCCTGGGCATAGGCAGCTGATACCATTTGCCAGAGAGAGGAAAGGATTCATAGAGACCAAGCTAGGACATGAAGTAATATTAGCCTAGGACTCTCCAGGAATTTTACTTCACCAAACTAAGAGGAAAGTAGAATAGTGTTAGAGCTACTGGCCATGAAGAGAAGCTGGCTTTCCTATCAGCATTGCTTTCTGCTCTATGTAGTCCTTCACTAATAAGAGTCCTCAGTAGGGGCATAAATGAAGACAGTGGGAGCTGACCTTGTTCCTGAGCAAGGGAAGGGAATCTCTCAAAAGGAAGCACATTGAATATTCCCAGAAGGCCCTGAGAAGAACACTAAAGCACAGCTACTCTCCCCACTGAAGCTTTTCTCGACATCCCTCCAATCCATAGGCTAAAGTTACAATTGGTAAAACCCCTTGTTCCCCTGCAGGTAGGAAAGAAGAGAACAAAGACTGAGTGCCAGGACAATTTACAATAGCTAAGATCTGGAAACCCCATGTGCCCATGAGTAGATGAATGGATAAAGAAACTTTGGAACATTTACACAATGCAATACTATGCAGTGGTAAAAAAGAAGAATTTCTTACCCTTTGAGACAGCATGGAGGGACCTAGAGAGTATCATGCTAAGTGAAATAAGTCAAAGAAAAACAAGTATCACATGATCATGCTCATATGTGGAATCTAAGTAACAAAATAAACTGATGAACGAAGTGGATCCAGAGACATGGAAGCATGGAAGAGAGTGGGGAATCTCAGAAGGAAGGTGGGGAAGGATGGCTAGGTGGGAGGTAATTGACCAAAAACCTTATATGCATATATGCATAATCCATGGACACAGACAATAGAGTGCTGAAGGCTTGGGGTGTGGGGAAGGTGGAGAGGGCAGGGGCAGGCTGGAGGGAGTCAATGGGGGACAAGGGGGACATATGTAATACTTTCAACAATAAAGAATTATTTCTTAAAAAAAAGATTGAGTGCCAGGAGCTGTATCAGGTACTTTACATAATTTATATCACTTAATATTCGCAAGAGTCCTAATACTAGTAACAGCAATTCCTACCATTGATTGAGGGTTGGCTTATGTACCCAGCACCATTTAAACAACTCACATGAGCCCGGCTGGTGTAGCTCAACAGTTGAGCATTGACCCAGGAACCAAAAGGCTCCCGGTTCAATTTCTGGTCAGGGCACATGCTGGATTGTGGGCTTGATCCCCTGTTGGGGGCTTGTAGGAGGAAACAGATTGTCTCTATCTTTCTATCCTTATCCCGTCCTCTCTAAAAAATCAGTTAAAAAACATACTTATTAAAAAAGAGAGAATCACCTGAATTTAAAGGAAGATTTAATAAAAATAGCAAATCAAACAAAAAAAGTTCATGAGTTGTTAATTTAATCTTCATGATAACACCACAAGGTTGGTACTGTTGTCACCTTTTCCTAGGCTACATAGCGAAAAATGATAGAACTGGAATTTTAACTAGGTTTGACTCCAAAGCCCATGCTCTCAGTCACTACACTGTACTTTTAGTAAACAATGGAACCCAAATTTAAACTCGGATGTCCAGAACTTTCAAGCCTAAGGTGCTTAGGCAAGGAAATCAAATTGTTTTTTGCCAACAATCACAGGCCTATGCTCAAGGGTGTATGTGCACACAAGCTTGCTTGCATGCACGTGCGCGCGCGCGCGCACACACACACACACACACACACACACACACTGGAGAGAGTTTTAGACCAGTCAGAATAGGTTGCAAGCTTTCAATGCCCTTCTAAGAGGGAGAAACTACTCTAGTGTGGAGAGTTGTGGCTGAAAGGAGTAAAATGGGACTTCTGGGGTGCTGGTAATATTGTTTTTGGATCTGAGTCTAGGCATGTTCAGTTTGTGAAAATTTATTGAGCTATATAATTATCAAATATGCACTTTCTTGTGTGTTTTATGTCAATAAAAAGTTTTGTGTTTTTTTCAAAAGCATATTGAGTCTGGGAAGATGGAGTAGTCATACTTTTGCCTTTTCCTTCTGCTAAGTACCACAGAAAACTCTGGGCAGTATATATGAAACAACCATAGAAGACTCTAAAAAGTAGAGAGAAAGCAGACTGACTAGAGGTTGCAGACTCAAGGAATAGTATGATGGTGAGTTCCTGGGGTTTCCTTCTTGCCTCATATATTCCAGACTTGGTTGATGAAGCTGACAATCTGGAAATGCCAATGAATGCAGACAGAAAGAAGCTCCAGCAAAAGTCATCTCTCTCTCTCTAGAAAAGGGGCAGCCTAGGAAGTCAGAAAACTGTAGATATTAATTTCTCTACCATAACTTAAACACCACAGGAAAAACTATGGTCCCACCCCTGCCAGCAAAGTTGCTACTGGGGAGCAGATACTCCATTTTCATGCTGAAAGGACACCCTGCCCCCAAGCTCCCTGCCTGTGTCCTCTACCAGGGAATGTTAGAGCAGGCCTAATAGAGAGCTGGGACTTTCATCCCTGATGAGTGGTCTCAAGGCCTCCCACAGGGGTGTCATTGGAGACCACATGGCAAGCTCGGACTTCCACCCCCACTAGGCAGTTACAAGGTGACTTTTCCCTTCCTGGCTGGGTGGTGTCAGATCTAGTGGGGAGCTATGACTTTCATCATCACCCAGCAGTAATGGGGCCATACCCTCCTCACCCTGTGGTGTCAGGAGAGGCCATGTGGAGAGCAGTAATGAGGAACTTCTACACCTCCCAGACAGGAAATATCAGTTGAGGCTTAGTGGAGTCTGGGACTCCCATCCTCTCCTAGCAGTAACAGGGAGGTTCCTAACTTAGTTGTCAATGGGGGCTGAGTGGGGACCTTTAATTTTGGACACCCAGCTGGTAGTCATAGTTTGGCATATCAGGTGGTGCCCCACCCCTCCTTCCCTTGCTGGAGTGGTATCAGAGGGGACCAGCTAAAACAAAAGGTTTAAATAAGATCCAAAAACATTTGACAGACATTTCATCCAAGAGGGTAGAAAGGATGACAAATAAGTACATGAAAAAAATGTTCATCATCAGCTATTAAGAAAATACAAATAAACTATAATGAGATTGCAATATACCTATCAGAATGGCACAACAAAAACTAAAACAAAACAAAACAGCAACACCACCAAAGGCTGGTGAAGATGGGGAGAAACTGGACCATTAATTCACTGCTGGTAGTAATGTAAAATAGTACAGCCACTGTGAATATCAGTTTTGGCAGTTTCTTAAAATAATTAAGCATGCATCTACCATATGACTCAACTGCATTTTTTGGTGTTTATCTTAGAGAAGTCAAAACTTATGTTCACACAAAAATCTGTATATCAATGTTCATAGGAGTTTTATTCTTTTTAAATTGATTTTAGAGAGAGCAAGGAGAGAGAGAGATTTATTGTTCCATTTACTTATGCATTCCTTAGTTGATTCTTGTATGTGCCCTGACCAGGGATTGAACCCACAATTTGGCATATCAGGATGACACTCTAACAAATTGAGTTACCTGGTCAGGGTCAGTTTTATTCTTAATAGTCCAAAACTGAAAACATGCATGACCTTCAGTGACTGAATGGTTAAACAAACTGTGGTACATATATATGATAGAATTCTACTCACACTAGAAAGGAACAAACTATTAATATATGCAACTTGGATAAAACTACAGGGAATTAGCCCAGCCAGCATGGCTCAGTGGTTGAGTGTCGTCCTATTAACCAGAAAGTCACAGTTTGATTCCTAGTCAGAGCACATGTCTAGGTTTTAGGACATACGGGGATCTTGGTGGCTTTTCTTCAAAATTCAGGTTGTGTTATAAATAATATATTTACCCATCTAGAAACCCAGCCATAAAAGTAGCAGGTTCATATTCTCTCTCTCTCTCTCTCTCTCTCTCTCCCCTCATCTGTCGGAAAGAAAGAAAGAAACAAAGAAAGAAAGAAAGAAAGAAAGAAAGAAAGAAAGAAAGAAAGAAAGAAAGAAAGAAAGAAAGAAGAAATTAAAAACTACAGGGAATTAGATTGAGAAAAAAAAAAAAAAAAAGGTAAATCCCCAAAGGCTACAAGCTCTGTGATTCTTGAAATGACAAAATTGTGGAGATAAAGAACAGATTAGTAGTTGTCAGGGGTTAAAGAGGGAAGAGGGTAGGAGGAAAGTGCTGTGGCTGTACAAGGGTCACTGGGGGCTCCTTGTGGTGATGGCACTGCTTGTCTCTTCTGTATTGATTCTCCAAGATGATACAATTGGGAGAAGCCAGGTAAAGGGCACAAGAGACAACTGTATGTGAATCTGTGCATTTCTCAAAGTAAGCATTTTAATTTAAACAAAGGCATAGGGATTCTCTGTTCTCTTTTCTGAAGCCCTTGCCCCCCTTTTCATTGAGGCCCTGATTGCCATTCCCTATCTGGGTTGCTGATGTAGCCTTCCAAGTCTGGCCTTGGACCCTGTTAAACTGTTACCGTAGATTTTCTTTGCTTAACCTGATGCTACCACTCTTGCTTCCCTCATGCATACTTTCCAAATACATCAAAATAATCATCATTGTAATGAAGCAGCAGATTATGGATTAAGGCTTTTTACACACGTTTCCCAAATTGTCTGTAATGCTGTTGTAGACTGTCCATAGTTTAAAAAAAGGCCCACATCTCTTTTAGAGCCTTCTTTGTTGGCTTCTATTTATCTTTATCCTTTAGGAAACCTATAACCTAGATTTTCATCTTATGCATCTTAAAATCTGTTACCTCTCTTTATTGTCCCCTAGTTTTACTCCTGTTCCATAACCTCTCCCACTTTCACTTGCCCTTTGCATTAAACACCCAGGATACATAAAGCAAGCCTAGTGTACAGCCCCACCACTTCTTGACTATCTGGAAAAGATGTTTGCAAATATGTATTGGTGACCTCAATCTATCTGCTGACTTCAATGGCTGCTGGCTGAGTCCTACTGGTGAGGTCCCCTAGACAACTTAAACTTAGCATCATCCCTCATATTCCACAGTACCAGCATCCACCAGGAACTCAGACCAGAAAAATGGAAATTGTCCTGGACTACTCCTCCCTCAATTCCTACATCAACACATCACCAACTTCTGTTGCTACATTTTCCTCTGAATATATTGTATATTGGTCTCTTCACCAGCACTTCTCTTACCTTTGTCACCCTTATCTCTCACTTGGACGACTGCATGGCTTCCTAACTGGTCTGCCATTCTTCACTCTTGCCCCCACCCAATCCATTTTTCACATTATTGCCAGTCAATTTTAACTTTGTCTCTCCTTCCCGTTCACTCCACCCTGTCAGTGCCCTGCTTAAAACCCTCTCTGGCTCCCCATTGCTCCCATGATAAAATTGAAACTCCTTAGTTTTACAAGTAGGGTTACCATATGATAAGGTTACCATATCATCCAAACCAGGACACTTGAGAATGAAAGTGGGTGCTATTAATAAGTATGCTGGGACAATACCTGTATGGTCACTCTATTTATAAGATCCTTCATGATCTGGTCTCATCAGCCCCATCCCTCATCATAGCTCAGCCTACCCTCACACACACCCACATGCTAGTCACATTCTTTTGGGTGTCCAGGTAAGCACACACTACCATATTCTGTTTGCCTGAAACACCCTTCTCCCCACTCCATCTTTGGCTAACTTCTAATCAACTGCTTCAAGAGTCAAAATAATTTTCTTAAGGAAGCTTTCCATGACTCCCAACACTGGCTTAGGTGCCCCTTCCTGTGCTCCCATCAGACCTCACTCTTCCCTCATCATAGTCCTTATCAGACCAAGTTGTAATGTCCTGTTCCCCGTCTTGACAAGAGGACCTCGGATTATACTTCCACTTTGTGGACTTTCCTTCTGCTGAGTGAGTAAGAATTGGCCATCCTGTTGTCACCTGGGCTGCTGGGGATGTAAAGGAGAAGAGGAGACCTGAACTGAGGCTGCCCCTCATGCCACTTCTCAAGTCCCAAGCCATTTTTCCCAGGTGTCTCTACCCTTCACCCTAGTAGCAGTTAGGCAGTGCTGACAGGTCTCAGGGACCAGGAGGTTGATGCAGGAAAGGGACTGGAGAAGAGTGTCCTCAGCCAGGATTCAACTTCTGGGCAGCCCTCCCCTGGATGCTCCTCCCTTGCTTTGTTGCAGCCCCTTCCACACCTCAAAGTTCCCATCCACTACCTCATTAGAGGCTCTACCAGGAACTTTGACAGTGATGACTAAAGTTGGGCAGTATGCCTCTAGGCTGATTTATATACTGGAGGTCAAAAACCTCTGGTCAGTGTATTGCCCAAGTGAAATCAATTGGTCAAGCCTGGCTGCCCTGTTTTGTTTTATATTCAATCCATGAATCAAAACCACAAGATGTGTGTTAGCTCATGGAACTATATGGGTGAAGCAACAACACCCAGCTACAGCAGTGAGTGAACAGCTGAGTTTTGTTATGGAAACTTGAAGAATATATGATTTGAACCAGTTGAAAAAGTGATGGGGAGGGGAATGGGAGTAAGGCCTATTGTGACACTGCACAGTTTCAGATATTTTTGCTTCAAAATGAGTTTCCCCTCCTTCCATGTTTAATTCTATAGCTGTCAATTGGGCTATTGGAGAAAATATGTTGGGGACAAGAGCTCAAGAAAGGGAAAAGATGGAAGAGCCTGACTCAGGTGGCCATTGGCGATTTTCTGGTTTCCCTTAGGGGCAGGGACAGCAGGCTGTCACCAAGGGGCAAACAATAGGCCAACAGTAAAGAGGATCACACCCACATGGACTCAGGAAGAACAAGGAGCTAGCCAGGTTTCTGAGGCTCTGGGGCTGGTAAGATTACCAAGGGTTGGGATGGAAAAATCTACTCTGCCCCTTTGTCTCTTCTTCCCTTTCATTCCACAAGCAAAAAACCAAGGGAACATCCTCTTTCACAGAGGGCCTAAGAAGCTTTTTGGCAAGATCCACTTAAGAACATCAAAAGCAGGAATCTGGAGGATGGCTGCTGATGGGAAGACAGACTGCAAGATAAGTGAGAGGGAGAGAATGAAAGGAGAGCGTATGGATGTATGGAGCATGTATATTTGTGCGTGAGGGACAGCTATACTTCAAGGGACTGTTGGGGACTGCCGGACCGGGCTCCCCTGACCGGGCAGCCTCCACTGCTGCTGAAATCTCTCCTGGAGCAACCAGCTCTGCCGCGAAGACCACACCATCTTGAAGGGGAGAGTGGCTGCTATTGGAGGCCTATACATCCTGGGACTCTACAACCACAACACCCAGCAACCAGCTACAAACCCAGGAACACCGGATCTCCAGCAGCGCGAATATGCAGACTCCAAGGAGCTCTGCACCTTCTCATAGAAAGGTCAGATTTTGCCTAGGGAAAGGAGAGAGAGGGAGAGCTACAAAACTAGACACCCAGAGAAGAGAGATCATGGGGAGACAAAGAAACAGCCCACATATGAAAGAAAAGGAGGTATCACCAGAAAAGGAAGTAAACAAAATGGAGGCAAGCAATATGTCAGAGAAAGAATTCAGAGAAATGGTAATAAGGTCGCTGAAAAGAATGGAAGACAAATTCAACAATATGTGTAAAAACCAAGAGGAAATGAGGGAAAACAAAGAAGAAATGAAAAATGACATTGCTGCAATAAAGAACTCAACAGAAAGCATCAAAAGTAGACTAGAAGAAGCAGAGGACCGCATCAGTGAGCTAGAAGATAATGTAGGAAAAAATACCCAAGCATAGCAGCATC
>NW_006294868.1:251726-253088 GCF_000327345.1 Myotis davidii | reverse complement strand
GTGAAAAGAAGTAAAATTGTCATTATTCGCAGATGACATGATACTGTACTTAGGAAACTCTAAAGACTCCATCAAAAAATTATTAGACATAATAAATTTGGCAATGTAGCACAATACAAAATTAACGCCAAGAAATCTATGGCATTTTTATATGCCAACAGTGAACTTACAGAAAGAGTAATTAACAAAACAATTCCATTTACCATTGCACCAAAAAAATTAAGATAACTAGGAATAAACTTAACCAAGGACGTAAAAGACCTCTACTAGGGAAAACTACAGGACATTGAAAAAAGAGATAAAGGAAGACATAAAGAAATGGAAGAACACCCCATGTTCGTGGATTGGTAGAATCAACATCTTTAAAATGTCCATACTACCTAAAGCAATATATATATTCAATGCAATATCTATTAAAATACCAACAGAATATTTCAAAAGATCTAGAACAAACTCTCCAAAAATTCATCTGGAATAAAAAAAGACCCCAAATAGCCACAGCTGTCCTGAGAAAGAAGAACAAAGTTGGAGGGAATCACAATATCAGACATCAAACTATATTACCAAGCCACAGTTCTCTAAACTGCCTGGTACTGGCACAAGGACATATAGACCAATGGAATAGAATAGAGGATCCAGAAATGGTCCCAAGCCATTATAGTCAATTAATATTTGACAAAGGTGGCAAGATCATACACTAGAGTCAAGACAGTCTCTTCAATAAATGGTGCTGGGAAATTTGGTCAGATACCTGCAAAAAAATGAAACTAGATCACCAACTTACACCATACACAAAAATAAACTCAAAGTGGCTAAAGGACTTGAATGTAAGACGGGAAACCATAATAACCCTACAAGACTCCATAGGCAGCAAAATTTCAGACATATGTCGTAGCAACATTTTACAGACAGAGATTCTAGCACAAGAGAGACTAATGAGAAAATAAACAAATGGGACTACATCAAAATAAAAAGCTTCTGCACAGCAAAAGGAGCCATCAACAAAACAATAAGAAAGCCCACTGCATGGGAGAACATATTTGCCAATGCTATCTCCAAGAAGGGTTTAACCGCCAACATTTACAGGGAAATCATACAACTTAACAAAAGGAAGGTAAACAATCCTATAAAAAAATGGGCAAAGGACCTAAATAGATACTTTTCAAAAGAGGACACACGGAAGGCCAAGAGACATATGACGACATGCTCAAAGTCACTAATCATCTGAAGATGCAAATCAAAACGACAATGAGGTACCATTTAACACCTGTCAGAATGGCTATCATCAACAAATCAACAAACAACAAGTGCTGGCAAGCTTGTGCAGAGAAAAAGTAACCCTAGTGCACTGCTGATGGGAAT
>NW_006294868.1:248860-251538 GCF_000327345.1 Myotis davidii | reverse complement strand
ACTACAGCGGGAAGGCTGGGGAGGGTTGGGGGGCAAGAGATCAACCGAAGGACTTGTATGCATGCATATAAGCATAACCAATGGACACACAGGTGGCAGTGGTAGGGGAGGCTAGGGGAAGGTCAATGGAAAAGGGAAGGGGACATATGTACTACTATTTGTAATACTTTAAACAAGAAATTAAAATTTAAAAAAAATAGGGGAAAATAAAATAAAATGAAAGAATTAAAAGAAAAAACCACCACCACAACAACAACAACAAAAAAACAAGCATCAAAAGCTAGGGGCATCCAGGCTGCAGAGCAAGAGAGTGGGGGAGAGGGGAATACAAGGTGGTAGTCAGGAAGTGTACTACTATTTGTAATACTTTAAACAAGAAATTAAAATTTAAAAAAAATAGGGGAAAATAAAATAAAATGAAAGAATTAAAAGAAAAAACCACCACCACAACAACAACAACAAAAAAACAAGCATCAAAAGCTAGGGGCATCCAGGCTGCAGAGCAAGAGAGTGGGGGAGAGGGGAATACAAGGTGGTAGTCAGGAAGTGTCTTCTTTCTCATGGCCCTTAGTGTTGAGACCAGCAGTCTCAGGAAGTGCAGGGCAACAGGAATCTGTCCAGCACCTGCAAGCCCCTTACTTTGCAATCTTGGGGGCCATGTAGAGTAACAACTGAACAACTGTTATCAAAGGTGTGCTGGATCTAATTAACTTCCTGAAGTTTTAAGGAAAGACCATCACTTCATATTATCCTTATATTCCTTACCCCATTTCAATTCCACACTGGAAACACATGTTGACCCCCTCCCCCAACAGAATGCACCCAGATGCTAATACACACGTTTAATTGTCTGAATATGCCCATTAGCATCTTAGTTCCTCTGCAGTTGCTCCCCAAAGACCTAGGTTTTAAAAAAGGTGATTCAGAAGAAATGCTTGAACCAAGATTCTATGAAACATTGAGCCCATCATAATTTGGAGCAGAATTTGCTCTACTCTTAAACAAGGAGTCTAAGACTGGTGAAAAAGCTCTGTGAGAGAAAAATAGGTCTCAAAACATAGCAGAAAAGTAAAGTCTTTAATTCTAGCACCCTTTGCCTTTAAATCATGACTCTCATGACAAAAGCCACCCATTTCAAGCAGCAGTGTGCAGGGGCCACTGAACCTTTCTCAGGGGCAGGAGATTGCCAAGTGTGTTTCTGAATAATCACCTACAAAAGGCTGCAAATGACTAATAGACACATGACTGGTCAATCCCCGATCTGGACATGAGGTATTCCCACCCCATGGTGGTGTTCATTCTAATCTTCTTTTCTCTCATTTGAAGCTATGAACAGGAGGACTATATAGATGACCCTGACAACCTTAGTTACCACATGACATAGGATTCCAAAGACACATGGCCCTCCTATAACAGAACCTGTTTTGGTCATATTATGCAAAAGGGGGTGCAAAAGGCCTTGTCACAGACAATGAAAGCAAATCCCCTGCAAAGGAAGCACAAGGACAAACCAGAGGCAAAAGAACCCAAGGCTCAGGGCTCCAGGAACCAATCAACTGAAGGAAGCATCTGGCTAAAGGCTGGAGGTTCAGACTAAAGCAAGGGTCAGAGGCTGGTTCCATTTCCTCACTGAATGAAAATAAATGGTTCTTTTCAAAAATAGGGCACTTATTCTCTCAGTGGTCTCTATCTGAGTGGTGGGCCCTGGACAATAGTGCAGATATTTCTTCATCCTCACTTTAGGAGTTTGTGGGGGAGGTGCCACCAAGAAATCAGACTCCTTTCCCAAGGCGTCTTCTCTCTTCCCTACAATCAAGAGGTAGTCAGAGGGAGATGGTAAGAGAACAAATAGGTCAGTGGGAGAGACAATGCTTTCTTATTGAATCTCATGCTTTTCATGATTCTAGTAACCTTCAGGTTATTAGACTACATAATATTAATGGGGAAGTTAAATAAACCCTTCAGTAGAAAATGCTTCCATTCAAATTGGAAAGGAGACTAACAGCCCCAATTTGAGATGAAATAAATCTTTTATTAGGGCATTAGGTTGGGGACTTGATGAGCTTATCTTTGGTCCAACTAATCTCCTTTTCTCTGGTTCTGAGGCTGGGAGGAGGTAAGGGAATGTGAAATAGAACCTGGTGATGCCTTTTGCTTCGAATTAGTCACATAGCTATCCCAGGTAGTTTCAACTGTGCTGTTACTGCAATTCCATTCAGCCCACCAGATATGTTCCTGTTACTGTTCCCCAGTGAAGAATCACTTTCCATCCAGGACACTTGGGTCTCTCCCACTGGAGAAAAAAAAAGGAATGGCCTTGGAGGTGCTTATGGCACTTTGCTGAATGTCACAGGAAATTGAATATTGAACCTCCCCAGGGCATAAGAATCAAAGATAGTAATGGAGGAACTTTCTTGAATGACCTCAAAACCTCATCTAAGGAACTGGATTACCCAAGGGGGCCCACAGTAGACGTTTTATGACAAAATTTTCTGACATGGTCAAACTCCAATAAACGAATCCAAACCTTCAGGAATTAATCAGCAAGTTATGGCATCAGTGTGCCACACCAGTTCCTCCCAGAGCAAAGATTTTTGGGTAAAAGGGGGCTAGAGGGTCATAGGTCACTCCGGTCCCTTCCGAACCACTTTACTTTTTTTTTCTTTTTAAATCTTTAT
>NW_006294868.1:246980-247548 GCF_000327345.1 Myotis davidii | reverse complement strand
ACCTGAGGTGGATGCTCTCAGTGCACCCCTTTGTGGGCTGTTTGCACAGTCTTGTTGTAGTTAATCCTTGATTGCTATTGGTATCACTGGGAGGAATTGACCTCCAGGACAGTTGGCTGTGATGGCCAGCTGTGTCTACATTGGAAGATCTGTTGCACAGGAGACACCCTTATGGGGCAGGATTTGTTTCAGCGGGGCTTTGGTGCTCACTGAGTCTCCCCCCTGAGTGTGTTTCTTATGGATATGAAGAGTTATAATCCAGTATGGTCTCACTTTGGCCACTGGGTACACTGGCTCTTGGATCTCCAAGGAGGTGCAAGGTCAGCCACTGTCTGGGGCTACTCAGCAGGAGCTACAGAGACATTTGCAGATTCCTCCTCTTTGTATGGGGTTTGGAAGCGCCCAGGCAAGGCCCAGCTGTGAAGCAAGGCAGGCTGCTGATGCTGGACAGCTTTGGGGCATGCTGACACCAACTGCTGCTTGTTTGAGAGCTTTCAAAAAAGTTTGAAGCCTGAGCTGGGGCAGGCCATTTATATGGAAAATCTGCTGCAAACAGCTTGGGTGGAAA
>NW_006294868.1:243985-246856 GCF_000327345.1 Myotis davidii | reverse complement strand
CCGTGCAGGAACAATGATCGCTGCGAGCACCTCAGAGAGAAAGCTGCCTTTGTGTTCCTGTCCCGATGCCAGACAGTCCAGTTTCTCCCCGTGTATGTCTGGGTCCCCCAGAGTCTCGCCCCGAACTGGAGTTCAGAGTAAGCAGAAGCTTGTATCTCCCTCCTGATTAAAAGAACAGTATATCCAGGTGCCAGCACTTTCCGTGCCTCCACACCTCTTACCAGTTCAATGCACTTTCTTCACCTCTCTAGTTGTGGAACTTCCACTCAGCCAGCTTTCCTGCAGGTCTGGGTGGTTGTTGTTCTGTTTTTTAGTTGTAATTTTGATGTGGTTGTGAGAGGCAGCAAATATAGTTGTTTACCTATGCCGCCATCTTGGTTCTCTGCACCACTTTTTTCAAGACTCATTGTAAAATGAGTATCCCAATATTCAACATAAAACAAATACAAAGGAAACAGAACCAGAACCAGGATAAATGAGCACTGTTTATAAAGCTCCAGAAGAATGTAGCTTCCCAAAATAAAAGAAAGCCCTTATTTGATGATATACAAAGAAACTCACTTCAACTTTGCCATGCATTATAATTCATTCTTAACTTTTGCACATTTACCTTCCATAATAGTTTTTATTTGGAAGGGCTGAAATCAAATACCAAATGTGTGTCTCAACTATTGATGTAGAGAAATTTCACATTTGGCAAAATTGGTTCAAAATGAATAAATTATAGAAGCTATTCTCTTTTAGTAAGAAAATACCTAATTCCCAGTAATAAGGACTAGAGATCCAGCAGGCATTAAACATCCTATAATTGCAGTATAATGTGCAGAATGACTATAGATATATAGTTCTAAGTAAACCCCAGACATCTTAAGGTCTTACAGCTGAATAAAGTTGCTGCCAACGTCTTCTTTTGGCTTAACAGTGCAGCTAATAGTTTGGAAACAAATAATAAGAACTATCATTAGGCAGCAAGATACCTAAACTAAACATTTAGCATAGAGAGTAGTACAGATATGATATAGACCCACAATCACACACAGATACTTTATTAGTTTCCTCTACACAAGCTAGTAACATCAATCTTTTAACAGAAACCTCAGGTCATTTGAGAGGCCAAACAGATCCAATGAAATAAGATGAAAATTAAATACTTAAATTAATCAAAAGGCAGTACAAAACCACCTAGAACCTTCTACCACAGTGATAGTGGGCTAAGATTAAGCTACAGCAAAATAATCTCATGTAAATGTTAAAGAATACACAGCAAAAAGTGAGGTTTGCTTTCCAGAAGACTATGGTACAATGATCATTTGGGCCCAAGAAGGTATTTAGCCAGGAAAAGGTCAAGATGGTTGAAGGTCAAACCAAATGGAAAAGGAACAGGTACAAAAGAGACTAAGTGACAGTTTCCTAGCAGAGGTTGAGGGATCAGGCTCTTTTCCTCCCAAGAAGCATCTGCTGCAGTGTGTGCTGCCTTCCTTCCCTCAGGCTCCTACCTGAGAGCTGCCTGCCTTACAGGGAATCAGCAACCAGAGCTGGATTCTGGGCTGCCTAGGGCTCTTGTTGTAATTTAGTATAGACTTTAGAGAACTTGTCACATGTTAAGGGGGGTTGGGAGTTAGTTTGGCTTTGATCTTTTTATTTTGTTTATTTTGGGGTTGGCTCTGTTGCTAGTAGTTCTGAACCTAGGAATCCCAGAAACATTCACGTGAAAAGCAGTCTGAGCTTCCCCAAACACATTCAAGCACCCCCACACAACACCCTTCAAAGTCTGAAATCTTGTAGAAGCTGAGTGATAGCTAAAGCTGCAAGGCCCACAAAATCAAAGAAGCCAGAACAAGACAATGCAGGCAGGAAACCTGAGTAGTCTCAATCTGCCTTTCCCTAATTTTTGGAGAAAAGTTAATATACCTGGAATGGGATGTAGAAAGCTATTGGAGCAAGCTGGGGCTTTTGCTGAATTTTCCATCGAACACCAAGGGAAAACAAGGGAAGGGGTTCACTTTATTTTTTAAAAGCCTCAGAAGTTATTCTGTTATAAAGGGACATGGCTGAACAGGTAGGAAACAGATTCCCCATTGTGAGTTCTCCTGATGGCTTCTGCAAGAATCATGGAGATGTCGATCACCTAGAAAGACATGAAAAACACCAAGTTAGTATCATATAAACAGAGATGACTGGCCAATTTGCAGACAATAATGAGAAGTCTAATGAGAGTCCTTCACTGTGCTGTTTCACCTCATGAGTCTGCACCCAGCTATTCATAACATTTTTTAAATCCTCACCTAAGGACATGCTTAGAGAGAGGAAGGGAAGGAGGGTGAGGGTATGGCTAAGGGCGAGAGCGAGGGAGAGGGATAGAGAGAGGGACAGGGAGAGGGAGAGGGAAATAAACATTGATTGGTCGCCTTCCATATGTGCCCTAACTGGGGATTGAACCTGCTACTCAGGTATATGTCCTGGACAGGAATTGAACCTACACCCTTTCCATGCATGGGACGATGCTCAGCCAATTGAACCCCTCTGGCCAGGTGATAACATTTTTAATATAACCACATAGTATAGAGTTAAAATGCTAACAGAGGAAAATTTCTGACTCAGACTCACCAAGATGGTGGTAGGTTGACATTTAAATTTATTTTTTTAAGAATGAATATTTAAGCTGAAAAAAAAATCCCTTTAAGAATAACATCATCAGCGAGAGAAACCAAGATGGCGGCATAGGTTAACGCCAGAGATTGCTGCCTTGAACAACCAATTCAAATTACACCTTATAGACGGAACGGACATCATCCAGAACCACAGGGAGGCTGGCTGAGTGGAAATTCTACAACTAGGAGGAAAGAGAATATCATACCCAGACTCAGAGGA
>NW_006294868.1:232334-242855 GCF_000327345.1 Myotis davidii | reverse complement strand
TTATGAGCAACAAATATGCATCTATCAACAAGTGAATCTAAGAATCAAGTGAATAAATAATCTGATGAACAGAATGAACTGGTGATTATAATAGAATCAGGGACATAGAAAGGGAATGGACTATTCTTGCGGGGGAAAGGGGTGTGGGAGATGCGGGAAGAGACGGGACAAAAATCGTACATCTATGGATGAGGACAGTGGGTGGGGAGTGAGGGCGGAGGGTGGGGCGGGAACTGGGAGGAGGGGAGTTATGAGGGGAAAAAAGAGGAACAAATGTAATAATCTGAACAATAAAGATTTAATTAAAAAAAAAAGAATAACATCAACTATCCAATTATACATATCTCAGAAAGCTAATGGATTACTGGATATATTTTTAATTAAGCAAAGGCCTTCTCTTAGTGCAACAACATTCATACTCGAGTGCCTAATAATTACTTGGGGAATTACTTTAAAGTAGTGGTCCCAGGACTTCTGGTTTTGTAGGTCTGGGATGGAGCAAAGTAATCTGCATATTAAGAACCCCAAGTAATTAACTTAGTTTGGTTCCAGAGCAACTTTGAGAAATACTGGAGTTCTAAGGAATATGACATCAGTTTGAAGGATTCACATTATGTCTGCAGGGGCCGATAGTTAAGAGTGACACACACACACATACTATAAAACATAGACTTGCAAACTTGAGTATCATGATCACTGGAAGAGCCTGTTAAAACGTAGACTTCTAGGCTCCATCTTCTAGAGATTCTGAGTCGAGCAATCTGAGTTTTAAAGCATGTGATGTTTTACTTTAGGAACACAGATCCTGATGGTAGACTAAGCCCTTAAGAGGAAAGGAGGAATTCTTCTGGTAATTCGACACATATTACCACCTCCTGAATACTTAGTGGAGTTTTGTTTTGCAAGAATCTCATCCTCACCTGTATTTTGGAGCAATGCTTCATCTTATCCTCCTGAGGTATGGTATTGGTGACCACTACTGCTTCAAAGCATGCATTGTTAATGCGAGAAATGGCGGGGCCAGAAAAGATTCCGTGAGTCAAGATAGCATAAACTCTGGTGGCTCCAGCTGAAAGAAGTCTACAGGAAAAAAGCAGAGTTGATTTTGATTAATCTTACCTGTCACTATAGAACAGGGTTGGGAACGTCTGGCCTGCAAGCCGTATAACGCCCTGGAAATCATTTGGTCTGGCCCTGCCAAGGCATGAGGGGTGAGTTAATTAAATGTTTGACCAGATATAACAGGCTAATTCTTAAGTTGATAATTTTGTATGGCCTGTGAATGATGTTTTATATATCCAAATGGCCCTTGGCAGAAAAAAAGGTTTCCCACTCCTGCTATAAAACCTGATTAAGAAGAAGTGTATATTATTGGTCAGCTTGGGTGCCATATCACAGATGGGTGGCTTAAACAGAATTTTATTTCTCACAGTTTTTGGGGCTGAAAAGTCTAAGATCAAGGTGGTAGCAAGACAGGTTTCATTCTGAGGCTGCCTCTCCTTTTTTTCCCCCTCTGAGGCTTGTACTCTTAGCTTATTAGTGGCTGCCATCTCGCTGTGTTCACATGATCTCTTTGACATCGTTGACCTCCACATGTACCAGGGGGAAGGGGGCGGGGAGCAAGCTCTCTGTTCTCTTGTTATAAGGACAACAATCCCATCATAAAGACCCTACACTCATGACTTCATTCAAACCTAAATACCTCCCCAAAGGTCTCACACCGGGGGTTAGGGTTTCAATGCATCAGATTTTACGGAGCTACCATTCAGTCAATATCAAGGAGAGAGAACTGGCTCTGCCCCGTGTGGCTCAGCTGGTTGGTGTGTCGCTCCATAGACCAAAAGGTAGCAGGTTTAATTACCGGTCAGAGCACATAGTTAGGTTGTCGGTTCGATCCCTGATCTAGGTGCATGCGGGAGGCAACAAGTGGATGTCTCTCTCTTTCTCTCTCTCTCTACCTTCCTTCCTCCTTTCCTCTTTCTAAATATCAATTTTTTTTAAAGGAGAGAGAACCGTACTAAGAACTTACTTCAAGATCTGGATTCTTATAAAAGGACTGTGACAGATTGCTACACTCAACAAAAGCCATCACTTCTTCTTGCTGGACACACAGCTAGACTACATTTTCCAGCCTTGCTTGCATAGTTAGGTATGACCATGTGACTTAACTCTGGCTATCAAAATGTGGGTAGCTACAATATACACCACTTCTTGTCCGAGCTTATAAAAATCTTCCATGGGCCCTGGCCAGTGTGGCTCAGTTGGTTGAGCATTGTTCCTTGCATGGAAAAGATCGCTGGTTTGATTTCCCAGTCAGGGCACATGCCCAGGTTTCGGGTTCCGTCCCTGGTCAGGGTGTGTATGGGGAGGCAACTGATTGATGTTTCTCTCTCTCTCTCCCCACTCTATATCTTCCTCCCTCTCTAACAATAATAATAATAATAATAATAATAATAATAATAATTGGGTAATCAATCTCCCATTCTCTTTTCCCTTTCTGGGTGGCCAAAATGAAAATGTCTTTCAAGGTAATCTTGAAAAGCACATGTTAAAGATGCAGTGACACATGACTGAAAGAGGAATACTCACATTGGAATACACCATGAATGAGAAAAAGACTTTATCTTATTAAGCCATCAACATTTCAGGAGTTGATCTATTATAGCAATTAGCATTACCTTACTACTACAAAGAGACATAAGCAAGTTTATGAATGTACACTCCAGGATCCAAATCGAGCACACAAATATTTTGTAGCACCCATTATACACCAGGCCATGTGCAAAGCACACTCATAGATCAAAAAAAAGTTTGATGCCGAAACCGGTTTGGCTCAGTGGATAGAGCGTCGGCCTGCGGACTAAAGGGTCCCAGGTTCGATTCTGGTCAAGGGCATGTATCTGGGTTGCGGGCACATCCCCAGTAGGAGATGTGCGGGAGGCAGCCAATTGATGTTGCTCTCTCATCGATGTTTCTAACTCCCTATCTCTCTCCCTTCCTCTCTGTAAAAAATCAATAAAATATATTTAAAAAAAAGTTTGAGAGACAATGCTATCCATAGTAACTTGGACTGTAAATAATGGGGAGCCACTTAAGTTTTCAAAGCTGAGAAGTGATGAGATCTAGCCTTAGTTTTAGGAAGATTAGCAAGTGGGAAGGCATTGTGAAAGATTGTCTGGGAAGGTAAGAGACTGGTGCCTGGTAGCAGAGAGAACAGAGGTAAGGCGATTTAGAACAGGCAAGAGATGAGAACTAATCCTATATAATAAGAGAGGGATATACTAATCAGCCATGACCAGATATGCTAATTAGTCACAACCAGATATGCAAATTGACCATCACTCCAACACACAAGATGGCTACCCCATGTGATCAAAGATGGCCGCACCATGTGGCCACAAGATGGCCACCACAAGATGGCCTGCAGGGAGGGCAGTTGTGGGTGATCAGGCCAGTAGGGGAAGGCAGATAGGGGCAACCAGGCCAGCAGGGGAGGACAGTTAGGGGTGACTGGGCTGGCAGGGGAGCAGTTAGGCATCAATCAGGCTGGCAGGCAGAAGCAATTAGGGGCAATCAGGAAGACTAACAGGTGAGCAGTTGGGAGCCAGCAGTCCTGAATTGTGAGAGCGAGGCCTAAATGAGCAGCCCAAGATCCCTCAAGGGGTCCCAGATTGAAGAGGGTGCAGGCTGAGCTGAGGGACAAACCTCCCCCCACCCCCCCAGTGCACTGGGCCTCTAGTATTGAATAAAGGTAGTAACAGCTAAAATGGACACTAAAAAGGTAAGACTAAAACAAAAAGAGAGAGATAAGACCAGGGTTTCTGTTTTAAGTAAAATATAAATATGTCTACTCTGGCCTGTGGATTTCTACCTTAACTTGCTATATACTAGTATACTTAAAATGGTTAAAAATGGCAAGTTTATTTTACATACAATTTAGCACAATAACAAGAGAAAAAAAACTAAGGAAAACTGGGGGGAAAAGGAATAGTCATCAATTTTTACATATTGAAATTCAAGCCTAGGGTGATGAAAAACTCCCAAAGCTAGTTATCATCCCTCCATTCAGTTCCAAAAAGAATCAGCAGGCTTAAGTCATTCAGAGAGCAATCAGCTTTTTACTTCTAACCACAGGCCCCACCGCTCAGCACTCACTTGTCAGCTGCATGGCAGATTGTGCCACAAGTGTCAGCCATGTCATCCAAGCAGATTGTGCCATAAGTGTCAGCCATGTCATCCACGAAAATGGCCACCCGATCCTTCACGTCTCCTACCAGCACCATGCGGTCCACTTCATTGGCCTTCTTTCGTTCTTTATGAATCAAGGCAAAGTCAACATTCAACCGGTCTGCAATGGAGGTAACTCTGCAAAACAGGGTATCTGCAGTTAAAACCTGGCTATGTATGGCTTGTAAGACCAAAAGAAATGGACGAGCCCTGGCCAGGCAGCCCAGATGGTTAGAGCATCATCCCAGTATGCCAATGTTATGAGTTCAATTCCCAGTCAGGGCACATAGAAGAATAAAGCAATGAATGCACAAATAAACGAAACAGCAACTGTATGTTTTTCTTTCTCTTTCTAAATTCAATAAACAAAAAAATTAAAAATTCAATAGCCTGGCCAGTGTGGCTCAGTGGATGAGCACTGACCTATGAACTAGGAGGTCACGGTTTGATTCCTGGTCAGGGCACATGCCCGGATTGCAGGCTTGATCCCCAATAGAAGCTGTACAAGAGGCAGCCAATCAATGATTCTCATCACTGATATTTCTCTCTCTCTCCCTCTCTGAAATCAATAAAAATGTATTTTAATTTTTTTTTTAAATCAATAAGTAGACTAAATAACAGGCTTGTTTTCTGGGGGAGAATACTCCTTGAAACCAAACAGTTCTCAGGGCTGGAAGAAAGCAACTAATTTATTAACATCAGAAAATGGGTTTTATAAATTAACTAGAAGCCCAT
This sequence comes from Myotis davidii, assembly GCF_000327345.1. Classification (NCBI taxonomy): domain Eukaryota; kingdom Metazoa; phylum Chordata; class Mammalia; order Chiroptera; family Vespertilionidae; genus Myotis; species Myotis davidii. The sequence continues at coordinate 237,893 of NW_006294868.1, read as the reverse complement.
TGCACGAAGATTCGCACAATAGGCCTTCCTTCCCCTGGCTGCCAGCATCGGTTTTCCTCCAGCACCTGGGACCCAGGCCTTTGGTCTGGCCGCAGCAGCGAGGCTTAGGCCTTTGGTCCGGCGGCAGTGGAGAAGCCAAGCCTCGAGGCTAGATTTCTCCCCTCTGGCCGCAGCGAGGCTTGGCTTCTCTGCTGGCGGCCACAGTGGAGAAGCCAAGCCTCTTCAGTCTTCAGTCTTTGCTCTTCATTCTGGCCAGAGCCTTCAGTCTTTGCTCCGTGCCTGCATATGCAAATTAACCGCCATCTTTGTTGGGTTAATTTGCATACTCATCCTGATTGGCTGGTGGGCATACCGGAGTGACACCAATTTGCATGTTTCTCTTTTATTAGTGTAGATGCCTCCATAACCTGAGAATAGTTTATAAATGTACCAGTCAAACTTAAGTGAATTCATTCTGAGTTACAGTAGTGGATAGACAATGTCCTCAAAGTTCCAAGAAGCAGTATAATGTTAAGGGACATTCATTTAGTGGATTGCTAAGAATGGAAACTGTCCCAGTTTGATATGTCGATGTGGAACCTGAACCTGGCTGGAGAATGGCAGTACTCAGCCTGTTCCAGTGTCCACCCCCTAATCACACTCCCCTCAGTGATCCACAGATTTTCAATGTCAACTATACCTGGATATCAAGCTTGGGAGCTCTTTAATGACTGCTAGAAAGTAAGTCATATATTAATTAACCAGGCAAACTGGACATCTCAATGTACAGCCAAAGTATCTCCAAATCAAAATCGATCAGATGCTCAAACCTCAGAGGGAAGGTAGGGGAGGTTAGGAGTAAGGGGGAGAGATCAATCAAAGGACTTGTATACATGCATATAAGCCTAACCAATGGATACAGACACCAGGGGGGTGAGGGCATGAGTGGGGGTGAGGGTGCAGGGTGGGGGAAGAACACATATATAATACCTTAATCAATAAATAAAAAAATAGAATTTTTTTAAAAAAAATTACAAGATAATACATTTGATGCTGGTCAGGGGCACATGCCCGGGTTGCAGGCTCGATCCCCAGTGGGGGGCCTGCAGGAGGTAGCTGATTAATGATTCTCTCTCATCACTGATGTTTATATCTCTCTCCCTCTCCCTTCCTCTCTGAAATCAATAAAAATATACTAAAAAATAAAATAAAATAAAAATTACAAGATAATATGAAACAGACTAAAAAGTGGGATGGAAGACAGAGCTGGTGACAAAATACCATATCATTCACTCAAACAGAAATCCATTCAGTGTATATGACAGTATGCTGCCCCAGTGACATGTAATCCATCCTCTACTGTGCCATCCTTTTATCATGTGTGATGAGGTCTGTGCTTTTTTTTTTAATATACTAGTCCAACCAGATCATTATGTTTTGTTTCCCTGGTGATGATGGTCACATATCTAAGTCTGTGCTAGATATGGAAGAACCTGTAACCATATAATAGAGAACACACAAAGTTTAAATGATAAGCTAGGCAACACTTGTACGCTGACCTAAATGAACCACACTCTGTGTTCATTTTACTACTACTTCGTGGGCACATAACTTCAATACTAACCAATCTGGCCTGGCTGGCATGGCTTGGTGGTTGAGCACTGACCTATGAGCCAGGAAGTCATGGTTCAATTCCCAGTCAGGGCACATGCCCAAGTTGTAGGCTCAAACCCCAGTGTGGAGCATGCAGGAGGCAGCCAATCAATGGTTCTCACTTGTCATTGATGTTTCTAACTTTCCCTCTCCCTTCCTCTCTGAAATCAATAAAAATATATTTTAAAAAATGACTAACCAATCTGCTTGGAATGATTACTGATCCAAGGCAAATGCATGATCAATTAGTTCAAGTATCCCAAATTGTTAATACAAAAAAGCCAACAAACTCAGTGATTAATAAAGCATAAAGGGCTAGAAAAAGTCACTCCCTATGCCCTTGAGGGGAGAACTATGAACAAGTCATAAATACACAGGGATCTCTCTCTCCTACAAAAATCTAGCCAACACAGAAGTGATAGAGACTCACTTTGAATATAATTCATCACTAGAAGAAAATTATAGCCTGGACAGTGTAGCTCAGTTGTTGAGCAGTGACCTATGAACCAGGAGGTCACAGTTAGATTACCTGTCAAGGCACATGCCTGGGTTGTGGGCTCTATCTCCGATGTGGGGCATGGAGGAGGCAGCCAATCGATGATTCTCTCTCATTATTAATGTCCCTCTCTCTCCTTCTCTGATGTCAATAAAAACATTTTTTAAAAAGTTATCCTTAAAAAAAAGAAAGAAAATTATAACCACTCCAAACCATGTAGCAACAAGTCATCTATTAAAGGCAGTTTTTCTGTAACCCACTTTGGAAAGAAATTCCTGCTTGATTATTTCAAATGGGACTATTTTCTAAGTCCCATGGCAAGATGTGAAAATAATGCACAAGTTAAGACAAGTATGACAACTACTACTAGGGGGATGTTTTTTAGGTTCTGTCTCTAATATTACAGATGATAACTGACAATTACATAAGCCTGACAAAGCCATACATCTGGCTGAATAACAGAACTCAAGTTCTCAGCTTATCAGTGCTGTTGAAGTTATTGAAAGAAAGAGCTTGCAAAGAAACAGTCACTGAAGATTTGTATGGCTCTTAGATCTGAATTAGCTTTTCCTAATCATCTGTGTTTTGTAGCTCTTCATTCTATTTCCACAACAAGAAAAGCATGTGTCACACTTTTGAATGCATTACTAATGAGTGACCCACTAAGGAAATCAAAAGCTCTTAGTCGGCACCATGTGAGCTGCAAAGCTCTGCAAATGGCAATTCCTGGCAGTTTGTTTAAAATGTTAAGGTCTTGAGTTTAAACAAAATTACCACACTTTATTTTCCTTCCTGCTAAATACTTAATCCAAAGGATCAAAATGGTCTAACCAACAACAGCAGTTAGAAGTATGTATGTAAAAGCTTCCTAGCCCATTATTATCATGTGGTTTAACAGCAGGTGCCACTCATTAGAAAACCAAATTTTCTCCCCTTTCTGATAGGGGTTTAGCAGTGTTGCTAGCCCTGACTGCAAAGTTATTAATGTGTAATGGCACAATACCAGATTTAGAGCCCCTCTGTTGCTGCCTTATCTTTCAGATAGTGACTTTCAGGCCAGGAAGAGGAATAAAACTATATCCAGCCTATGTCCCAGCTATCAGTACATCCATTCTGAAGTACTTAAAAACTGCCACTTGGATAGAAAAACATCACTTTCTGACAACTATCTGAAAGATTTTCCCAATACATTGAGAATAATATAAATTTCAACCATACCTCTTAGCTCCCCCGGCATCGGGTGAGACAATAGTGCAGTCCCTCCACTCAGATATATTCTCCCTTATCCACTTCAGGACAGCTGGTTCTGCATACAAATTGTCCACAGGGATATCAAAAAAGCCCTGCAGGAAGGAGCTGGGTTAGTTTTGCTTCATTTTCCTTCTCTTCCACTTATGTATTTATTTTATTTGAATAAATTTGGCATGTAACATTGTGTGAGTCTAAGGTGTACCCTTCTCTTTTATTCACAAACAACTAACAGAGAATAGTGACTTGCCCAAAGAATACCTTACTGTAACATTCAGACTGATTAGAAGATATGACCAATGTGAGAGACTGTAAAAACAGTCCCTTTGAACCCAGGCTGTGCAAGAGAACCCAGCCATAATGGGCAAAGTCAACCCTCAGCTAACCCACAACTGACCATAGGCAGGAGTGAACTGTTGAGAAAAATGGCCAAGTTCAGCTGGGACCACAACTATCCAGCCAATGTGCATACTCATGAGATGATAAAAATTTATACTGCTTTATGCTAAGGATCAAAAGCTAACTGGTAAACCATTTAGAGATGCTATCCCATATAATAAAAGTGTAATATGCAAACTGACTGAATGGCATAACGACTGGTCTCTATGATGTGTACTGACCACCAGGGGGCAGACGCTCAATGCAGGAGCTGCCCTTTGGTGGTCAGTGCGCTCCCACAGGGGGATCACCACTCAGCCAGAAGCTGGACTCACAGCTGGAGAGCACAGTGGCAGTGGCAGGAGCCTCTCCCGCCTCCACTGCAAGTGGGCGGTAAGGAGCGAGGGGTCCCCCAAGTGCTGCCGGGCTGCCAGAGGGATGTCTGATTTCCAACTTAGGCCCAATCCCCCGGGGAGTAGGCCTAAGCCAGAAGATGGTCATCCTCCAAGGGGTCCCAGACTGGGAGAGGGCACAGGCCAGGCTGAAGGACCACCTCCCCACCCCAGTGAATGAATCTTGTGCACCGGGCCTCTAGTAGTATATAAACTTAGTAGAAGGTATTTATCATAAACTAGAGGCCCGGAACACAGATTAGTACACCAGTGGGGTCCCTCGGCCTGGCCTGCGTCCTCTCGCAATCCAGGACCTCTCTGGGGATGTCGGACTGCCAGTTTCAGCCCAATCCCCGCAGGCCAGGCCGAGGGACCCCATTAGTGCATAGAGCTGTATACCGGTCCAGTTTCGGCCTGATCCCTGCAGGCCAGGCTGAGGAACCCCACTGGTGCACGGGCCTCTAGTATGCATCTAAGATCTTTGGTTAATCTCTTTCTGCCCTCCCTCCTCCCCCCTCCCCTGACATTCATCAGTCTGTTCCACATTTCTATTCTTGTGCGTTGATTGTCTTCCCCTAGTGGTCATTGCGCATCATAGCTACCAGTCGAACGGTCAGATGGTCGCTTAGGCTTTTATATATATATAGATTGTCACAGAGAGTAACTAGAAGCCAGATCTGTGTTCTAATATTAGTTGCTACAGATTATTTGTGTTTCTCAACTAATTTGTCCCTCTTCTATAAAATGGGTATATTCACCTGTCCTATGTACCTCACTAGATTGCCATAAGTCTCTAATGACAATGATTTGAAAGTCTCTTTTAAAAGTATAAAAAGTATATACATAAGGTAGTATTCTGCTCCTCTTACTCTGGATTTATGCTAGAAAGTAGGTTCCAATATCTGTGGCTCTAAAAAAATGTTTAATGTTTTTTATTGATTTTAGAGAGAGGAAGGGAGAGAGAAACATCAATTGGCTGCCTCCTACACACCTCCTGCATATGCTCTGGGAATCAAACCAGTGTCCTTTTGGTGCAAGGAATGATGCTTAACTAACTGAGCCACACCGGCCAGGGCTCTGTGGCTCTAAATTTAATAACGAAACCCTGATGGGTCGCTCAGTTGGTTAGAACATTGTCCCAATACACCAAGGTTGTGTGTTCAATCCCCAATCAGGGCACATACAAGAATCAACCAGTAAGTGCAAAAATACGTAGAACAACAAATCGATGTTTCTCTCTCTCTAAAATCAATAAATAAAAAGTAAATTTAATGATGACAATAACAACTTCCATTTATTTGGCTGTCAGAAACCAGGCATTATCTTATGAATTTATTTAATATGTTATTTAATACAATAACAAAGCAGTGTATATTCAGAGAAATTAAATAACCTGCCCAATGTTACAAAGCT
>NW_006294868.1:223040-232233 GCF_000327345.1 Myotis davidii | reverse complement strand
AATACATGACTGCCTCCCTTTTCAACCACCCCAAATGACTAAATCCATGATCTAAGGTCAGAGTGAGGATGCTTAAAATGTTGTCAATGTCTAGTTTATTTGAGCTGTACATGGGCAGCGTTATGCTTCTCTGCAATCTTCAGCATTATCAGTCCTCTTTCCCCTTCTTACCTCTAAGGCAGTGGTTCTCAACCTTCTGTTCCTTTAAATACAGTTCCTCATGTTGTGACCCAACCATAAAATTTTCGTTGCTACCTCATAACTGTAATGTTGCTACTGTTATGAATCGTAATGTAAATATCTGATATGCAGGATGGTCTTGGGCGACCCCTGTGAAAAGGTGGTTCGACCGCCAAAGGGGTCGCGACCCACAGGTTGAGAACCGCTGCTCTAAGGTAATATTTAGCTTCCTTTGATACCTGAATTTGAGAAGCATGAAGGTCCATGGTAATAATATGATCTGCACCTGCTACGGAAAGCATATTTGCAACAAGCTTGGCTGAGATTGGAGCCCGGCTCTAAATGGAGGGGACAAAAGAAAAAAAACAACAAAGAGCCAATTTGAGAAATAATTCATTTGCACAAGAAGCATTTATTTATTGTGTACCTACTATGTTTAAGGCTCTTGCTATCAGGAAATTCAAAGGAAGTGACATGGTTACTGACTTTTAAGTACATCACAATCTAGCACAATTAAATGGAATGTCACTTTGCTAACTCAAGATACATATTAAATGAAAGAAAATGCCTTCCTACCTTTCATTTTCTTAACTTAATGTACAGATTTTTAGCTATTAGTATTCAAGCGTTTCCAATGCTCAATTTAAATTAGACAATATTTTTCAAAATATTTTATTAAAATCATTTAACACATACACACTCAAACCTGTATAACATCCAACATGTAATCCTACAGTTTATTTTATAAATTACACCACTCCCTTACTGATCTGAAGGTCAACCTTCTAGCAATCGCAAACCCTTAAATAATAGGCAAACACACCTGCTGCACTATAAAATGGCCAAGACTATGCCCTTTATTCTGTACTCTGGAGGAGCACTCTACTTTATTGGAATTAAAACACCTGGCCTTTTTTTTTTCAGTTTCTCTGCCATTTTTTAAAATTTATTTTCATTGTTAAGGGTATTACAGATGTCCCCATTCCCTCCCATTTGTCCCCCTCTGCCCAGTTCCCACCCTACGCTAAGTGTTTATTGCACTATTGTCTATGTCCATGGGCTATGCATGTATGCATATAAGTTTTTTGGTTAATCTCTCCCCCCTTCCCCCATTCCCTCTGAGGTCTGTCAGTGTGTTCCATGCTTTCATGTCTCTGGGCCTATTTGTTCATCAGTATATTTTGTTCATTAGATTCCTCATATAAGTGAGATGATGTGATATTTGTCTCTCTCTGACTGGCTTATTTCACTTAGTATAATAATTTCCAGGTGCATCCCTGTTGTTTCAAAAGGTAACAGATCCTTGTTTTTTTACAGATGAATATGTACCAGTGTTTGTTTTTATGCACTTATCTATTGATGGGCACCTGGGCTGTTTCCAGAACTTAGCTATTGTAAGTAATGCTGCTATGGATATAGTGGTGCATATATGGCCTCTCCAATGCACTGTATGTAAATTTTGGGCATTGATTACAACAGACAAAATAGACCTGCAAAGTTTTATGTATATACCTTGTCCTTTAATATACCAGATATGGCTAGGTGTGTGTGTGTGTGTGTGTGTGTGTGTGTGTAATGAGACCAAGTATTCATGTAACAGACTTCAAGTTTTATGAAAAGGTCACAACTATAACCTTACTAGGGTCCCAGAGGATCTACAATAGTTTAAAAAATATTATACTCCATGGGAGCTGGTGCTTAGTCTTACTGATATAATTAAATAATAGCAGTGAGCTAACTGAAAGTCACAAATGATGACTAGAACAAAATATACAGTCTACAAATGTGTTGCTTTATACAAACCAATCATATGTCAATTGTTTTAAAGAAAAGGTAACGTCTGAAAGAATGTGTTTTAAAAATCCTCTCTAAATAGGGATATAATGATCAACATAATTTGGTGAACAGGAATAGATCCAGAGACAAATGGTAGGGGAGGGAGTTAGAGAGCAACCAAAGGACTTGTATGCACGCATATTAGCTAGCTGATGATTAAGGAATATTTTTGTGACTTTGGGAAAGTGCTCATGATTCCCCTGATTAAAAACATTTTTTTAAAAATTTAAAGTCTTTATTGTTTAAAATCTTACATATGTCTCCTTTTATAAACATTTTTTAAATAAATGAGATTCTGCTCCTACGTGGGGGCTTGCCCGGGGTGGGAATGGCTGGGGCAGGAGGGTCAAGTGGGGAAAAAGAAGACATATGTAAAACTTTAGAGAATAAATAAATAAATAGCCCCTCTAAATATATATCTGATGGGCAACCCATTTTGGACCTCCTCCCTGCTGCAGAATCCATCTATTTCTCAATAAACTTTGTTTCCCCTTACAGGCATTAATCATGATCAAAAGCTCCATTAGATTGTCATTAATTTCACCACAGCCACTCTGAACGATGTAGACATCCTCTCCACGGACACTTTCGCCAATTTCAACACTACAAACAGGAAAGGGCAACAAAAACAATAGAATTTAAAGCACTATACTTCTACAGACAATAAGGTCTAAAAACCATAGCTTTCTGCCAGTATGCTATGAATGGTTTACAGCTGCCTATGAACAGTTATTGCCTTGGACTTCTGGATGGCCCTTTTTGCAGAAGCAGTTTACTGCCTCAGTTTACTCCAGTGCACTATACAAATATTACTTATTTTTTATATGGGAAATGACAGAAAAATATTGGCTAAAGTACTCACAGGTAATTGAACCATAATTTCAGTAGACAGCCTATATCTCATTTCAGGTACAAGACGTGAATGCAAATTTGATATAGCATCTGTGACTATCACAATCCATATATAACAAAAGTAGAAAGGTCATATAAGGAATGAATCACTTCTGCTCTATAAAGATGCCTTGTACAGAAGACAGTATCACATCTACCATATTGGCCATTCACTCAACAAATATTAAATGTTCCATTGTCAGCCACTGTGCTAGGTGCCAGGTACATATTGAGAAGAAAACACATTTGGTCCTTACCTTCATTCTATGCTAACTATACTCTGGTCGAATTAATAAGTCTTGTTTTAAAAATTTCCACAGGAAACACTGGCCGCTGTGGCTCAGTTGGTTGAGCATCATCCTGTGTACTGAAAGGTTGCTGTTTCGATTCCTGGTCGCGGCACATGCCCAGGTTGCAGGCTCTATCCCCAGTTGGGGGCGTGTAGGAGGCAGCCAATTGATGATCTTCTTTCACATAGATGTTTCTCTTTCTCTCTCTCTCTCTCTCCCTCCACCTTCCTCTCTAAAATCAATAAAACATATTTTGTACATGAAAATTCCATAGGAAATTACTATAATTGTGGGGTTATCATTTACCATAAAATGAAAATGTTAATGTCTATACTTGGTTCATTAACAATAATAACTTAGAGTTTAAAAATAAGCTGTCAGCCTGTGGAATGAAGGATTCTAGGTTCGATTCCAGTCAAGAGCATGTTCCTCAGTTGCAAGTTCAATCCCTGGCCCTGGTCAGACAGAGCACATGCGGGAGGCAACCAATTGGTGTCTCTCTCACATCAATGTTTCTCTCTGTCTCTAGCCCCCTCCCTTCCACTCTCTCTAAAAATCAATGAAAAAATATCCTTGGGTGAGGATTAACAAAAACAAACAAACAAACAAACAAAAAATAAGCTCAGTAATAACAACTCAAAACACCATTTCCCCTATTTATTCTTTAGTTGGGGGTGTTTGTGGATGCACATTTGTATATATGTGTATAGTATGTGTAGACAAGCATAAATCAGAATGGTTGGCAATATTAAGAGAAAAACTTCAATAGGCGATAATTCTATTGCCAGAAAAAACTAATACAGGTGGTAATTATTATTTAATGTTTACTTCTTTCCAATTCAAATAACAATGAAAAGAAACCTAATTTTAAAAAGAATGGGGTTAGTCTATATAGTAAAGCCAGAAAAATAAAAGCAAATCGTAAAAAATCAAACCAGAAATTAGAACAGAGACATTGAGATTCCTGGAAATAAACCCCCTTTAAGCACTAAATGCAATAATTATTTTAGTCTCCTCCCACAACCACAACAAAATTACAACTAAACTATAAAAAATTGATCATTGATAACCTTTGGAAGTCTAGCTAAACAGAAGTCTTATAATTAAGGATATACAAAAGAAGCTGTAAGATTGATAGAAGAAGTGAAGACAAGACACTGAATGGATTGGAGGAGCAGGAGGGCGGAGTCCCGCCCCACACAAGCCTCCCCAGCACAGGAAGAGAAGTGCTGGGAAGAAAAGTCCCCACAATTTCTGGTTGTGAAAACCAGCAGGGATTGTGGCTGAGGAGATTTGTCCAAGTGAGACTGAGGGCTGCTGGAGTCCCAGGGGGTCCTCTTAAAGGGCCTGCACATTAATTTACTTGCTGATGGACTCTGAGTTCCATCACTGGGGCAGCAGCTAGAAAAGCACCAGGGACTAACAGAGAGGCACTGAACTATCTGGCTTAAAGGCGAGGGCTTGGAAGGGAAGCTTTATCCCAGACAGAAGTGCTGTAAGAAGCCATTGTTCCTTCCCCGAGCCTTCCCCCATCCAGCCTGTAGGCATAGGCAGATGCCAAGTCTGAGTCTCCATCAATCAGCTAACAAGGTTGGCTCTGCCCTGGTGATCCCCTGAGATTCTGTCCTACCCAATTTGCAGGCCCACCTGTGGGAGGCCCCCTGCCAGGGAAGGTGCCATGGCTTTCTTTAAGTTATGTTGATTGAACCCAAGGCTTGGGCATAGCCCTACCTTGGGGACATTTCTGGCCAAAAGGTGAGAATGCCTTCAGCTGGACTCTTCAAAGCCCAGGTGCTGGGAATGGGTTTTTATTATGTAAATTCAGTCAAGTACCTGGAATACCTCCCTTATCTTGAGTTTTGGTGAAACCTCCAGATATTAGGGGGAATTGGGACTATAAAATAAACACGCTGCTTTGGGACTTGGTCTTTCTACCTCTCTGCCAGAAGAGGACAGAAGCACACCCAGGCCCAGCTGTACTTTCTATTTTGTGTCTGTCTTTCATTTTCTCAATCCCCAATACACCTCCATTTGAAGGAACGGGTTCAGGTTCAAGCTCTCTTTCCCGTGCGGATCGCAGAAAAGGGAGCACACACCCAGGAACACCCACTCAAGCCACTTCCAAAGGCTTTTCATCAATGACACACCCAAAGGGCAGACTTAGCAGACACAAGAATGCCTCACTAATGTGAGTCCTGCTCCATAGGGTCAGCCACCAAATAGCACCTACACTATAATTATGGCCATTCCTCACAGCCAATCCACCTGATGGTTAATCCCTCCCACTGACTTGCCAAAAGCAATCAAAGCTCAAGTACAACAGAAGGGTACACACAACCCATATAAGGGACACACCTGGAACACCCACTGGGCCTCACAGGACATCCTATATAATAAAGAGGTAATATGCAAATTGACCATCATGCCCTTGTACAAGATGGCCACCCCATGTGCTCACAAGATGGCCACCACAAGATGGCCAGCAGGGGAGGGCAGTTGTGGGCAATCAGGCCAGCAGGGAAGGGCAGTCCTGCACTGGTGGGGTCCCTTGGCCTGGTCTGCACCCTCTTGCAATTTGGGATCCTCGGGGGATGTCTGAGAGCCAGTTTCTGCTTGACAACGGAATGACCAGTCGCTATGACAGGCACTGACTACCAGGGAGCAGACGCTCAACACAGGAGCTGCCCGCAGCCCGCAGACCTCAGGCAAGACAAGGTGGGTGTCAGAGGGAGGTGACTGGTGTGTGTGTGTTGGGGGGGGGGGCAGTGAGCAGGCGGTGCCAGGCCAGCCAAGGTGGGTGCCAGTGGGGGCCCCCCAGATCACTCCACCAGTCACCCCACAGATGAGCCCTGATTGCTGGCCAGGCCTAAGGACCCTACCTCTGCATGAATTTTGTGCACTGGGCCTCTAGTCTACTATATTAGGCCAATCTACCAATGCCAGAAGACATGGCACCTCTACCTAATACATAGAAACAAATACAGGGAGGCAGCCAAAATGAGGAGACAAAGAAACATGTCCCCAAATGAAAGAACAAAACAAAACTTCAGAAAAAGAACTAAACAAAATGGAGACAAGCAATCTACCAGATGCAGAGTCCAAAACAATGGTTATAAGGATGTACAATGAACTTAGGGAAGACGAGATGATCTCAGTGAGATCAACAAACAGATAGGAAACATAAAAATGGAGATAGACTGAGGAGCTCCAGTGGTGCAATCGGTTAGCGCACGGTACTTATAAAAATGGAGATAGACTGGAGAGCACATACAAGAATCAATTAATGAATGCATAAATAAATGCAACAACAAATCCATGTTTCTCTCTCTCTCAAAATAAATAAATAATATTTTTTAAAAATGGGCAGAGAAAACATTTAAAAATTTAGGATTAAGAATATATTATTAGTGGGAATAAACAGTAGATTAGATGAAGCAAAGGATCATATCAGCAATTTGGAAGACCAGGTAGCAGAGAACACCTAATCAGAACAGATACAAAAAGAATCCCCCCCAAATGAGGACAGTTTAAGGGGGCTCAGGACATCAAGCATACCAATATTCACTTCATAAGAGAAGAGAGGGTGCAAGGAATTGAAAATCTATTTGAAAAAGTAATGGAAAACTTCCCTAACCTGGCAAAGGACATACTAGTATTTGTATATAAGTGCAGAAAATGCAGAGAACCAAACAAGATGAACCTAAAAAGGCCCACACACCAAGACACATCATAATTAAAATGACAAATGTTAAAGAGAGAATCTTTTTCTTATTTTTAGACAGAGAGGAAGGGGAAGAGAGAAACATCAATTTGTACTCTAATTATTTGTACATTCACTGTTTGCTTCTTGTATGTGCTTAAACTGGAGATTGAACCTGCAACCCTGGTATGTTGGGAGGATGCTCTAACCAACTGAGCTACCAGGACAGGGCCAAAGAGAGAATCTTTAAAGCAGCAAGAGAAAAGCAGTTAGTTACCAACAAGGGAACTGCCATAAGACTGTCAGCTGATTTCTCAACAGAAACTTTGCAGGTCAGAAGGGATTGGCACAAAATATTCAAAGTGATGAAAAGCCAGGACCTACAACCAAGATTCCTCTACCCAGCAAAGTTAGAATCATTTAGAGGGAAGGACAGATAAAGAATTTCCAGACAAGAAAAAGCTAAAGGAGATCACCACCAAACCAGTATGATAAGAATTGTTAAAAGGATTTCTTTATGAGAAAGAATAAAATGATCAAAAATATGAATAATAGTCCAGGCCAGTTTTGCTCAACAGAGCACTGGCCCCTAAACCAAAGGGTTGTGAGTTCAATTCCTGGTCAAGGGCATGTACCTCTGTTGCAGGCTCAATCCCTGGCCCCAGTTGGGGTGCAAACGGGAAGCAACCAATCAATGTGTCTCTCTCACATCAATGTTTCTCTCTTTCCCCCCTTGCACCTCCCCTCCACTCTAAAAAAGTCATTGGAAAAAATACCCTTGGGTGAGGATTTTAAAAAATATGAATACTAAAATGGCAATAACTACATACCTATCAATGATCACTTTTAAACGTAAATGGGTTAAATGTTCCAATCAAAAGGCATAGGATGTCTGAATGTATAAGAAAACAAAACCCATACATATACTGCCTATAAGAAAACCACTTCAGATTGAAAGACACACAGCCTTAAAGCAAAGGTATGGGAAAATATACTTCATGGAAATGGAAACAAATAAAGAAAAAGTGGAGGTAGCAATACTTGTATCACACTAAATAGATGTTAAAACAAAGACAAAAACAGGAGACCAAGAGGGACCCTGCAATTCCACTTCTGGGTATTTATCCAAAGAAACCCAAAACACTAATCTGAAAAGATATGCATTTCTGTGTTCATTGCAGCATTATTTATAACTAGAGGCCCGGTGCACAAAAATCTGAGCACTCAGGGGCGGGGCAGACCCTCAACCTGGCCTGTGCCCTCTCACAGCCTGGGAGCCCTCAGGGGATGTCCACCTGCTGGCTTAGGCCCACTCCTGGGGGGATTGAGCCTAAGCTGGCAGTCAGACATCCCTCTGGCAGCCCAGGAGCCCTTGGGGGATGCCCACTTGCCAGCAGGGAGCAGGCCTAAGCTGCAGTCAGACATCCTTAGCACTGCTGAGGCGGCAGGAGAGGCTCCCACCACCACCGCTGTACTGGCAGCTGTCAGCCTGGCTTGTGACTGAGCAGAGCGCCCCCTGTGGGAGCGCACTGACCACCAGGGGGCAGCTCCTGCCTTGAGCGTCTGCCCCCTGGTGGTCAGTGTGTATCATAGTGACCAATCATTCCCAGTCCTTCTGCTGTTAGGGTCAATTTGCATATTACCCTTTTATTATATAGGATAGAGGCCTGGTGCATGGGTGGGGGCCGGCTGGTTTGCCCTGAAGGGGGTCCCGCATCAGGGTGGGGTTCCTGCTGGGGTGCCTGGCCAGCCTGCGTGAGGGGCTGAGGGCCATTTTCAGACTGGCCACACCCCCTTCAGGGTGGGGGGGGTCCCTGCTAGAGTGCCTGGCCAGCCTGGGTGAGGGGCTGAGGGCCGTTTTCAGGTTAGCCACACCCGCTTCAGGGAGGAGGGTCCTACTGGGGTGCCTGGCTAGCCTGCATGAGTGGCTGATGGCTGTTTGCGGGCTGCCCACACCCGCTTCAGGGCGGGGGGGGTGGTCCCTGCTAGAGTGCCTGGCCAGCCTGGGTGAGGGGCTGATGGCTGTTTGCAGGCTGGCCAAGCCCCCCCAGCGGGGACCCTCACCCCATGAGGGTGTGGCCAGCCTGGATGAGGGGCTGATGGCTATTTGCAGACTGGCCACAGCCCCTTCAGGGTGGGGGTGCCCACTGGGGTGCCTGGCCAGCCTGGGTGAGGGACTGAGGGCTGTTTGCAGGCTTGCCAAGCCCCCCAGCAGAGACCTTCACCCCATGAGGGTTTGGCTGTCCCGGGTGAGGGGCTGATGGTTGTTTGCAGGCTAGACCCAGCCCACAGACAC
>NW_006294868.1:214244-221981 GCF_000327345.1 Myotis davidii | reverse complement strand
AAAAGAAGTCGTACAACCTGAAACTAATACAAAGTAATACTGAATGTAAACTGTAACTGAAAAATAAAATGTAAAGATGTAAATCTTAAAGTAAAAAAAAGTGGTACATATGTACAATAGAATATTATTCAGCTATAAAAAAGAAAAAATCTTGCAATCTGTGGCAATATGGATGGACCTAGAGGGCATTATCCTAAGGGAAATAAATCAGAGAATGGCAAATACCATATGATTTTACTTATATGTAGAAACTAAAGAACAATATAAATGAGTAAACAAAAACATAGATACAGAGAACATTTTCATAGCTACCAAATGGGAGTGGGGTTGGGGGGGATGGGTGAAAAGAGGGAAGAGATTAAGATGTGCAAATTGCCAGTTATCAATTGATATTTCTCTCTCCTCTCTCTCTCTCCCTCCCTCCCTCCTCTCTAAAATCAATTTTTAACGAAACTAGAAAATGAGCAATATAAACCCAAAGTAAGCAGAAGGAAGAAAAAAATAACCATAAGAACGGAAATCAATGAAATTTAAAACAATAAAACAAAACAGAGCTAAAACAATGAAACAAAAAGTTGTTTTTTGGGGGAAGGAAAATCAATAAAATTGATAAGCCTCTAAGAAGACTAACCTAAAACAACTTCATTGAAGAATTTTACCAAACAGTTAAAGAATTAGCAAAATCTTTTTGAGAAAACAGATGAGGGAATTATTTTCCAACTCATTTTATGTGGCCAGTATTACCCAGATACCAAACCAGAGAATCTATATATATATAAAAGGCTAATATGCTAAGTGTCCAACTGTCCAACCAGGCGCTATGACACTGACCACCAGGAGGCAGATGCTCAACACAGAAGCTGCTGAGCTGCAGTGACTTGGTAGCAGTCGTTCTCCGGTGACACACCCTGAAATCAGAGAAGAGGGAGCCAGATTCCTCCAGGAGCCGTGTGATTCCATCTTCAGCCATGGATTATGTTGTTGCTGGGGCACTGTTGGCCCCAAATCTGGTTTACTGCTCACTTTGCGTTCCACACCCTGTACAACAGCAACTTTGCAGAGTGTCCTCTCGCGCTCCGGGACCCCTCTGGGGATGTCAAAGAGCCGGTTTTGGCCCAATCCCCGCAGGCCAGGCCAAGGGACCCCACTCCACAGACACTGGGGAGGGACCTCGGGAGGTTGGCTCCAGGGTGTGTCTGGCCCATCTCACCCAGTCCTGCCCCGCTGGCCACCTTCTAATTAATTTCCTTTCAATGTGCACAAATCTGTGTACCAGGTCACTAGTGGCAATATAAAAAGAAAAACTACAGAGGAGGAGAAGAAAGGTGGGTGTGACTACATGTCAACAGGAAGAATCCTTGATATAGATGGTTTTGTATCTTGGCTGCATCAATGTCAATATCCTGATTGTTGCATCATACTACAGTTTTACAAGAAAACTGTAGTTTGGAAAAACTGCTTCAGAACTTAGGGAAAACTGGGTAATGGTACACCAGGTCTCTCTGTATTACTTTTTACGACTGCATGTGAATTTATAATTCACACTCTTCCTACTACCTGAAATGCTCTTCTACAACTAGCTCATTCATTTCTCAGATCTCCAATCAAAATATCTTCCCTTAGCCCTGGCTGGTATAAATCAGTGGTTAGAATTTAGAGCAGCCGTGGGCAAACTATGGATCCGGCCCGTTTGAAATGAAAAAAAATAAAAAAAAAAAAAAAAGACCATACCCTTTTATGTAATGATGTTTACTTTGAATTTATATTAGTTCACACAAACACTCCATCCATGCTTTTGTTCCGGCCCTCCGGTCCAGTTTAAGAACCCATTGTGGCCCTCGAGTCAAAAAGTTTGCCCAACCCTGGTTTAGAGTGTTAGCCTGTGCACCAAAGGGTCTTAGGTTCAATTCCAGGTCAAGGGCACAAATTGGTTGCAGGTTCGATCCCCTGGCCCTCTTCAGGGTGCATTTGGAAGGCAACCAATTGATGTGATTCTCTCACATATATGTTTCTCTCTCTCTCTCTCTCTCTCTCTTTCTCTCTCTCTCCCTCTCTCGCTCTCGCGCTCTCTCCCTTCCTCCCTTCCTCTCTCTCTAAAAATCAATGAAAAAAATATCCTTGGATGAGGATTAACAAAACATATATACATAGTTATATCTTCGCTCTGCCCTAGCTGGGTAGCTCAGCTGGTTAGAGCATTGTCCACGCCAAGGTTGCGAGTTTGATCCCCGGTTAGGGCACATACAAGAAGCATAAATAAGTGAAATAACAAATCGATGTCTCTCCCTAAAATCAATAAATTAACATTTAAGAAAAAATACCAACCAATTATACTGTACAGACTTTATTTGCATACTAATTGAGCAAACTAAAAACAAACCCCATGTTTAAAAGACAATAATTTGAACACTGGTTAGTTATTTGATATTAAGAGATAACTATTATTTTTAGGCAGTAAGATGTGGTTACTGAAATATATATATGGGTGATATAATATCTAGGTTTGCTTCAAAATAATTCAATTGTGGGGGTGTATATGGAAGGAAAATAATAGATGAAACAACATTAGCCACAAATTGCCAACTACTGAACTGGGTGATGGGTACATGGGGGATAGGTAGGGTGGGTAGGATCATTATACTATTCTCTCTACTTCTGTATGTTTGGAATGTTCCATAATCAAGTTCAATAAATAAAGTGACACAGTTATATTCTCATCACCCTGGTTATTCCCTTCAGAACACTTATCACAATTTCTTATCACCCTATTTTTTATGCAATTGTTTATTTTCTGTCTCCTCCACCTAATTTCAAGCTCTATGAAGGCAGGAACCAGATCTGTAATGTTGATCTGTATATCCAGCCAGCTAGTGACAAAAAATAAATGAATGGATGAATGCATGCCCCCTCAGGATTAGACTGACTCTTGGATCCATTCACTTTAGACAGAATATGAACCTTCTGCAGGCTTGCTTATCATGAAAATTCAGAAGACTTTTATCATGTTTCATATTTCACACTTCATGCAAGTGGACCCAATGTTTCTTCATTTGACAAATCTGCTCATACCACTTCACAGATATTCATCTAATATTTAATTTTCTTAGAACTATAATCTAATGGGTCCAACATGATGTGATAGCTACAAAGAATTTTATGGTGGGATACTGAAATAGTGATACTGAGCAACATAATGAATATAGCAATTTTGTGGACCCAGCTGAGTTGACATCTACTAACCACCAATATTAGCCTAAAGAATTACAACTGTCAGTAGTCTCAATTATGCCAAATGCCAAAACTGATTTCTGAAGACATTCTTCAAAATTCAAATTGATGGGCAGGAAGGAGTCAGGGAGGGCTTTCTGGAAGAGCAACTTGCATGTTTCCCAAAGTGTAGGTCGTAGTACGGCACTGTCCAAAATGGCTGTCACTGACCTCATGTGGTAATTGAACACATGAAATGTGATTAGTGTGACTGAGGAACTGAATTGAGATGTGCTATAAGTATAAAATACTCATCTTACTGTGAAGATACTACGTATATACAAAAAATATATCAAACTTTATATTGGCTACATGTTAAAATTTTAATATTTTGGACATATTGGGATAAAGATATTAAAAATTTTAAGAACTAAAATAAGACTAAATAACATCTCCTGGAAGTGAGCATGTTCTATAAGGTGTTCATTGTGATAGGCCTAAATAAGAGGCAGCAGTAGTGTAGAAAAACTTCTCCAGTCTCCTTTACTAACATAACACTCCATGCCCTTTGAGAAGTCCCAGGCTAAAAAAGTCCCTTCTGTGTTTTATGGTACACAACTCTAGGGTCCTGACCAAGTACTTTAAGTATTTGTGCAACTTCAAAACTCAAGAAAGTTTTAATCCCATCCAGTCATCCCCATACAACTTCCTTTACCAAAATCTCCATTTCTGTGGGGAACAACAAAAGTCAGGCACACTGATTTCACATAAGAAGTCAACTGTGGCCCTAACTGGTTTGGCTCAGTGGATAGAGTGTCAGTCTGCAGACTGCAGGGTCCCAGGTTCGATTCTGATGCAGAGCATGTACTTTGGTTGAGGGCACATCCCCAGGAGGGGGTGTGCAGGAGGCAGCTGATCAATGTTTCTCTCTCATCGATGTTTCTAACTTTCCTTCTCACGTCCTCTCTGTAAAAAATCAATAAAGTATATTTAAAAAAAAAAGAAGTCAACTGTGTCCTTGACATCTGGGATTGGAAGCCTATGGCTCTTGTTTCAGTCAAGTGAACAGACATCTATGCTCCAGTCACTTGCAAGAGCTAGAGCAGCAGTTTGACAATTGATCCAAGATAATACAGATCAAGGATTGTATAACAATCTATTCTAAAGCTTTCTTTTTACCAAGAACAGGAAACAACATGCCTCAACTATGAGTATCAATATAAAAATACCTACCACACTGATTACATTTCCCATTATGTTACTCAGTATCATTATTTAAGTAACCCACGCATAAAATTTTTGGACATTTTTGCCTGGAAGTATCTAAAGAGTTTTATGAAAATAAAAACTACATAATCGCCCAGCTGGTGTGACTCGGTGATTGAACTTCGACCTATGAACCAGGAGGTCATGGTTCAATGCTTGGTCAGGGCTCATGCCTGGGTTGCAGGCTTGATCCCCAGTAGGGGGTGTGCAGGAGGCGGCTGATCAATAATTTTCATCATTGATGTTTCTATCTCTCTCTCCCTCTCCCTTCCTCTCTGATATCAATAAAAATATTTTTAAAAGACTACATAATCAATTGCATATGCCTTTATCCCTTTGGCTGCCAGAAAGCCAAGGGATACAGTTAAAGTAATACTAAACTTCTATAATCCCATTATGCCACTTTCTCGGCACAATTACTATCATCCTTAGTTCTATATGCTGACGATCATGAAACACACTTCAAATCCTTTCTTGAAAGCTGGTAAGGTATTAAAATAATCACTGCCAATGTAAACATCAGGGAGCATTTGCTAAATACATAGATTTAATGGAAATGATTCCTTTAAATATTATATTCTAACATCAGATAAGGTTTGAAAATTAATTCTTAAAATATCACCAGCTCACCACCCAACCCAATCACTAGTACCTGTTTTTATTGATTGATTTGAGGGGGGTGGGGAAAGAAACATCATTCTGTTGTTCTACCCATTCATGCATTTATTGGTTGATTCTTGTATGTGCCCTGACTGGGGATCAAATGCGCAACCTTGGTGAATCTGGACAATGCTCTAACTAACTGAGCTACCCTGCCAGGGTTCTAGTACTGTTTTTGTGTCTTTATAGCATCTGATGATAATCAACCAACAGTTAAGTCATTTCCCAAAGCCAAATTAAGGACTAAAACTTCCCCTTAAGTATAGAAGGATGTTATGACCAGAAATGCATCTAACAACTTGAAAAAGTTATTTAACTATATTCAAAATAAAGTGATACAAGGAAACTAGAACACTGTCTTGTTTTACTATGCATAATTCTAATTTCATTAGTCAAGGCTAATCTCTCTCTCAGTAAGTATTATAGGGTACAGACTTTCAAGGGGGGAAAAAAGGGAGACATATATAATACTCTTTGTAACACTTTAAGCAATAAAACAAAATTTTTAAAAAAGCCTTAAAAAGCCATGAATTACACTCAGATTATACAGCTTGGTCAACAGTTCATTGAATCCTCAAAAAATCTTAATATTATTTTTATGGTTTCCTCTAATAAGGTAGTGATTGACAGTGCAACAGTTGTACCTAGCCCTAGCTGGTTTGGCCCAGTGGATAGAGCATCAGCCAGCTGACTGAAGGGTCCTGGGTTCGATTCCGGTCAAGGTCACATGCCAGGGGTGCTGGCTCCATCCCAGTGGGAGGCACGCAGGAGGGAGCAATCAATGATTCTCATCATTGATGTTTCTATCTTTCTTCTCCTCTTCCTTCCTCTATGAAATGAATAAAAAATGTTTAAAAAACAACAACAAAACAAACAAACAAAAAAACCCAATTGTGCCTAAAACCTATTTGCTCTTAATATAATTTAGGGTGCACAAATCTATGGTCCAAGCGGAAAGACCTGGATTAGCAATTTATTTTATTTTAGAGAGGAAGTGAGAGAGAACAAAATATCAATGTGAAAGAGAAACATCAATCATTTGCCTCCCACACATGCCCCAACCAGGGATTGAACCTGCAACTTGGGTATGTGCCCTGACAGGAATCAAACCACCAGTTTCTGGAATACAGGACGACACTCCAACCAACTGAGCCACATCAGTCAGGGCCTGGTTTAACAGTTTAAAGGATAATTAATATGCCTTGTTTTCCTCCTGGCTAATGATGTGTTTTCCAAATGGCTTTGGATCAATCATTCTCCCTGCTGTTCTGAAGAGACCAGATGATTGGCTATGTCCATCCAATGAGAAAACTAGCTTCCCCTTCACCCTTTCTTTCCTTTAGCATCAGGTATAAGTGCATCTAATGAGCACGGGATGTTAAGAAACACAAAGAGGAAATAAAGTAATCTAAAATGTGGTAGTATTAAAAAAAATCTCAAGAATTTAGACAGAGATTTTGGCATATGCCAAATACATGGAGTTAACTAACTTAAGGATATAATTCTTAGGAAAATCTTAAGCAACCAAAATTAAGAATTTTCACCTCTTTGCCTACCCAGAATAACCAAATAAACCAAAGTTTGATGAGAACTGAGTCAAAAATTTTAGTATATATAAAAGTTTTAAAAGTCAGATGAGATATTGTATCAGCAAAAAATTTAAAGGACAACACCCAGAACTGGGCAAGTTACTTCACCTCTAAATCTCAGTTCCCTCATTCATAAAATGGGGATAGTGAGAGTAACTATTCATAGCAATGTTGAAAGGATTAAATGAAAAGTGTACAAAATGCTTAGCACTGGGACTAGCATATCTTAAGTACTCACTATACATTAACTGTTACTAATATTGTTATTACTGCTGGTCAGAGTGGAAATTGGTTCAACTTTTCTGGAGGGCAATTTGGTAATAGACATTCAAAAGCCTAAAAATGGTATATGCCTTTAACCTAGTAATTCCCCTTTCAGAAATTTATCCTAAGAAAATAATCAGGTATGGTCAAAGAGCCCAGCTGGCCTGGTTCAGTGGCTGAGAGTCCACCTATGAACCAGGAAGCCATGGTTCAATTCCCAGGTTGTGGTTCAATCCCCAGTAGGGGGCATGCAGGAGGCAGCCAATCAACGATTCTATCTCATCATTTATGTTCCTATCTCTCTCCCTCCCTTCCTCTCTGAAATCAATCAAAAAATTATCTACACTAATAAAAGACAAAGATGCTAACTGACCATGCCTTCACTACACCCACCAGCCAATCAGAAGAGTATGCAAATAAACCCAACAAAGATGAGTTAAATTTGCATACTGCAGGTGAGGCGGGAAGCACCAGAAGCCACCTGTGGGATCCAGGCTGAAGATCAGGGACTGGGGAGCCAGGGCCGGCAGGGCCAGATGCCCCACAGGGAGGCGGAGCTGGCGAACGCCCTGGTTAGAAGCCTGAGGCCTGGGCAGGGGCAGAACCAATGATCGTACAGGGCTGGGGGTCCCCTGCCGAGACCTAACGCCCTGGCCAAAGGCCTGAGACCTGGGTGGGTGATTGGAGTGGGCTGGGGGTCCCCTGTCCAGGCACAATGCCCTGGCCAGAAGCCTGAGGCCTGGGCAGGGGG
>NW_006294868.1:212444-213742 GCF_000327345.1 Myotis davidii | reverse complement strand
GAGGTCACCAGGTTGATTCCCAGTCAGGGCACATGACCAGGATGCAGGCTCCATCCCCAGTAGGGGGCATGCAGGAGGCAGCTGATTGATGTTTCTGTCTCTCTCTACCCCTTTCCGTTTCTCTTACTCTAAAATTAATAAAGACATATTTTTTTAGTCCTAGCCCAGTGGGCGGCAAACTGCGGCCCCTTGATTGTGGCTCTTCCACAAAATACCACGTGTGGGTGCACACATACAGTGCGATTGAAACTTCGTGGCCCATGCGCAGAAGTCAGTATTTTGTGGAAGAGCCAGTATTTTGTGGAAGAGCCACACTGAAGGGGCCAAAGAGCTGCATGTGGCTCGCGAGCCACAGTTTGCTGAGCCGCAGTTTGCCGACCACTGGGTTATGTTTACATGCATGCATACAAGTACTTCAATTGATCTCTTACCCACCCCCCCAACCCTCCCTGGCCTTCCGCTGTAGTTTGACAGTCTGTTCGAAGCTGCTCTGCCTCTGTATCTATTTTTGTTCATCAGTTTATAATGGTCTTTATTAACCAAGTTCAGGTTTTTTGTTTTCTTTTTAGATTCCACATACGAGAGGGAAGGGAAGGGAAGGGGAAGGGAGGGGAGGGGTGGAGAATGGAAGGGAAGGGAAAGTTATCAATAAATTTGGATCAGTTTGGATGCACACTTCCTCCCAATTTTTATTACTTTTCTAAGTATTCCTGAGCCAGGTTATCTCAGCTGGTTAGAACATTGTTCCAATATGCCAACGTTGCAGATTTCTGCGGCCCCTTGAGTGTGGCTCTTCCACAAAATACCACGTGTGGGTGCACACATACAGTGCGATTGAAACTTCATGGCCACACTCAAGGGGCCAAAGAGCTGCATGTGGCTTGTGAGCCGCAGTTTGCCAACCACTGTCCTAGCTGGTTTGGTTCTGTGGATAGAGCATCGGCCTTCGGACCCAAGGGTCCTGGGATCGATTCCAGTCAAGGGTTCAAGAGCACATACTTTGGTTGTAGGCTGCTTGCCTGCCCAGGCCCTGGTCAATGCTTGTGCAGGAGGCAACCAATCGATGTGTTTCTCTCACAGTGATATTTCTCTGTGTCTTTCCCTCTCTCTTCCACTTTCTCTAAAAATCAATGGAAAAATATCCCCAGTGAGTGTTAAAAAACACACAAAAAGGTATCTTTTAAATAAGAGAGAACAAAAGAAATGGTCAAAGATTTACATTCAAGGGTTTTCATATTTAAAGCATTAGATCAAAATTGGAAATACGGGGGTGGGGGGTGGAAATGCCTAGCATCCTC
>NW_006294868.1:208555-212268 GCF_000327345.1 Myotis davidii | reverse complement strand
ATGCACATTTCATCCCAATTTTTATTACTTTTCTAAGTATTCCTGAGCCAGGTTATCTCAGCTGGTTAGAACATTGTTCCAATATGCCAACGTTGCAGATTTCATCCCCGGTCAGGGCACATATAAGAATCAACCAATGAATGTATGACCAAGTGGAACCATAAATCGCTGTTTTTCTCCCTTCCTCTCTCTAAAATCAAATAGGTAAAAAATAAAATTTTCCTGAAACTATTCCATAAAAAAAAAATGGAAATACCTAATAGGGACTTGGTTATCTAAAATTATGGTAAAACCCTAAAACAAACTATACTGTTTAAAAGCTGTTTGAGTCCTGGCCAGTGTAGGTCAGTGGTAGAGTGTCAGCCCGCACATTGAAGGGTCTGGGATGGGGGGGGCGTTGATTCCTGGTGAAGTGCCCTGGGAGTTGTGGGAAGCAACCAAACTGCATCTCTCTCACATTGATGTTTCTCTTACTTTCTCTCCCCCACCTCTCTCCCCCTCCATCCCTTCCATTCTCTCTAAAAACCAATGGATAAATAAATAAATAAATAAATAAGTAAATAAATGTTGTTTTAAACCATGTAGAATAATTATTAAGGGGAGAAACTATTCAAAATATATTGCAAAGTGAAGAAAGCTATAAATAACGTGTCATATTTTTGGGAAAAAAGTATATAAACACACACACAAACATCTGGAAGGTCATACATCAGAATGAAGTTTGTCTTGGATGGTGGAATTTTGAGGGATTTCTTTCTACCCCTCATTCTTTTCTATATCATATTTCACATTTTCTGCAATAACATCATCACCCCTTCTTACCAACATTTATTGTGTTAAATGGACAAAGATCTAAAAACCTCAGTCCTATTTCAAACCTCACAATAACTCTATGGGTAGATACCACTTTACAGTTCAAATTATTGAGACAAAGAAAGGCTAAGGATTCAAATCCAGGCTCTCTGAGTCAAGGGCCTAAGTTTTAAACTCTCTTAACTATTTGCATTGTGCTATACCATATGCATATTTCTTTAATAACTGGACAGTAATGGATGCCTCTGACTTCAGAAGAAAAGCCATTCTGTTCAAGAGAGCATCAACCTCTGAGATTCTGCCAAACTGCAGAAAATAGCAAAACTCTGTCTCACTTGAGGATGGGCTCTGCAGTTCCCCATCTGATGACCCACAGCACCCACTGAACTGCCCTATCCATGATCTTTAGATTCTAAGAGTCACAAGGGGCTGCAGTCACCATTTCTGCATTGCAGAAAAGCCAAAGTTTGGTCGGGAGGGGAAGCTCCATATGCAACATACTTGGTTATGTTCAATGAGGATTTCAGAACATCTAAAGAACCAAAAAGCTAATGATTAAGCCAGAAACAAAGAAACCTAACCAGTCAGCAACTTTCCACATTGGGCTTAATCTTATCCAGTGTTTCCAGGCATGTTTACTGTCCAGTTGTTTAAAAATGAAATCAGCCTTACACCTCAGAAAAGTAGATTGAGATTGCTGATAAATTCAGATAAATCAATCAGTTGAAAAATAAGTTGCTCACCCTCTCCTCTCTCCCAATATAGTCTCAAGTTCTGGTGTGTTGCACTACACAGAGGGTGAATAAAGTTTTTGTATTTTTCCTAGAAGCATAAGAAAAGGATTTAATAAGCACAGTTTTATAAGGGGACCAAAAAAATCCCCCAAAAAACCTCTAAATGAAAATTTTTCTTGTCCCCTAGCTATACTGCCATTTGCAAAGTCTGGTCATGTTTTGTCTTCTTTTTTTAATACAGCCCATGAGTCATAATGGTGTGGCCAAAGCTAAAGACAGCAGCTTGACTAGCCTCTTTTGACTAAGGTATTGCCTGGTTACGGATGGCATCAATGTTTGCACTATTATTTGCATCACAACCAGTGGCATAATCCAACATTCAGAAGGAAGCTGTCCACTACACATGAATGCTTTTATCAGCAGGGTCTACAAAGTATAACAAGAGTTACACTTTGGTAATAAGTTTAAAGAGAGAAAAATGGAAATAAAAGCATTTAGGAAAACATGCTGAAAGCAATCTTAACTTATTTAACTAATCATTAGGTTTGGTGTAAACTTTCCCCTTAACAGATGCCTAAGATTGTGAGCACTGCTCTGATTTTATCAACAGGGTAACAACAAAACATAAAGTAGGTCTATCAGAACCAGAGGATTCTACATTTAGATGGAAGATATATGGAAAAGCCCAGACACATCAAGTTATCTCTAAGAGGTCCTCAAGGTGCAGGAGGGTGGAAGTGTGTGGGGTGGGGAGGGAGGGGATTTTAATTAGCAAAGCAATGAAAAAAAAATCGAGTTGCAAGACACTAAGTCATTCAGGTCTTTGACTCCATTAGTATCTTTCCTCAATTATCTTAACATTCAAAACTGTTGACTTAATTTCCCACGCAGCACAAAGAGAAGTGGACCCATTCGGGATAGACTTCACTACTAAAATATATATTTTTGTATTATCTGTACCAGTAGCTGAATTTGGGGAAGGTCAAGAATTCCAGGATTAAGGTTCCCTAAGATTTTCTGGATGACTCAAGCTAAGATGCTAGCAATGAGGATGCAGTTAATGCATCATTACCTTATCAACTAGATTTAACATAACTATGGCTCTAATATTCTAAACATGCAACTCTAAAGTTGTGAAAGCCAACGCTTGTCAACCTACGGAAGTCCTCAGTAATCATTTTGGCGCCCTCAGCACATGTTACAACACATGCTAATTTCCCTCAATACCAAACGCAACATAGTTTCTAATTGATAAGCTGCTTCTTAGATTCTAGAAACACCAGGAGGGCTCAGTACTCAGTACGCTCTCTCATGCAAGCTGGTCCAAGAGGCTCAACAGCGAAGCGACAAAGCCACGTGTCCCCACAGCCCAGGCTAAGCGTTTTTCCCCTCTCGTGGCTTTAGGCAGCCACTATCCTCCGGTTGGGTCCTCCAACCCTAGCCTTCAAACCCAGAAGCTTCTCCTCAAGCTCAATCTTGGCTTCACCCCACCACCATGGTGAGAACCAATGTGACACCCCCTCACCCGCCTCGAGAGGTAAAATAACGGAAACAGTCCATAGAGCACGCTAGCCTCACAGCTGACCCTTCCCCCCCAAAACCCTGTCCCTTAGAACTCACGCGGCAGCCCCATTGCCCCTACTCTCTGCCGCCCACATATCGCCCTGCAGCTCGGGCAGGTGTGGCGGTGGGGATCCCAACTTCACCCTTACCAGGTCTCCTGGTTGCTGAATTTCTTAGTCACCACCTTGCCTAGCTCCAGGCCCAGGCGGTCAGCAATTTTATGGGACAAATCCTGATGGGAGCTGCCGCTGAAGATTTTGATATTCGGCATCTTGGCCAATGACCCTAGGCACTCTTTGCTCAGCGATCACTGCTGCTGCAAGCCCTGAACCAAAGTCAGCCCAGAGACTCCGTACTAAAAGCTTCGCATTGCTACTCCGCCATCTTACGTTCCCGCGGGCGCGCGGCTCTAAATTGCCCAGTGCCCAGGGGGCGGGGCCGGCAGGGTAGCCTCCACCTCCACTCGTTTCGATTAGTTGAGAAGCAACGAGGGGGCGGATCCTCGCTGCAGCTCTGCCCACAACCAGCGAACTCAGGTATTATTAGATGGAGGCCATGAAAGGGGAGAGGCTAAAAGCAGCCCTCTCCCTGGTAGCGAGAAAG
>NW_006294868.1:201061-208501 GCF_000327345.1 Myotis davidii | reverse complement strand
GAGCGCTGAAACCTTCCGCTCTTGAGGAGGGTGGAGGGATGCTGGTGACGTGTAGGACCAGATCTTTCCGCTGGCGGGAAATCAACTACCCTGCTTTTCCCCTTCAGCACCAGAAAGCAAGTCTGGCTCTGGTTTATAGTTTCTTTTCAGAAGATCTGTTTATCAGGATGGCAGCCACAGTTCATCAGAATGAAGGGGAGATTTCTGAACATGAGTTTGCATGTTTCTGAACATGAGTGGTTTTTATCACTGTATAAGGACGGGGCCAAATTAAAACACATTTCCATCACAGAGAGATACCCTTAGCACTGGCGCATACAGAGTTTGTTTGCCCTTTGCAATTATGGCAGTTTCACCTTGGGGAAAGTGACAAGGCACACCACCTAATAAACCAGACACTGCAAGAGAAAGCTGTTTTTTGTTTCTAACGCTGGGACCCAGTATGTTCAAACGAGTGAAGGAGTAAGAATTTTCCAAAATATCTGGGCAATAAAGGTCTGATTTACCGAATGCTTGGAAAAGAGAGAAAATAGAGTGTATTTATTGGACTTTGGATAAAGAGCCCTGAGTGAATCAGAAAACCTAGTTTTTGGTCATATCTGCCCCATGTGAGCCTCAACATCATCATCTGCAAATTGCTAATGTGGCCTTTTACACCATGCTTTGTGATGATGCATGCTAATTGGACCACAGAGAGCTTGTATTCTTATACATTTTCATTAGGTATATTCCAACCATGCTTTAGAAGTAAGAGACAAGTACAATTTTAAAATAAAAAATCATACAATTTTAGAATTGTACAATTGTAGTTATGAGCAGCACATTCTTTGCTGCTCAGAAGGAGACAGTTTTGGCAGCTCAGGCAGAAGCTTCCAAGAAGTGACCCCTCTCCCGCACACTACAGAATTTTGAAGGAGCAGCAGGGAAGGGGGCCACTGGGAAGGCTGTACCAAAGAGGAAGAGGGGAGGTGACACCAACCTGATTATTATTTCCCTCACTTTAGATTATATATTTTACACATATGGATGTACAACTCCCCCCAAAAAACAATATAGAAAGGATTTCAGAAATCTACTAGCCTCATTTTACTTATGGTGAAACTGAGGCCCAGAGATGAGAAGTGATTTGTCCAAGTGGCAACGGCAGAAAACACTTAAAGCAGCCTCCTATCTTACCTGTACTGCCATTGGCAGTGGTGTCCATGGAGAAACTCTCTTTTTTGACCTTTTGTCATACTTTTACAAGTTTAGAATTCAATGTAGGCCGAGGTATATAGAAGTATTTGGAGAAGGAAGTAAAATGCAAGGTAGAATATTAATAGTCTTCCATCACAGTTCATTCATCAAATATTTACTGAGTGTTTTATTGCATACCAGACAGTGTGCTAGACATCCAGGGGACTATAACTTATTTGCCCCCAAGGAATTAGCTTATTCAGTAAATACAGAGTGTCCCCAAAAATGTATATCCACTTTAACAGCTGGTGGCTCAATTTTGAAAATGAACTGTGCATTAATAAACACTGCCTTTATAGTTATTCAAAGTGTGTGTATACATTTTGGGGGGGCACCCTATATTTATCGTGTACTTTTTATGTGCCAGGCTCTGTTCTGTGCTCAGAGAATACAGCAGTAGACAATAAAAAAAAACCTATTCTCATGGAGTTTACATTCTCAAACATCAAACACGTAAGTAAAATATATGTCAAATGGTGATAAATGATATGGAGGAAAATCAGGCAAGGAAGTGGGATAATGTCCCAGGATAGTGGTAGGGGGAAGGGAGAGTGAAATTTTATTTTATCTTATTTTTTAAAAAATTTTCTTTTAATTTATTGATTTGAGAGACTGAAACATTGAAAGTAGGGTAGTCAGAGAAGGCCTATCTGGGAAGATAACATTAAAACAAACACCTGAAGGGGACTCTTTCTCCCTCCCCACGTGGGGGTCTGTGCTGTAAGATTCTTTCTCCTTCCCCACCTGGGAGTCTGTACTTGTTCTTCAGTAAATTCCCACCTTTGCTATAAACACACACACGTACACAAAAACCCACAAAGACCTGAAGAAGATAAAGGAATGAGCTATTAGATTATCTAATAATAAACTCATTAGATTAAACATCCCCTTCGGGCAGACACTAGGTAATCTGATCCATAAACTCCAAAAAGTGTATACAAATCCTGTTTTCTTTGTTTCTTTTTTTCTCTCTGAAAGGTAACTGTAACCAATGTCAGGGCATGGGGGAGGGGCCTTAGAATACCTCTTTAGGAGTAGGTGGGCCTTAGGCAATATCTACAGCAAAGT
Organism: Myotis davidii; assembly: GCF_000327345.1. Taxonomy (NCBI): domain Eukaryota; kingdom Metazoa; phylum Chordata; class Mammalia; order Chiroptera; family Vespertilionidae; genus Myotis; species Myotis davidii. The sequence continues at coordinate 206,197 of NW_006294868.1, read as the reverse complement.
AATACTGAGTCGAAAGTTTAAAGACTTGAGTTAAAATAATATAGAAAAAAAATTAGACCACCAGTAAAGGGACAATGTGTATGGGGTGGGCATAAGGATCCTAAGGGATGAGGGTTTGAAAGGCATGTAGCTGAGTTTTATGTACATAGTGGTGGTTTCTGTAAGTTTGATATAATTCAAACCAAATGTATTGAGATCCTTCTAAATGCTAGGGCCTCTGGAGAGTGGGTACACAAGAGGTGAATAGTACACAATCCTTTCCCCCAAGCAGGCAAGAGGGATACTTACTGAAATAAGGTTAAGCCTGGCCTATGTGGCTCAGTGGTTGAGTTGACCTATGAAACAGGAGGTCACCGTTCAATTCCCACTGTGGGGTATGCAGGAGCAAGCCAATCAATGATTCTCTCTCATCATTAATGTTTCTATCTCTCTCTCTCTCTTCCTTCCTCTCTAAAATCAATAAGCATATATTTAAAAAAAGAAATAAGGTTAAGTATGGAGGTATGAGAAATGTAATCAAATTGAGAGGATTTGAAATAGCCCTTTAGAAAATGGGCCTTGTAAGACTAAGGATTGCAACCTAGGGATAGAAAGCTGAGATAAGAGTTTTAGCAAAGGCCCCAGGGCTGGCAAATGTGGGGGAAGGGGAGGGGAGGGAAGGTAGGTTGAAAGCTTAGAAAAGGCAGGCAACTAGAAGCCTATGAAGGTCAATTTTATCTGTCAACTTGGCTAGGCTGTGGTCCCAGTTATTAAATCAAACACTAATCTAGGCATTGCTGTGAGAATCTTTTATGGATGTGATTGACATTCTTTTTTTTTTTGACATTCTTAATAGTTGTCTTTTTGTAGAGGAGACTTTCCTAGACAATTTGGGTAGGTCTGATTCAATTAGTTGGAAGGTTTTAGGAGCTGAACTGAAGTTTCCCTGAGGAAAAAAGGAATTCCACTTATGGACTGCAATTTCAGTTGTTGCTAGATAATTTTAGCCTGCCTCTCCTGATGGTCTGTCCCATGGATTTCAGATTTGCCTATCCAGCCCCCACAATGGTATAAGTCAATTCTTTACAATAAATCCCTCAATGTACATCTACTGTGTCTGTTTCTCTGGTTGACTGACCCTGATCCATATAAAAGCAGATTGTGGAGAGCTTTGAATGCTGGTCTCAGGGTGTTGAGGGTAAGGGCTAGAGTCCTGATGAAGGGAAATGTGATGCCTAAACTGGAGAGAAAGGGGAATTTCTCTCCAGTTTTAGAAAAGGCTAAAGCCCTAGCCCAAGCATGTCAAACTCGCGGCCCATGGGCCACATGCAGCCCACAATGAATATTTTTGCAGCCCAGCCAATATAATGGTATGTAAGAAACGTTTCAATAAAAATTTTGTAACTTAATTTTTACAATATCCTGTTATACATAATTATTAATAATGAACTACAACATTCGCTGACTGATTACTATAATCATGTTGCATTCATTTCCCTAAGCGCCATACGCGCAGGCGCACCATTTCTCTCCACTAATACTAGCAGCTAATATTTTAGCAGCCAATTGCCATGTCATTAGTCTTGGACTGACTGGTTTGAATTTAATCACTTTAGACCAAGCATGTCAAACTCGCAGCCTGAAGGCCACATACCTCATTTATTTGGCCCGTGTTAGCCTTTGAGTTTGACATGTTTGCCCTAGCCGGTTTGGCTCAGCAGATAGAGTTTCAGCCTGGGTTCAAAGGGTCCTGGGTTCAATTCCAGTCAAGGGTCCTGATCAGGGCTTGTGCAGGGGGCAACCAATTGATGTGTTTCTCTCACATCGATGTTTCTCTCTGTCTTTCTCTCTTTCTTCTACTCTCCCTAAAAACCAATGGAAAAACATTCTCACTAAGAAGAAGAAAGAAAGAAAAAGAAAGAAAGAAAGAAAGAAAGAAAGAAAGAAAGAAAGAAAGAAAGAGAAAAAAGGCTGAAGAATGCCCTCTTGCACATATTTCATATTTCCAATTACTTCCAAAGCTCAGGGCCACTGGGAGAATTTGTAAGCACCCTCCCCATTGGAAGGGCTCCCTCCATCTCCCTGCCCCATAGTGCATGTCTAGTTTTGCCTCCCTCTGAAATCCCAGGCATTATAGGACAGTCTAAATTCATCCATTTGTTCAATCAGTAATTTCTCCCATAGGCATTTCTTGGGCAGCATCTATGGGCAAAGTACAGTGCTCAGCCTTCAAATTGCAGAATTGAATAAAACATGGCCTGCCCAGTCTGTGTGGCTCAGTAGTTGAGTGTTAATCTGTGATTCCCAGTCAGGGCACATGCCTGGGTTTTGGGCTCAATCCCCAGTGTGGGAGGTGCAGGAGGCAGCCAACCAATGATTCTCTCTCATCATTGATGTGTCTTTCTATCTCTCCCTCTTCCTTCCTCTCTGAAATTAATAAAAATATACATTAGAAATATTGAGAACAAAACAAAACAAAATAACTTGGCCCTTTTCCTCAAAAAGCTTTATAAACTTGTAAATGACTACTGTAACAGCAGAGAGAAAGAAGTCCTTCTCTCCTCCTACTGCCTGCAGTTCTAGAAAGTAGTTGCAGTAATGTCTCCTTTTGCTGGGCTGCCACTTCAATCCCAGTGCAGTTGGGCTTCTAGCATTACCTTTGACTAGCTGGACCTCCTTGTCATCTTCAAGAAACCTTTCCTGCCCCTTTTGGGTATTAAAAAATATGTTTTGATTGATTTCAGAGAGGAAGGGAGGAGAGAAACATCAATGATGAGAGAGAATCATTGATTGGCTGCCTCCTATACACCCCCTACTGGGGATCAAGCCTACAACCCTGGGCATGTGCCCTGACCAGGAATCGTACCAGTGACCTCCTGGTTCATAGGTCGATGCTCAACCACCGAGCCATGCTGGTAGGGCTAACATTTCTTTCAAGACATTTTCTCTTTTCAGTCTCCTGCTCATGTCTGAGTTTTCCCTCTCTGTGCTTTTGAGAGGGTTAACTTGAAATGCAGGCAGATAGGGCAGGGGTCAGGTGGAAAACAAATGCAGGGGAAACATAGGCAGGGGCAGACATGGCAGTTTGAGCCAGCCTAACTGCAGGAAACAACCAAGCAGAAATAATAAAATGTTTCTGGACTCCAAGTGGGAGGCATGGGAAAGCAAGGGAGGGCCTGCAGTAAACAAGATGTATCGAACACATAGAAATGAAAAGTTCAGCGTAGGAACAGAGAAAGAACACGTAGAAACAGGGAAAGTTTAGGTCTATGGCTGAGCAAAAACAATTGAGGGAGTCAATCAGATGACAACACAGGTAGACATAAGAAGCAGGCTTGTAGCAAATATGTACCCCTGGACTACAAGGCTTTAAGAGGCAGCCCATTATTGGGCACCTTTCCCCGTTCGGGGAATCTGAATCGGCTTGTAATAAATTTTCCACACTTTTGCTTAAATCTTCTGGTCCATGGAGCTCATTCTTTAGCATCACGGGACATGAAAAACACCTGGGCTCACCATTCTGGTCATCACTTTTCTGACCTGTTCTCATTGTTCATATCCTCGCCTTCACTTTTTCAGCCAACAGGAGTTCATTGCCAAAGTGATGGCAGGTAGTTGTCTCACTTTTGTAAGCATACCAGAGGGTTTTCAAAGGCCACCACAAAGCTCATCACATTTGTAAAGACCGCCGATGTACCCAGCTCACCAGCTCTTGGTAGTCATTCCTTCTATTGGGCTCTTGACTCCAAAACTTATGTTCTCTATCTTTAGCCATCATGCAAACTCATTGAGGATAGAGACCATGTGTCTCCCATAGCCCCTAGGATAGACCCAGCCTTAGAGTGGATGCATTTTATGTCCCCGCCCCTCTAGAGTGGATTCATTATAAATGCTTAAGGATTTGAAGTGGAATCTGGATTAATACTGAATATAAATTAGGAGGTGACTCTTAATGGCTTTTGGAAAGAATTAAATGTAGGATTCCTATGAAAGAGCAAAGGACACATATGTAAGTCATGGTTTATTAACATAACTGTATCTTATAATGGGCTGCTCTTAAAGCCTTGTAGTCCAAGGGTATATATTTGCTACAAGCCTGCTTCTTATGTCTACCTGTGTTGTCACCTGATTGACTCCCTCAATTGTTTTTGCCCAGCAATAGACCTAAACTTATAAGATACAGTTATGTTCCAGAAGATTTATTTCAGAAAACAAAGTTTACTTGTTTTACCTTTGGTAGGACTTGACTAGACCCTTTGGATACATTTCACACTCCTAGGGTTCCCATGAGTTGGTTTCCTGTGAAGGTAGGCTTTATTGTACAAGGTCAGCATCCCAGGGGTCTAGAATCATCCAGGAATTTAAGAGGTGGTAGATTTCAACCCCCAGCTCCCACCCCAGACAGAAGAAGATTAGATGAAAATGGCAGGATTTTAAAAAAAAAAAGAAAAGAAAATGGCAGGATTAAGTGGACTTTGTGGTTTGTTCTGGCGTTTACTTTTATGAGCTGGCAAGTTCTCCCAGTTTAATTACAAACTGAGGAATGTTTGGGTGATGCTAGAAGTCCTTGTCTTTGTTTAAAAAATCCTTAAATAAAAGAAGGTAGAGAAAATCTGCATTTTTCTTAAATCTAATAGGGCCAGCCCTGGCCAGTGTGGCTCCTTTGGTTGGAGCATTATCCCGTACACCAAAAGGTGGAGGGTTGGATTCCCAGTCAGGGCACATACACATGTTGCCGGTTCCGTCTCTGGTCAAGGTGAGAGTGCAGGAGGCAACCAATCCATGTTTCTCTTTCACATCAATGTTTCTTCCCTTCCCTCCCCTCCCCTCCCCTCCCTTCCTTTCCCTTCCTTTCCTTTCCCTTCCTCCCCTCTCCCTTCCTCCCTTCCGCCATCCCCCCAAGAACAATAAAAAATAAAATGAAATAAGAAATAGAGCTACTAGGCCCTCTAGTTCAACCCACTCATTTTAAATAGCAAGAAACTGATACTCAAAGAGGGGAAGTGAATGGCCAAGGTCATGCAGCTAGTTATTGAAAGAGCTGCAAGTAGAAACAAAGTCTTCTGGCTCCTAGTGTAGGGCACCTGCTTGCAGCTTTGTTACAGAGCCAAACTAGCATGGGCTCAGGGCTACAGAAACTGCAAGTGAAAAAAATCT
>NW_006294868.1:176615-193345 GCF_000327345.1 Myotis davidii | reverse complement strand
CTCTGGATGTTAGCACCAACTAGGGAACTGACAAGAGCTGGTAAAGGGCTGAAATGTATGAACACAGCCTTGCGGTCTTTGGCTCGCTCTCTCCAACACGGAGAAGCAAGGGTTGGCTACGAAGAGATGTGTTGTTTGGCCGGCCTCCAGAGGTAGAGCATTAATGCTGACCCAGCTTCCAGTCACTTATGGGGCAGGGAAAAAGGATGTGACTTTCTGTACCAAATGAGATGATGCCATAAATCCAGGCCAGGCACGGTGGTAGATCTGGCGAATTCTTTCCCAATATCAATCCCTCTCTATTAAAAAAAAAAAAAAAAAAAAAAAAAATAAAGCAAGGAGGAGGAGGAAGAGGTCATTTTGAAGGGAGGGCAGGCCTGGAGGGTTATCACCATGTAGGGCACTGAGAAGCCAGAGGAATATATGAGGACCCAGGATGTCCTTGTGAGAAAGGGGTAGGAAAGGTAACCAGGGGTTGGGAACCAAAGCCAACTTTGCTTTTTAGACCATTCTGCCATGATCCTGGGAGCTGAATTGTCCTTTCCCCTGAGGGTCTTTTAAAATCATTTCTCAAAAAAAATCATTTCTCCTGCTACTCTGTGCGTACTGCCATAATTTGGCAAACTGTTAGGATGGGAGTGGGATGCAAGGGAACTATTGCTGGGCACAGCAGATAGAACTCTGTCACCAGCTGTCACAGGGTCGCTGGTAAGGAGTTGAAAGCCCTTTCCTAAGAGCTAAATCTAAATTTTGAAGAAATAGAAGTTCAAGCTTCCTTCAATTATAGCTGCTTCTAGCAAGAAGGATGAGAATGAAATGAGGAGAGGAGGATGTCAGAGAAACAAGTCAGGGTATTGTCTTAAGGCCAAGAGCCTTGGGACCGTCTGACTGTTGGTGGGGGTTCTTCACTGAGGTAGTGGGCAGGCTGCCCAATTTCAAAAGATAGGCTCAAGGGAGAGGGATCTTGCAGATCCCTTTTGAGGGGAACTGGCCAGAAGATGGTTTTGACCAAGAACATATTTAAAGAAAACAAGCCCCCAAGTTTCTAGGTCCAGGCTCCTAGTACAAGCTTAATTAGTTTCTGTGGATCAGCTGCAGCTGAGGCAGTTCGATTTGTACTTGTTAATGCTTTTACAGCTAGGACTCAGAATTTTTATAGCTGCTTTTCCAGCACCACCTCATTATTCCTCAGAGCCGCAGAGGGAGGCTGGAGACTCAGTCATCTTCATTTTAGAGAAGAGGCCCAAAGAGGTGAAATGACTTGTACCCCTTCATAAGGCAAGTCAGCCACTGGCCTGAAAATAGAACCAAACCCTGATTCTGGGGGGAATTGCTCATCTTAACCCACATGGCCTCCCTGCTTTGCTTGCTCATTGCAGATGCAGAAATCTCCAGCTTGCAGGGAATCTGGCTCTCTCAGTCTGTGCCCAGGACTGACCCTGTGCCAAAGGGTCACCTGGGATGAGGTTGGGGAGGAGCATAACTGTCCCATTTCCTCCTGGTATCAGATCACGTCAGGTCTCTTATTCCTGAAGAAGTTCCTGACTCCCACCTGTGCTCAGAGGCATGGAAATAGGCCAGTCCTAGATGCCCTCCCCCTGGGGTCCACGCCACCAGTTAGCTCATCCGACAGGCCCTCAGTGTGCTTCACATTTCCACCAAAGCATGTCTGGTGGAAGAGGACAGAGAACCTGGATTCCAGGTAGATGGGTATCAGAGTGCAGATGTATCAGATAGGAGTCTCAAGTGTCTTTAAAGTGATATGTATTCTTTACAAGGAAGGCGATTTCTGTATTTCTCTTTATATTTTTACATACAAATATTTAATGTAGCATCTGCATAATATTTTCCTCACAAATCTTGGAGAAAATGCAAATGCTTCAGGAATACAGGCCACATCATAACCATGGCTTTTTGTGTCTGCTGGTACACTACCACATTCCCTGGGAGATGTAGACCCCAGTTTGAGGAGGATGGGTGGCAGCGCATAATCTTGATAGTGGCTTTTAGGATGCAACTGCTCTATCCACAAATTTCCATGTACATATACTACTCCACCCCTAGGTATGAGATATGTGTGGCACTAGGGCAGTCCCAGGAAGAGAGGTGTGTGGGTGGGTTCAGGTGGGCTTGCAGTACCCCACACCCCAACATTACCAATGACCTGTTACTACCCACATGCTGCCTGGACCCCAAGCAAAATTATAGGCCATCTTTTCATGAGTTTGCCTGTTTCCAGGAGGAAATGCTTTGAAGGTGGGGTTGGGCTGAGTACTGTAGGGTAGCAGTTGAAAGTCTGGGCTGGGTTTGAAAACTGACTGGCTTACCACTTACCAGCTGTGAGACCTTCAGCTAGTGACTTAATCTCTCTAGGCTTCAGTTTTCTCCTCTGAGAAGTAGATATGATCATAGTATCTCTCTCAAAGGACTATTAGGAAGATTAAATGAGATCATGCATGTAAAGATCTTAACACAGTGCCTGACATATGGCAAGTGCTCATGCACAGTTGGTTTTGTATATTTCAGGGCAGGGATCAAGTTTTCTGTGTTGCAGAATGTTCCTAACATAGTATGAATGCATAATCCTTTTAGCTAAAGCTGTGAACAGAGCAATGAGGAATCAACATCCAGAGGGAAACAGACATCATAGATAGGAGGGCAGGGAAGCTAAAACTGAGTTCATTCCTAAGTGGTATGTCCAGAACCTTCAGCTGAAAATGTCAGTGTGGGCACTGAGACACATCTGCATGATGCTGGGAGTATGGCCAGCACCCAAGGACTGGGTATTTGGGTGCATGGACATGGACAGGAAGGAGTTGCTATTAACACTGACGTGAAATAAGCAGTTCTCTTCCTGTGTGAAGGCAGGCTTCCATAATGACCACCTACTAGTGGCTTCCAGGAGGACAAGGCTTTGGAACCAAGAGACCCACTTGGAGTCCAGGACATTTTGCCAGGGCCCAGGACTGAACCTTCAGAAATCATTTTCTTCCACTCCATGGAGAACCTCCTTCTCACGCCCAACACACATGGTCTGGTTTCCAGCCTACAGGATGGGGAATGGGATGCAGTTATTATTATTACTCCCATCCTAGTGGTTGCTTGGAGGAATTTAAAACTAAGACATAAATTCATGCCCCTTCCCCATGTTGGCAACTGATCCTCCCCTGCCCATTTGGCAGGAAATGTTCTGGCTGAGGCAGATCCTTTCAATTCATTGCTGATGAAATTGCCTATTATCCACAGTGCCTTGACAACAGCTTGAAAAAATGTGACTGTGCCAGCTCCACAGGCATCCTGGGCCCATGCCAATATCATGAACCCATTTCCCTTTATTGGCTGAAATCAGAAAGGCAGGAATCAGGCTCTCGGGACTGGTATATGGTACAGAGTGGCCAGAGAGCATCTGCTTCAGGCTCTGGCTCAGACCAAATGTGGCATGGATGCTGGTAGAAAAATGGCCTTCCCCGGTGTTTCTGACTACTTCAGATAATGACCCTGGGTCCACAGAAAAGGAGACCATTGGTCAGTCACTTCAGATTTTTCTGAAGATTTTGGAAAGCTGTTGGTGAAATTCAGCTGAGTCAGCAGGATGCTGGATGAGGGACCTGACTCCTTATCCTTTGATAGGAGGTGCCAGCCTGCCTGCCCTTGTCCAACTGCACTGCCGTGGATTAACCATTCCCAGAGGAGAGAGGGCCCATCTCACAAGGTCCAGAGATCTGGACAGTCATCCCATTCAACATTCATTTATTCAGCAAAAACTTATTGAAGAACTACTATGTGCTAGGTTCTGTGTGGGTATGTACCCAGGGTATAGAACCAAATATGCATGCTTTTTTGACTGGAAGGAGCTACCAGTGTAGTTAAGGGCCAGAGGGGGGTCCAAGTTTCTGGACTGTTCAGTTGGGCCATTTTGAAGGGCAGCAGGACTCACTGTTTTTCACTTGAGGGGGACAGGATCCCTGGCAGGCAGCTCCCACAAGAGTTCTGCTACCAAGGTTAAGCCTCTCACCCCTAATGGCCTCCTGCATGCAAATCAGAGCTCTGGTATGGTGTTGAGGAACATGTAGAGCAGCCCAGACTGACTACACCGCCTCTTGCTCCTCTGTGCATTGCCTCTTAACCGCTTTAGCCACACCTTTGCAAACAGAAAAAAAAGTCTGTACTCAATCTTTGGGAGGAAGTGACTGATCAGAGCCACTATACATGGTTGTGTAATATGTGCACACAGCCAAAGAGACCAGTGGGGCTGGGTGGAGCTAAAATGACCAAGCCACGTGGCCGCAGAGCTAGCATCACCCAGAGGGTGGGGTGTTTTTTTCTAATTCATCTTTTGTAAGGAGGTAGCAGGGGGAACATTTTTTTTTCTTTCTTTGTATTTAGAGAGAGAAAGGCAGGGAGATAGATAGACAGATAGATATTAATTTGTTGTTCCACTTATTTGTGCATTCATTGTTTGATTCTTGTATGTGCCCTGAGGGCAATCGAACCTGCACCTTGGCATATCGGGAAGACGCTCTAACCAACTGAGCTGCCTGGCCAAAGGGGAAGAAACTTTTCAAGTTGGCACGGAGGCACCTTATAGGCTAGTGGGGACCTGTGATTACCAGAAGGAAGTAAAAGAACGGAGAAACAAAAGCATTTGTCACCATTAGGTAACTCTGAAAAGCTAGAGAGGTCAGCCCTGCTTAGGGTCTTGTTGCTTCTATCTTATCAACCCCACCAAATAAATTGCCAGCAATCGTTGCAAAGGATTTGCTAACTTAAAATATAAGGCAGTTGGGCTACACTCTGAGGTAACTGAGTAACCTTTAAAGGGAGAGGTCTCTTTTCCCAATTCTGACGTGACAGCTGGACTAAAACCATGTCTCCTGCCTCCCAGGTCATCCAGTGCCCTAGCCACAGAGCACATTGTGTTTCTGCCCCTACCCTGCCCCCACCCCCTTCAACTCTGAGGTCATAGCTATGGTGACCAGGTGAGATAGAGGCCCCATGGGCAAAAGACAGGAACAGACAGTATCCAACTCCTGTGACCCACATGAGGCTTCTACAAGGAGCAGGCTCCTCAGCTGTTATCACCCACCGGGTCCCGGGTAGGTGGGAAGAGAGGCACAGAGAGAGCACCACCAACCAACAATTTAAGGATACAAGAACACTCACAAAGAGAGACTGCCAATGCTTATTGGGATAGTAAGATGAATAGATTTAATCATTCTTGTTTGAAAAACAAGACATAAATTAGTATATATATATATAATTTATATTTTATGTAGTATATATATATTATATACAGACATTAGAAAATGTATCCTCTCCATGAGGCTGAGGGAGAGGTGAAGGATGGCGGTGGAATGACACAGGTGGGGCCTGAGTGGTGAAGGTGCAGGATCAAGAAGTTGGGAGAAGAGGAAGACCACATCAGCACTCACGCTTGCAGTGGTCAAGGGGGAAAGGGTTCCCCACTGGCTGTATCTCCAGCCTATTAAACAACTTGGTCTTGTGGGAAGAGAGGCCAGGAAGGTGGAGCTGGATTCTGCAGAAGGAGCTCCCCTAATCTTGCTGGGAGAAATTGCCACTCAGGGGGGCTTAATTGCATTAGGGGATACCAAGGTTGGGTGGGGGTCAAGCACAGTGTACATCTTTATAAAACTCATGTAAGAATGGGAGATTTCACAGGGGTCTCTCATGTAATGATGATGAGAGGCAGACACAGGGTATGGGCATGTGGAAAAAATGGGGAGGTATGGAGAAGTGGATGAGAAGCAATCTATACAGAAGAAACATTGGCTTTCTTTGTTCCCTACAATGGGACAATTAGTAGGGACTCCGTGTCTTCACTCCCATGAAGGTTGTAGGGGGGCGGTGACAGCAGCAGTAGATGTGTGTCAAGGAGGATGCTAAACAGTGTGAATTCCCTTCCAGATGACTCCGGAGAGAGAGAGAGGTGCAGGACTGCACTTGGTAAGGCGCTCAGCTTCTTTTCTTAGAGAGACAAATCCACAGGGTCAATACACAGCCAAAAGCATATACTCAGGATTAACATATTTTAGGACAGCCTGTCTAGTAGAAATGTTGAGAGAGGAGCCGCATGCCTGCAGCTACAGACACTGTACTATGCTGGGCCAGGCCAGCTCGGAGGCCTGTGCTGGGTCTCCCCAGGGCAAACATTTTCATTAGGTACCTTAGCCAGAATGAGTGGGGTGATCCCAGATGCTTGCTCCCTAGTGGACTGAGCTGCCCTGCCCACCAGTGAGGGACAGGGCACTTTGGGGATGGCTGGTGTGGAGCTACTAGGCCTGGGAATGAGGGCTCCCGAGGCTGCCAGCCTGTTGGGCTGGCTGCAAACAGCCCTGTGTGGCTGTTTTTCTGGAGGACTATCACCCGGGTGTGAGCCCTCTGGGGTGGCTTCTGTAAAGTGGTGGGTGGGCTCTTTTCCCTCCACTAGGCCCTGTGGCCTGCTGCTACTGCTATTGCTCCCTGGAGGGGAGCAGATGCCAGAAGGAGCTCAAGGCCATCTGGCCTGCCCCCTTCAGGCCCTGGCTTCCCTGTGCCAATAAATGGAGCAGGAAGTGAGCCTGATGTCACCTCTCAGCCCTAGAGAAGAGATAAAATACAGCTCTGCAGTGGGCGTAGTGACGAGGGGCCTTGGCCCTCACAGTGACGCCTAGAGGCCAGGGAAGGGGTGAGGATACCCAGGGCAGCAGCAGCCTGGAGACCTCAGGGACAGCCTCAATGCTAGGAGTTTTGCTCCCTGGAGACTGAAGGCTCTTGGACCCTGACTGGTCCAGCAGACACATACACTCATCACAGGATGCAAGGACCACAAAGCTCAAACCTGGGTCTGAGGTTGGGGAAGGGGGGAGGCTTGGGCAGATGCCCTACTTAACAAGGGTTTTTAAGGGGTGGGTGAATGTGCTCATAACAGTCGCCGAAGTTGGGGATCCTGGTGGGTGCCCCGGGGATACCCCCATAGCTGCTGCTGCCTGCTGCTCTTGCTGCTGCTGCTGCTGCTGCTGCTGGTGGTTCAGATTCCGGATGGTGGACTCCTCAGCAGCGCGCAGCAGGAAGGTGTAGTTCCTTACCACCTCTTCTACCTTGGCCAGGAGCTCTTGGCGCTGTGACTCAGAGCGCACAATGAACACCAGCCGCACGAAGGTCTCAATGAGGCTGCTCAGCACCTGGAAGCTGCCCGTGATGGCTGCCAGCATGTGAGTTGGGCTCTTGTCCACGTTGGCTACGCGGCGGCAGGAAGCCCGGAGTTCCTTGAACTTGAGAAACAGCTCCAGCTTGTACTCAGAGATCTGGGAGCCATAGGGCTTGGGAGCGCGGGCCTCAGGGCTGGCCACACATTGCCGCAGGACTGTCAGCAACTCGTTGGTGTCCAGCCGTGCAGCCAGGAAGCCGTCAGGCAGGCCATAGGCATGGGCCCGCAGGGCATTGATCTTGGCTAGGCTCCCCTCAAAGGTGGACACCCGCAGGTCAATTTCCTGGGTGCGGGAGGCCTCAGGGCTGCTGCTGCTGCAGGTGGCGGCATCCAGCACCTGCAGGGTTCTGCTCACCACGGGCACCACCTTCTCGTCCAGCTTCATACCAGGCAGGATCTTCATGGGGATGGAGTAGGAGAGCTCATCCTTGCCATCACTGGCATCATCCGCTATGTCACACTTGCGGTAGTAGAAGCAGTAGCGGATGGAGCAGCACTTGCTGCTTTCACTGTCCTCGTCCAACTCGGCGGGCTTCCGGTACACCTCTTCTGGCAGTGAGAACACGGCCATCGGTCTGGGGCCTTTGGTCTCAGGAGCAACTTGAACATATGAGGGGTCTCCTAGGGTTGGTGACTCCAGAGGCTTGCTTTTGGGACCCACGCCTAGGGAGAGGCCTGTCTCTACGTCCTTGGCCTCCCTGGGCAGCATGCCCAGGGGTGGCTGTGGATAGACGTCCGAGGTCAGTGAGGCCCTATCACCCTGGTCCGGCTCACTGATACTATAGCGGCGCATAAGTTTCCTATAGTTGGGAGCTCCCAGACACTCGCCCCCCGAGGCACATGTGCTCAGGCATGAAATACCACTCTCAGGGTCTGAGCGGCACTCTCGGGATTCCAGGCTGGTGGAGCGGATGCGCCGGACATTGGTGGGACTGCCAAGGTTCAAGTCTGGGCCAGCCTCTGGCTGCCTCTGGGTAGGCAGGACCTTGTCCTTCTCCCTCCCTTGGAGGCCGGGCACTGGTGTCTGGGGCGCCTGTGGCCGACCCCCCCGGCAGATGCGCTTACAATCACAGCTGCGTCTCTGCTCACGGGACATGCCAGGCCCCTGCTGTATAGGGCTGCTGCGTAGCTGGCAGCTGCAGCGGCCTGGTGCTGGAGGTTGGAGGTATTCAGTGCCAGGCAGCTCCCCCTGGCTTGGTGGCTTTAGAAGTTCCTCAAGGAACTCCAACTCATACTGCTTTACCTTCTGCAGCTGGGCCTGCCGCTCATCGGTTTCCTTCTTTTGGCGTGTTGGGAAGGTGGCAGAGAATAAATTGCGTAGCCTGAAAGGACCTCGAGATGATTTGGGCTTTGTGGGGCCTTCGGAGGCCACTTGGGCTCCATCCAGGGTTGTTTCAAGCTTCCTAGAGGGCATGGTGCTCACCTGACGGCTGGCAGCCTGTGGCCTCAGTGGGCTCTGGCCTTGAGGAAGGCAGCTGGGGCTCTGGCCTCGGGACAGGCTGATGGGGCTGTGGCCTCGCGGTTGGAAGCTGGGGCTGTGGCCTCGTGGCTGGAAGCTGGGGCTGTGGCCTCGCGGTTGGAAGCTGGGACTGTGGCCTCGTGGCTGGAAGCTGGGGCTGTGGCCTCGTGGCTGGAAGCTGGGGCTGTGGCCTTGAGACTGGCAGCTGGGACTTTGCAGAACTATGGGGTAGCCAGCTCGGGAAACCAGGCTGGTCTCCTCAAGCTTGCTGCTTTGGGGTGTGCTCTCCAGCTGCCCCTTCTCCCCTTGGCTGGAGATGGTGCTCTGCTTATGCAGGGAAGGCTTAACACCCTCTGGCCCACCCTTGCCTGCCACTTCCCCTGTAGCTTGCTTGCCCACCGACTCTCGACTTGCTCTCAAATGATAGCTTTTGGGAGGGAAACTTTGAACAGGCAGCCTATCCTTTTGTGGGGAGAGGTGCAGGCTGTCAGCCCGGCTACCTGTGGTTACTCTGGAGCTGGAAGAGACCTCTGGGCTTATTTTGAATTTAAGATTCTTATTGGCACTGCCACTCATCATGCTGACCTCTGGCTTCCCCACGCTGGCTTCCAGCCTCCTTTCCCCACTGCTGGAAGGGTTCCCCAAGGCCCCACCAGGGGCAGGTAGACTCTTAGTGTGAACCACCTGCTGTAGGGCAGCTGAGATGATAGCTGGGGTCACACTGCCCTTTGGGTCCAGGATAAGCTTGGGGCTCAACCTGACCTCCTTTGGCAGGTTCCCCCTTAGCTCAGAGACCTGCTCTTCACTGAGGGATGGTGTGGCCGCCCTCAGTGACATCTCTAGGCCTGCCTTAGTGTAGCTAGTCCCTTTGTCTTCAGGAACTGGGGACAGCAGGCTCAGATTCTTCTGCTCATTAAGCTGTGGAGACAGTGCTGGGTGCACTGCCAGGGCATATGTTCGCTCTCGCTGTGACTGAGCCTCTGGCTGGGGCAGCTTCCTCCGGGCGCCAGGGGGACCAGGACTCTGGCCTGTGACAGCTGGCTGGAGGGATGGGTTGGGATCCGGGCGCCCAAGAGAGTAAGGGGCTGTAAGAACAGCCTGGGCTGCGCAGCTCTGGATCCGGAAAGGCAGGTCCTTGCGTGTCAGAAGACTGTCTTTGTTGAGGTGCTGGGTCAGGAAGTAGGTGGTGTTCTGGTGCTGCTTCATGGCAGACATCATCTCCGACATGTCTGTGAGCTCCGAAGAGTTGGTTTCATGGCCCGAGTCCAGCGATGATTCAGGGGTGATTGTGGCCAGCACAATCAGACCTGGAGGAACAGGGACAGGGCTTGCTGCACTTAACTCAGATCAAGTCCTCTCCCAATCATTTGTAGAGAGTTTATGGGGGCCAAGATTAGCCAGCAGTACTGCAAGTTGGGCAAAGCCAGTCAAACCTGGGGGTACTGCAGGACTGAGGGTGGGAGGAGTGGAGGGGAGGGGACAATGAGAGGCAAGCTGGGGAGGTGTTATGAAGGGCTAGAATCCAGAAGAGAACAAAAGAGGCACAAAGAAGATCTGGGCACGTTGATGGCAAATTAACATGCAAAACACATGCAAAAAACATGCTAATCATCACTATTTTTAGATTCCATGGCCAGTAAATTTTTGTTAATTGTCCTGAAGAGGGCTGGCAAAGATAGGTCCCTCTCTATCTGTCCCCCCTCATCTGGCAAGGCCTATCAGCTGAGTTCTTGCAGCTGAGGCCATTTAGCTGAGATTGTCCTCCCTCTGGCTACCACATGGGCCTCTAGCCTTGGAACAGCTAGTGCTTAGAGTTCCACAAATGGGAGCTGCCTGTCACCAAGGATGCCCTCAAATGCAGAAAAGGCAGGTGTTGGTACTCTCTCTGGTCTGGCAGGCTCCCTCTGACCTCCAACTTCTTCACCCTCTATGTGAACATTTTTTCCCTCCTCATGTGCTTTTTCATGTGCCTTGCTTCCCTCTATTCCTTTTCTGTTGCTGTATCACTGACCACTTCTTTTTAAGTTGTATGTTTATGGAAGTATGCATGGGTGCATGTCTGACACGTGTGTTTGTCTACAAAGTGGACATATGTGTATATAGAACAGATAATAACATGCATGTTGTATGATCTTCCCAACAAATAATAATTAATAATATCCCTAGCTGGTTTGGCTCAGTGGATAGAGCAGTGGTTCTCAACCTTCCTAATGCCGCGACCCTTTAATACAGAGCCTCATGTTGTGGTGACCCCCAACCATAAAATTATTTTCGTTGCTACTTCATAACTGTAATTTTGCTACTGTTATGAATCGTAATGTAAAGATAGAACGTTGGCCTGTGGACTGAAGGGTCCCGGGTTTGATTCCCACTAAGGGCACATGTCTAGGTTGCTGGCTCCATCCCCAGTAGGGGGCGTGCCAGGGGGCAGATAATCAATGATTCTCTCTCATCATTAATGTTTCTATCTCTCTCTCCCTTTCCCTTCCTCTCTGAAATTAATAAAAAATATATTGTAAAAATAATAATTAATAATAATAGCTAACACTTACTGAGTCCTTCCTATGTGCTCAAGTGCTTTGCATGAATGATCTTATTTAAATCTCACAACAACCCTATGTGATATGACTATTGTTATCAAACCCATTTAAGGTGACAAAAGTGAGGCTCAGAGAGAGTAAGTGCCTTGCCAAGGTCACACTGAAAGTGAGTAAGGAAGGCCGGACTTGAGTGCATCTGATTGAGAGCCCATGTTCTTAGGCAGAATAAAGACCTCTGCCTTGAGCAGTGAAGACTCCTGGCTCCCCTGATCCCAGGTCGCTAGGTGGTTACTGGGTTATTTGGTTTTTCTTCCAGTTATGTGCATGCTGGAAGTCCTTTGCCTATCTTCTATATCTCTTACAATTTTGCTTTGGTCCTCCATCCTAGCCTGGATCCATAGCTTGCATGGCCCCAATCCCTGGGGTCCATCTACAAGACATTTCCAGAGATAGAATGGCAAGAGCCAGAGCTTTAGCTAGAGCTGAGCAGCAGACCCCTGCCATAACATCATTGCTCCCCAACACTATCTGAACCACCTCTGACTCATCCGCTGTCCTGACACACCACAGTGACTTTGATCTCTGCTTAGGAAGAAGCAATGTCACCTGCTGACCCTGCCTGGAAAAGGAGGCAAGAGTGAAGAGGAATGGGCCATTACCTGCAGTCTGTGGGGGTGGAGGGTGTGGTCCATCCTCTGATGCTGCCAAGGCTTCCAGAGCCTGCAGAGTGGACACTAGTGCATCATCCAACTCCTGGGCATGATCTCGGACAGTACGGGTCTGCATGCTATCAATCAATGTCACTGGAATCTCATCATACAGGAGCCCACGCAGGTGGCGTCCTTGTTCCTGGCTCTGGGCGGCCCGGCGCTTGGAGTCATCCTCATCAGAACTGTTGTCTCGGAAACCAGGAGGTGGGGCAGCAATGGCAGGCAACAGGGAAGTACTCTCATCTTCCTCCTCTTCTTCCTCCTCACTCCCAGGGGGTGGAAGGGACATCAAGTCTACAATATTATCACGAGAGGAACCAGGCCTCCCGCCTTTGCGAGGACCCAGCTGCTCCTGGAGTTTGGCTTTGCAAGAGTCACAGTAAAAATTTAGGGCTTCAGCCCCAAGGGAATTGTCCAAGGTATAAGATCTGGCCCTACTGGCACAAGGCTCGTGGTCTAGACTGGCTGCATCAAAGTCATCAGGGACCACATTGTAACCTTGGCCAGAGCTTTTGGAAGTGGGGTCAGATTTGGTCCGGGGCCTGGTCTCCTCAAAGAAGATTAAATTCTCATTGACATCTGTCCGGCTTTCCTGCTCCTTCCTTTGTTCCCGCATGTGGAGGTAGCAAAAGCTGACAAGCTCAGAGTCGGCAGGCGGGGGTGTGCAGCGGCTCGACTTCCTGGGGCTGGTGCCCACGCTGCCCACATAACTACTCTCCTTTTTCCCCAGGTGGCCCCCAGTGACAGGGCGATGGGCACTGTGCATGTAATCTAAACCCAGAAAGAGAATCAACAGGTGAGCCTTGGTAATGAGGATTGTGGTGGAGCTCTCATGGTGTCTCTGGCCTGGGTCTAGTGTGCACAGTTGGATGGCAGGTACCAAGAGAGCCTCACCTGGCTGCTAAGGATTAGGGGAAAGAGAATCAATTGCCCATGTTGCTGCTGGCCCTGAAAGTAGAGTGAGTAGAATAGAATGGCTTGAGTTGCTAATAGCCCCATCACCTCTGAAATGGGAAAAGCATGGGGTGAGGTGGGGTAGGGGTAAACACCTTGGTATTTGGGCATGGCTGTCCTCTTACATGGATAGGTCTGAGAGTCACCTATAAGCATACTTAAATAACTGATATTTGTTTTATGTCATTCTTGGAACTGTCCCTGCACCCACCCTTTTCAGAGCCTTTCCAACTTCCAGTGTTCTGTCACTCTTGCATTATGTTGGATGTCTTCTAGTAGAAGGAAATAAATCTGACAAATAACTATTGTTTTAATGGGAAAGTGTAAAACAGGCTACACTACATACAATGCCTGAGATGTTGCCCTTCAGAGAGGACTGTCAGTGGAAGGACATCTAGAATTCAGGGCATCTGAATGTATAAAGCATATAAGAGATATGCTGGGATGTAT
The DNA here is from genome assembly GCF_000327345.1 of Myotis davidii. NCBI lineage: Eukaryota > Metazoa > Chordata > Mammalia > Chiroptera > Vespertilionidae > Myotis > Myotis davidii. The sequence goes on along the minus strand of NW_006294868.1, from coordinate 180,025 downwards.
ATATATATGGGGGGAGAGGGTGGGAAGGACATTGTTACAATTCCTCAAATCTCATTATTGCTCTGTATTCAGCCTGTCCACTACACATACATGTGGCAAAATGTTCTGCTAAACAGTTTTTATTTATTTATTTATTTATTGTTAATACTCATCCGAGGATATTTTTTCCATTGATTATTTTTAGAGAGAGTGGAAGGGAGGGAGGGAGGGGGAGAGAGAGAGGTAGAGAATCATCAATGTGAAAAAGACACATCGATTGGTTGCCTCCCACACATGCCTCAACCAGGGTTGGGGACCAAACCTATAACCCAAGTATGTGCCCTTAACCGGGAATCGAACCTGAAACCCTTAGGTTCGTGTGCTGACACTCTAACCACTGAACCACACTGGCCAGGGCAACAGCTTTTAATGATGGTAGGTCTGTGCCTTTGAGGATTACCTATATCAAATGCTTCATCTGTCTCTCTCTTAGTCTGTTTTGAGGGCCCCTCCCTATGATATCTGTGAAAATATACTCGGACAATGCCAAATCACTTTGCTATCAGACAGGTATCAAGTAAGCACTAATTTAGGCTAAGGTCATCAGACATTATCCCATTTAATCCTTATAACAACCCAATGAGGTAGGTGTTATTATTATCATCCCCATTTTACAGAGAAAACTAATCCAGTTGGTTATATAATTTACCCAAGGTCACATGAGTCATAAATGGCAGTCTGGATTTGAGCTCAGGTCTGAGGGACCACAAAGCCCTTGTTTTTAACTACTACCCCATAGTTCATCATGGTGATCAAGACTTTAGAAAACAAAACTTCAAATGCCTTTGAAATTCCAATTTGACAGGGTCAAGGTGTTAGCTTTTTACTAGAGCTTACAGCCACCACAAAAGCACAGTGCTGGCACTTAACAATAGAGTCCCAAAATACATGAAGCAAAAGCTGACTGAATCAAAAGGAGAAATATACAAGCCAAAAGACTTCAATACCCCGCTTTCAATAATGGAAAGAACAAACAAGCAGAAGATCATCAAGGAAATAGAGGACCTGAGCAACACTATAAATGTATAGAACATGCCACATAATAGCAGCAGAATATATATTCTTCTCAAGCGTATCTGGAATCTTCTCCAGGATAGACCACATTTTAGGTCATAAAATAAGCCTCAGTAAATTTAAAAGGAATGAAATCATACCAAATATGTTTTTTGAGCACAACAGAATTAAATTAGAAATCAATAACAGAAGAAAATTTGTAACATTCAGATTCATGTGGAAATTAAACATTGCTAAAAAACCAATGGTTCAAGGAAGAGATTGTAAGGGAAGTTAGAAAATATTTTGGGATGAAGGAAAATGAAGATACAACACACTAAAACTCGTAGGATCTCTCTAAATTAGTGTTTAGAGACAAATTTATAGCTGTAAGTGCCTACATTAAAAAATAAGAAAGATTGCACATCAATAACTCAAACTTCCACCTTAACAGACTTGAAAAAGGAGAGGAAACTAAACACAAAGGGAGTAGAAGAAAAGAAATAGTAGTGTATAGAGTATAGAAAAATAAGAGATAATCAATAAAATTAAAAGTTGGTTCTTTGAAAAGGCCAATGAAATTGACACACATTAGCTGTGTAGAACAAGCCAAAGAAAAAAAAAAGAAAAGAAAAAAGAGAAGTTTCAAATTAGTAAAATCACAAAAAAGAAAAGAGTCATCACTACTGACTACAGATACAGAATTGATCATAAGGGAAAATAATGAATAAGTTTATGCCAAAAAAATTAGGTAACCTAGATCAAATGAACAAATTCCTAGACATATAGAAACTATCAAAACTGACTCAAAAAGATAGGAAATATGAATAGGCTAATAACAGGAAAAGAATTAATAATTAAAAATTCCTCCTCTTGCCCTAGCTGGTTTTGTTCAATGGATAGAGCGTGGGCCTATGGACTGAAGAATCCAGGGCTTGATTCCAGTCAAGGGCACATGCCGGGGTTGTGGGCTCGATCCCCAGTAGGGGGCACGCAGGAGGGAGCTGATCAATGATTCTCTCTCATCATTGATGTTTCTATTTCTCTTTCCTCTCTGAAATAAATAAAAAATATATTAGAAAAAAAATTCCTCCTCTCCCCTGACAAAAAAATAAAAATAAAGGTCAGGCCCAGATGGCTTTACTGGTGAATTTTTCCAAATGCTCAAAGAAGCATTTATACTAAACTTTTCCAAAAACAGAATAGGAGGGAGCACTTCTCAACTCATTCTATGAGACCAATATTACCTGCATACCAAAACCAGACAAAGACATCACAAGAAAACTATAGAGCAATATTTATTATGAATATAGATACTCCTCAACAAAATAGTAGACATTTAAATCCAACAACATATCAAAAGAATTTTACACCATAACCAATTGGCATTTATTTCAGAAATGCAAAGTTGGCTTAACATCCAAAAATCAATTAATGCAATACACCATGTTAATAAACTAGAGGACAAAATCCAATGATCATCTCAATGGACACAGAAAAATCATTTGACAAAAGTTACCATCCTATCATGATAAAACTCAGTGAGTTAGAAATGAAAGGGAACTTCCTCGATATGATAAAGGTTATCTATGAAAAACTGAGAGCTAACATCATATTGGATGGTCAAAGACTGAAAGCTTTCCCCCCAAGATAAGGAAAAAGTCCAGAATTTTTGTTCTGACCACTTCTACTCAACACTGTCCTGAAAGCTCTAGCAGGAACTATTAGACAGTAAATTGAAATATAAAGCATCCAATGGGAAAGGAAGGATGAAAAGTATCTCTATTTCCAAATGTCATGATTTTGTATATTAAAAAAGTAAGCAATTCCTAATGGTAAATTACTAGAAATAAACAAGCTCAGCAAGTTTGCAGGATAAAAGCTTAACATACAAAAATCAATTGTATTTTTATACACTAGCAATGAACAATCTCATAATGAAATTAGGAAATGATTCTATTTTTTTTTCATTAATCCTCACCTGAGGATATTTTTTGTTTGATTTTTAGGGAGAGTGGAAGAGAGAGGAAAAGATAGAGAGAAACATTAATGTGAGAGAAACACATCGATTGGTTGTCTCCTGCATACACCCCAACCAGAGCCTGGGCTGGGGAGGAGCTTGCAACCAAAGTCCGTGCCTTTGACTGGAATTGAACCTCGGACCCTTGGGTCCGCAGGCTGATGCTCCATTCACTGAGCTAAACCAGCTAGGGCTGGAAATGATTCTATTTATAATAGCACCAAAAGAATAAAATACTTAGGCATACATTTAACAAAAGAAGGACTAGACTTGTATACTGGAAACTAAAAATAAATTTTTGAAAGAAATTAAATAATGGTGAAAGCCTGGGAGGGGTGAATATGGGATGGAGGAGAGG